>NW_006785319.1:4457309-4467110 GCF_000442215.2 Lipotes vexillifer
GAGCACAGGCTCCAGACGCGCAGGCCCAGCGGCCATGGCTCACAGGCCCAGCCGCTCCGCGGCACGTGGGATCTTCCCAGACCGGGGCACGAACCCGTGTCCCCTGCATCGGCAGGCGGACTCTCAACCACTGCGCCACCAGGGAAGCCCTATTTTGTAGATTTTTGATACAGCTGTCATAAGCGAAGATCATTTATCAGACAGTTGCAGGGCGACTGTAACCCCCTTTGCTTGCCTAGCCTCGTGGAGTCTCTCCATTGATAATCGGGTGGGTTAGTTCTCACTGTCCTGCTTCCAGTGCGGCACGCTGTTCCACCCCAAGCACCACAAACATCTTCTCTCCGTTGGGATGACCCACAGCGGGATAACCCTCCCCTTTCCACCCGCTGCTTACAGATGGTATATGCACTCACGCTCCAACACCACCCCACCCCTGCTACCACCCCCTGAGAACCACCGGCCTACGATACGACGTTTAGTTCTCTGAATCCCAATTATTACAGAAAATGAACAGCAGCGCAGATAGTAGAAGGAGAACCCAACGAGGACTCAAGAAATCGGGATTGAAGTGTTAATACTGAATCTTCTGGGGAAAAAAAATCACTGAATTCCTTGAACCTCAATTTACCCATCTGTTAAATGGTAATAAACTTTCTCTCCTAGTGAAGAAATTCTTATGAAAATCAAGAGCTCTTATGTACATTAAAATGCTTTAAAAATATGTATAGAAATCTATATAGGGAAATATTATGACTATTCCTCAGCAGTCCTTATCTTTGGGTAATGAAGTAGATGATAATCAATTAGCAAGAAAGTACTTTACTATGTTTTAGACACTGTTCTAGGGTCTGCAGAGGATTAAAAGCAGAATAAGGCATGGATCACATGTGTGTATCTTATACTCCAGAGGAAAAGATAAATGTATATGGTCAAAAAGATGACAACACAGAGATAGTAAATGATTAGAACCATGTATGTGATGTTAGCAACACGTACTAGAGAAGTTTAATAGAGAAAACTTGTTTAATGGGAAAACCTAAAAATTGAGAAGGAATCACCTCCCCCGTTAGACTGTTTGAGATGCACGGTTCTCTTTCATCATAATACAATAGAAAAGTCTCAGTCTTCTCTATATAAATTGTTTATAGGTCATAGATCTTGGGAATATAAATGATGAAAACTGTCCTCTGTGGGAAATACTAGCGGGTGACAACTCATTTTAGTAAGACAGAGGACGGCTGTGAGGACTCCTAGGGCAGCAGCTACGATGTCCTCTGACCCTTGGTGCCCTCTCTCTGGCCCTGGTCCTCTCCTGCTGGCTTCGGTCCCCGTGCCTTGGCACCCGGCCCAGCCCTCCCCTTGCACTGGGTGGTCTGACCTCAACCGGGAACCCTGGAGACCCACCCCTAAGGGTCTGCCTCTGACTGAAACCTGATGAATGTGCGAGCTGGAAAGAGATTTCTACCCTTGTCTTTCCTAAGATGCTTAAAGACGGCTCAGCCATGAAGAGATGCCCATATTCGAACAGCCTGACGAACCTTTTTTTTTTTTTTGCGGTACGCGGGCCTCTCACTGTTGTGGCCTCTCCCGTTGCGGAGCACAGGTTCCGGACGCGCAGGCTCAGCGGCCATGGCTCACGGGCCCAGCCGCTCCGCGGCACGTGGGATCCTCCTGGACCGGGGCACGAACCCGCGTCCCCTGCATCGGCAGGCGGACTCTCAACCACTGCGCCACCAGGGAAGCCCTGATGAACCATTTAATATATTACATAAGATTATTTGACCATTC
The DNA here is from genome assembly GCF_000442215.2 of Lipotes vexillifer. NCBI lineage: Eukaryota > Metazoa > Chordata > Mammalia > Artiodactyla > Lipotidae > Lipotes > Lipotes vexillifer. Next base: position 4,459,098 of record NW_006785319.1, read on the forward strand.
ACATATTTATTCATCTGAAATTTCTCATTGTCAGTGGCCCACACTTGCATTTCTATTCTCCTCTGCCTTCTCATGGGGCAAACCCTTCCCCGCTGTTGAGAAGGCCCGTCTTTAGCCTTGACATCGAGCTCCCCGTATTCGTCCCCCTTTGACCTCTCCTGGCACTGGCCCCTCGGCCCTAAGTGGGGGGGCTTCCCATGAGGCGCAGGCATCAGGATTTGTGACCCTGGCCCACCCGTCCCAGGGTCCGGCTGTCTCTCTGTACCCGACACCATCCCCAGCTACCACCTCCCTGTCAGACTAGGCGAGACCTTTCGGGCGAACGTTCTACCTGGAGCTCAAAGTCAAGATAAACATATGATTGCCTTGTCCCTAACTCCACAATAAGTCTGCATAATCCTTCACCTAGTCATTCAGACTAGGAATTTTAGGAATCGTCTTTATCGTTTCTGTTTTATTCTTAATTTCAGTAACTCACCAAATCATCAAACCTATCTTCAAAATGTTCCCTGAATCTGGCCTCTCCTTTCTATCATGCCAGCTTTTTTCTCCCTCAGTTTCTTGCTGGCATCTCTTGTGATAACATTCTCATTGATTTAACAGCCTCGAATCTCTTTCCCCAGCAATTAATTCTATTCACTGCTGCCAGAGTTAATGTTTTCTTTTACAATAATGAATTAAAAAGTAATAAAAGATTATTGTAAAAATTAAAACCACAGCAGGGTATAAAGGGAAAAGTGAGTTTTCTCTTGACTTCCCTGAGCTCCCAAAGGTCTGACGGATATTCTTCCAGACATCGTTCTAAAACATATGCACAGAAATACGATTGCCCTCAGGGTTCTGTTGAAAGGTTGGGGGTCAGCATGAGTCTTCCTTTGGGTAACCTATTTTGATTCTTGAGAAGCTTTCAGGATATTCCCTTCATCTTCAGACTGCCTCAAGAGCTCTATAAGCCTTTTAACATTCATTCTGCCCAAGTTCTGTCTGAAGACGCCTGTGTTTCTTCAGCAAAGACTAATCTTCTATTATTTCCCTTGGTGTTTTCCTTCCCCTACATCTTCTCTTTCTTCTCCTTAACCTGCTGGACGGACCTTGGCCTCATGACTCTCCCTCGGGTCTCTATCCTTTTGCCCACATTTATCCTCTCTTTTTCTTTGTGATCTACATTTTCAGAACTTTCAAAACTTTTCCTTCCTTATAAGATAATTCATCTTCTCCTTTGATTATTCACACGACCCACTGAAATTTTTATTTTTGTAATTCTGTTTTAAATTTCGCCATGTCTTGTTTTTTTCTTTCCTCCAAACAACACATTTTTATTTTACCAGTGCTATATCTTCTTATTGTTAACTAGGAAAAAAAAAAAAAGAACTCCTTAAAATTTGTTCTTAAGCTACCTTAGCTGCTTCTTGCGATCATCCTATTTGTTCATCTTGATGAGCAGAGAGAAGTAAAGTTCTTTCATGCTATTTATCTTCTTATAATGCATGGCCATTCTTGGTGGTTAGATCATACTAATGAATCAAGGCCTAGGATGGCTGGCACGAGTAATGCGCTGTTTCCCCTGCAGCAGTAAAGACCTTATTTCCCTGTGGGTTCTTTGCAATAAGAGTAGGGCCTATGGATGGGAAGATTCCCCTGGAAGACGCCCTATCCCACCTTCAAATCATCAAGGCAGGAAAGGATTTACCCCAGGGATACAGGGCTTTTCTGTTGGACACGCCCTCAGGAGGGCAGCTGTTTCTGTTGACGTGATGCCCACACCATGTCTATGCAGACAGCGCTGCATCCGCCCTGTATCTGCCTTGCATCAGCATTAAGTCGAGGGAGGACTTTCCATCAGCGTCTTAATGTTTCAGTGAGTATTTCTGAAGTGTGGCTGGGCGCTTTGGGTTCATCTCTAACCTTTACATCCTGAGGCTCTTAGGCCACGTTCACTGGAGCTGAGTCAGAAGGTGGGGGACTGTCACCACCCACAGTCACACCCACATCACTCCTGACTCTGCAGCTTTGCTCCAGGTCAGCATGTGGTGCTTTGTCATTGCTCTGCTTTAGGGGGAGTGACATCCACATTCTCTCCAGAGACTTGGAGGCACAGCCTTTATTCCCGGTAACTTGTTCAAGCAAAATAATCATAAGGTCCTGGGCCTAACCATTAATTTCAGATTCATCACCAGTGGCTTAAAAATTATATCTAGTCTTCCTAAGCAATGTTGTTTGTTATTCTAAAACAGCCTTATTACCAAGTATTGCAACAAATGGTAGAAGAAAAAAGGCATCACATAGTCCCCCAATTATACATATTCATGTATATATATACATATCCATAAATGTAAAATCAATAAACTTCATTACTATAACCAATCACTAATAATAAAATAATTTTTTATTACTCATACCTTGAAGTAGGGGTATGTGATACGAGGGAAACTATTTTAAAATACGATTTATAGTTTATACAAGAATTTATTTTAAGTAGAGAATTCTCAGTGGGAAATATCTAGGTGTCAGATATCCGGAAAAGATGAAAACTATAATTCGAAAAGACACATGCACCCCAATGTTCACAGCAGCACTATTTACAATAGTCAAGACATGGAAGCAACCTAAGTGTCCATCAACAGAGGAATGGAAAAAGAAGATGTGGTACATATATACAATGGAATACTACTCAGCCATAAAAAAGAATGAAATAATGTCATTTGTAGCAACACAGATGGACCTAGAGATTATCACACTAAGTGAAGTAAGTCAGACAAAGACAAATATCATATGATATCACTTACATGGGGAATCTAAAAACGTGACACAAATCAACTTACTTACAAAACAGAAGCAGATTCACAGACATAGAAAAGAAACTTATAGTTACCAAAGGGGAAAGGGGGGGAGGGATAAATTAGGGGTTTGGGATTAACATACACACACTGCTGTATAAAAAATAACCAACAAGGACCTACTGTAGGGCACAGGGAACTGTAGTCAATATTTTGTAATCTGTAAGGGAAAAGAATCTGAAAAAGAATAGATATATGAAGTACATATACATATTTATGTATAACTGAATCGCTTTGCTGTAAAGCAGAAATTAACACAACACTGTAAATCAACTATATTCCAGTTAAAAAACAGATGGTACCAAAGCTTCGGAGGAGGGGAATGTTGTGCCATCTATTAGAGGAAAATCAATCAGAGCTTCTAGGGGTGCCCAAGTGAGAAGGAGGTTGAGCAGTGAGGGTCAGAAAGGTGACAGCAAGCTGCGGAGGGGCCAGGAGCAGGCAGATCCGGTGACGCTTATGGTGGCGTTTCGTCCCCAGCTTATCCGCCCTCTTAGCTCACATACACTGCAGTGTTCCTGTGATCTCTCATCTGTTTGCTTTCACACCAGTTTCGTGAAGATGGTCAGGCTCACGAATGAAAACATTTCAAACGTGAAACTTGGGGAGATGCTGAATTCCCACCCCTGAGCCCCTGGGAGCAGCAGGGGCAGGGACAAGATCCCCGGGGGTGAGGAGAGAGACCAAGGAAACCCTAGGGTGCGTTCTGGACTTTCTCAAACGCTGCAACTGGCAAGAGCGGGAGACGATTATGTCTCCCTCCTGAGAGGCAGGAGCCTCCAATTACAAGTGACTGTGTTGTCTGCCTCCCTCCTGAAATTCCACATTTCCTGGGTGATGGACCACATCCTTGTACCTCTGACGCCTGACAGAATTTGACCATCGGGGCATGTTTGTCAAGGTTCATCCCCTGAATAACACATTCCAAATCCATGTGACAGACCTTCAGTAACAACATGAGTGGAAAGGCAGAGGGCCACTTGCAATGAAGTCTTCATTTAGGGAGAACGTTGAGATTACTGGTTAACATACTGGACTTCCCGTCTTTGAGTTCTTAGTGAGCTGTCCTTCGTTGCCCGACTGCAGTGGATAAATTAGCGTTAACTATTGTTATTCCACTTCTGTCAAAATAGATTTATCTGCTCTTCTGGAGAGTAAAGCATCATCAAGGATGTCGTTCAATTCTTTCAATGTGTAATTATCCTTACACAGAACCTGAGGACCACAGCACTTGGTGAAATAAAGTATTTTAAAAATGGTTGAGAAACGTGAACCTACTTTGAAAAGTACACATACTGTATGGAAGTCAGTGTTCATTAAAATGAAAATAAACGTCTGGGCCAATATTTTAGGTGAAGAAGGTATATATTTTGCTTTGATTTCTTTAAACATTTATTTTCATTTATTTAACCGGGCTTTTATTTTGAAAAACAAAAATGTTAATACTCAGTCATTTAGTTTGTAATTATTTGACTTAAAATTGCACCCACTTCCTTTGGTTTTGTGATTGTCTGTGACCGTGCCCTGAGACCTTCCACCAGAGAAGCTTTGGTTGACCTGCATCTTAGGTAGTTTTTGAACATGAAATATCTCATTTTTTTTCATATTAAATAAGTCTTTGGTTTTAATAAATCAGAGGCAAGTTAAAAGGAGCAAGTTATCAGGTTAATTTTCTGGAGGGGAAAGCTAGCTGTGGTCTCTCTATCTGCGTCTTGGTCGTTGGAGTCTGAGGGCCCCTCGTAACTGTGTGTGTCCTGCCCTCCTTCTGGCCTCACACCTGCGCTTGGCCTGGGCTTCGATTCACGTTAACTGAGGAGGGGTCAAGCTCTGGAGCGCAGAGCACAGAACTCCAAGGCGTTCCTGCTTCTCGTGCTGGGCACTTCCTCCTTACCCTTGATCTGGACTCGTCTTCCTGGTTCAAACTATAGCCCTGCTGTACCACGCCTGACCCGCACCCCATGACGCCCCGTGTCCTGTACTCACACTGGAGTCCACTCTGTGCAGGATAGCAGGCGCGGAACCAATGTCTAAGATACACCTGTGGTGCAAGTCCTCAAGTGGACTAGAAAGAAGATAACAATGGTTGCTTTAGGTTACTGAGCTTTGGGGCAGTTTGTTACGCACCATTAGGTATGCAGAAAACCACTTCAAATACATGAACCACCAAGGATCAGCAAGGCCGTCGAATAGCCAACCTTTGGCCTTAGTAATCCCCGATACACCATTAACCAGGTTTACGACTTTGGGTAATTCCTCACCTCTTTGAGTCTCGGTTCCCTCCGTGTAAAATGATGATACAAGAATGATGGAACCCACCCCAGGGAGCTCTTGTGAGGACTGGAGGAGAGAATGGATGTGAAATCCTTAGAGAAAGGCCGGGTGTATATAATGCTCAGTGCGGCGTTACTCATTCTTTTGCTCACTGACAGAGAATGTACAAACAAGGACATTCCGTGAATGACATCAAATGTGTTCTGCACCTTCACATCAATGTGGTTCTTTTTACCAAATATCAGAACTGGAGTTGAAGTTTAATTAAAAAGCCTAAAACATGGGCTTCCCTGGTGGCGCAGTGGTTGAGGGTCCGCCTGCTGATGCAGGGGACGCGGGTTCGTGCCCCGGTCCGGGAAGATCCCACATGCCGGGGAGCAGCTGGGCCCGTGAGCCATGGCCGCTGAGCCTGCGTGTCTGGAGCCTGTGCTCCGCAACGGGAGAGGCCACAGCAGGGAGAGGCCTGCGGACCGCAAAAAAAAAAAAAAAAAAAAAAAAAAAAAAAGCCTAAAACAGTGAGACATGAAAGGGAGCAAAGAGCTGAAAAAATAACTTCTGAGCCGTGAGTAGCCCAGCATTAACCTTAGCAATTTCAGGGTAAAGGGCTTCAGGACCCAGTCATGCTGCCACATCTGGGTTGCGAGGACTATGGGTCATCTTCTCACAAAGGAATGGGCGATCAGACGGAGGGCACATCGGTGTGGTCCAAGCTAGGAAGCGAGGACGCACCATATCCCGGATAACACAAGGAGGGTTTCGTGAAAGGACGGGATAGAAAGATGTTGCCAGGGTTTCAGGAAAGCCCCAGGGATGACACGTCACCCGAGGGCTGCAGGGAGAAGCAGCCTCCTTAACGGGGACCCTCACTGGATGGAGGTTAAACTCCTAGGGAGGAAGCCAGGGGTCTAAGTACCTTGAATTCCTCTCCATCCTTCCTCTGCCAGGGCTCCCCAGCTGGGAGCTGCACCTAGCCAGAGGGTGGAGTCTGTTGTGGTCCAGGCAGGTCACAGGGCAGGAAAGTTGGGTGGAGGAGTGGAAGGAAGGCCCGATACCCAGGTCAAAAGTGCCAGGAGCAGACTAACGGATCCTCTTGTTGAAATACTTGTATTTTTATAACCTCACTGCAATTTTGTGGCAGCTTGGACCAAAGGGATATTTGCAGGTTTCTTTTCTGATCCGCGAAGGAGGCTCTGTGAAGGCACAGGGACCCCAAGGGGGCGCCCCTCCGCGTCCCCAGGCCCTGGGCTCTAGGCCATCAGGACCAACCGCGGGCATCGCTCCATCACTTGCGAAGCATTGCAGTCAGGGGCTGTGGGGAGCCTCTCCCAAAGCCACAGCTGGGCAGCGAGGGGAGGCTCGCTGGTTAACGGACCTGTCTGATGAGCCCCTGTCTTATCTGGAAGCAGCTGGCCTCTGGCTGTCCTGATGGCCCCCAGCACGCCACTCTCTCCAGCGCTGGCTTTTCTTCTTGGAGCAGCTTTTGGTGCCTCTTTCCGATTCTCTTTTTGGAGTCTTCATTTGCCTCTGTAGGTTTTTTAACCTGGCTTCAAGTTTGCTCACTGCTCTGATCATCTAAGCTCCATGGACCATGTCTGGTGGACTAAACAGCCGTGAGTGAGGGTCTGAGGGCCACTCTCCAGGCCAGAGCCCCGGACATTTTCCAATAAACATCCCCCATCACCCTCAGCATGAAGTAGATGGCATGGGCGCAGACGTGGGCTGTGTCTGATGCTGATAGGAAACCAAGTCGTGTTTCTGTAGATCCACCCGAGGGGCAAGCCGGCCTCCTAGACCAAAGGGAGGCCAGGGGATGAAAGACAGAGCTGATCTGCAAGGTGGGCGTGCGAGGGAAGATGGACCCAACTCCTGCTTCAGCTTGGGTCATAATTTACTCTGATTCCATAGATGCGAGAAAATAACATTTCAACCCGAGCAAACTGTAATGAAAGACAGGTTTTGCCTGGGTTTGATCTCTTTCTGATTTGTCACAATCCGAAAGCCAGAAAACCATCAAAAGGAGAAGAGAAACATGTGTGACAGTTGAGAACTTGAGGAAGACCTGTGAAGTCAGGGACCGCTGAGGTCCCCAGGGTGGCCGAGAGGGCAGCTGCGCTCTTGGGGAGCCCGGGGGGGTGTGGGCAGCTGGATCCCGAGCTGGCAGGCAATGGGCGGCCTACAGGTCTCCTCAGAAGACACACCTTTAAATTCCAAAGGGCTAAAGCCATTTTACACAGCACCCTGGATGAACACATGCTAAGATCTTAAGATTTACAGACGAAAAGGACTGGGTGAGTAATTTTTTAATTGCCACCGTAAGTATCACAGGTATACATTGTCTACTATATGGTGTTAGTAAGGGTACTTTGATTTGGGGTGGGACAGACACACCTTGTTAACGGATTCATCTTTCTACCTGCATTGGCCTGTTAGGAATTGGAAAGAAACACAATCCAAGCCCAATAGTTCTCACACCAGAGTGGTGCTACAGGTTGTTTTCCTGTGGTGTAGCCGTTATTTAACTGAGAACACTGCCATCTCCGATTTGAGGTAACACGTTGCCTTGTTCCCTTAACAAATAGTGGAACGAATGGGGCACTTAAAACAGATGCTCCAATTCCCTCCAATTAAACTTGTTTTCTCAAATTTTAGGACCTAGTAGAAGTGCATTGGCCAAGATGTCTGTGGAATAGAGCGAATACAACAAGGTAACCGTATTTCCTGCAAGGGAAATTGACCCAAACCTGAGGAAAAGTTGGCATTTTCCTGGAGAATTCCCAGCTTCACAGGTATTGCCCGCCCCCCGGGGTCCACACACCATACGGCCCCTGGGGTTTTTTTTTTGCTGGGCTGAGGCGTATCTGCCATTTGACTGTTCACGTGGACCTCTCATGCTATCACGACGCTC
>NW_006785319.1:4467131-4470512 GCF_000442215.2 Lipotes vexillifer
CGCTCATCCTATGTGTTGCCCAGAAGCCCATCTAATTTCTTCAGTAAGGATACATCCCTCTTAATAGCCGCCTGTTCAAAGTTTTATTCTGTAAAAAGGTACCTATTGTGTTTTAAGTTACAGTGGCCTTTTTTAGAAAAGGTCTCTCTGAAATCAATTACACTAACAGGCTGCTGTTCTTGGGGCCTGTTCCCCCTTTGCCTCAGGCAGCAAAGATTTGTCCTTGCTCTCGGAGAGGGATGGCTCTGTGTGTCGGATTCTGGCCACCAATACATTCTTAATTAAAATGCTGGCCACTAAACACACAAATTAAATAGTACCGCAGCGGACTACAAAGCATATCTGTATGTGCTGCTTGGGATTACTGCTCTGTTTACCTGAGAGACGGGGCTGAGCGGCTTTGCCAGGGGAGGTTACGGTCCAACCCGCATAAGCTGCATCAGCGCAAAGATGCCGATGCTCCTGCCCAAGTCCACACCGTGATGGGCTGGGAGTGGACACCATGCACTGTTTCCTCAGGAGGACCAGTGATCCTTTCCCTTTCCGGGTTTCCTTAATCTTGCCTGGGGCAATGAAAAGAAGCCATTCACCGGCATTTTGCTTTTAGAGAGATGGTGACTCCTGTGTTGGGCGTTTGTAATGGTAAACTGGGGCTCACCTCTCTCTGTTGGGGGTGCCATTGTGTAAGAAGGGCTGTATACCCCACTCTGCTTTGTGTGGCAGAATTGTGTAGTGGACAATTGGGCAGTTTTCCTCAACTATTCATGTCTTAGTGTAAGAGGGAAGAACAAATCTGACTCCGTATTGGATCTGTCTCTTTTACTTTCACCTTTGTATTCTATTGCCTTTGCTACAAGCTCATCACTAAAAGAATGCTGCCTATAGCCTGAAATATATAGGAAACCCATTCTCAAGGCTCTGACCTTTAAAGGCATAACACTTTTCCATTCATATAGAGATAAAAAGTTGCAGAACAGAGAATAACATTTGTCTTGTTGGGGGTTTACAGGAACATCACGACCTGACCTGCGTCGATGGATGCGGGAACAAAGGATTCTGACACCAAGAAGTCTGCAACAACCAGCCACGCCCCTCCCCTTTTAGTATAAAAGAAGCCTGAATTCTAACTCAGGTAAGGGGGTTCTTTGGGACACTGGTCCATCTTCTCCGTCTGCTGGCTTTCTGAAAAAGTCACTATTCTTTGCCCCAAAAACGTGTCTTTCGATTTAATGGCCTGTCCTGCAGCAAGCAGTATGAGCTTGAACTCGGTAACATTAGTTCCTTGTTTTGAAAATGGAGATAATAATATTGCAGGTCATTGGACTTAACATGCCACTCACTATAAGGCACCATTATTTTGTAAACCATGAAGAAAGAAAAAAACAGCATGTAGTAACTACAATGCAAATAACTAAAACAGCAGCAAAATAAACAGCTCTGACCAAGTTTGTGTGTGCACACGCAAAGGAACCACATCATGACTGTGGTCTGACAGTGACTGTAAAATGCCCTTTACTGCAAGATGCCTTCCGATTACAGAGATGAGAAAATGTGACAAAATATGCATCTGAGAATCCAAGAAATAAGGTAGCATCTAGGATTAAGTGAGTTTATAAATAAAAGCCTCTTAGGAGTGTCTGGCACATGCTAAGTACTCAAGAAATGTTGGCTGTTAATGGTAGTATATTTATTATGATTACTGGGGGATGACTCCAACTTTCATGAGGTTTCAACGTCAGTAGCTCTGTGAGAAACACAGAGAGGAATTATAAGCACATGATAACATGGGGCTGAGAATGATACGCAAAGGGCTGAGAAGGATAAAGTGACATCGTAGCATCAGCTCCCTACACTCTGGTGGTGTGGTGACTCTGCATAAGGATGCAGAGACACACGTGGTGCTGGTCACACGCCCATCAGTCTCTGTGTTGACTTTCAAAGTCTCCTAATCAGGGGATGGCCAGGCCCTGGACAGGTGTGAGTGGGCCGAGCAAAGCCGTTCCCCTTGACTTAGTCCTCGTGTCAGTGCTGTTATTCTAGGAATCCTGCTGGTCCGTATTGGTCCCTTTCGTCATCACCAAATTCATGCAATGATGTGGAGATTCTTAATCTCTGTCGGTGGTGGTTTAAAACCCAAAACTGAGACAGAAGCATCTGCTACCTCACCTCCCAGACTTCACGTCTATCGCCCTTTCTGTGCGGAAGCACAATTGGAACATTCTCTGATAACGCAACTGGTCTGTGATAACTTCTGGGACGGCAAAAATGATTTTGAAGATCTTTCTGGCTTTTAAAGGAAGAACCAGCGACCTCCAAATGTGGGTTTTCTTCTGCCCCCGCCACCCTGTCCCCTGCCCTTCCTTTTTCTTTCTCCTCCTCCTCCTTCAAAGATTCTCTTCCATTACTTGGAGATCCTTTCCCCGCACTTGTTTTCTATTTTTCCGTTAAAAACTACGTCTCCATTCCAGCAATCAAGGCTAAAAGCTGTTACCTCAGGGGAAAAAATCCCGATGTTATTTTATTTAGGGTTTTTGGCCCACATGTGGATTATATAACCAGCGATTGGAAACTTGTTTCTGTGGCCTCGCTTACCATATTCTGGTACCCAGAACCAGGCTTCACTGTTAGAGCTCATAACCAAGCCGCCACTTGCAACTAGTAATTTTTCTGCCAGGAAACATGTTGATTGGGTTTATCAATGCTCAGGTGACTAGCAGTTTACTCCTATTCCAGCAGATATTAAATAGGACACTACTTGGCTCAAAGAAACTGCAAGTAGGTTCCAGTCTTTTTTTTAATCGATGGCTGCTCAGCAGTTAGTTGTGATTTTGGCGTTCTCGTGACAGGAGGTGAGCTCAGGTCCTTCTATCCACCATCCTGTCTCCAAAATCTCTCACAGAAACTAAAATTAAATAGGAAAGAGTCATGTCTATTGCTACACACCAACTGGTACGACATTTTTGCATGTTGGTCAGCACGGGCCGTATCAAGTTGCAGGCTTATCACTGTATTTGCTACAGTTGTGTTTATAAAGTAACTTCATCAAAAGAATGCAGCTCCCAAGTAGAGTTGGAGAATTGCTGTGATTATGCCTAAACAGACTCAGGGGTCCGGTGTGGCCCCAGGCAAACGAAGAAACTGCAGGGGTCCTTAGAGCAACTCTACAGAAAGGAGTCCAGATGTTGAGCAGTTTTGAAGGTGAAAGTATCTGAAACTTGAGTCAAATTCTTTTGAAGCAGTTTTGAAGGTGAAAGTATCTGAAACTTGAGTCAAATTCTTTCCAAACAATTGTTTCACAGTAGTCTGCATAAGAGTCAATGAAACTTCCAAAAAGCACATGCTTTTCTTTGGGAGAGCTTTGCTATATGGTAGAATACTCAG
>NW_006785319.1:4471198-4471963 GCF_000442215.2 Lipotes vexillifer
CCTGCTGAAGTTACTGGAATGCAAAAACAGGGAGTGGCTGAATCGTAAGGGAACCCTTTTCAACAGGCTTTAGCAAATATTTAACAAGGAACCGTGAAGTAAACTCAGGAAAACTGTTAAACAGTTTAAAAAGCAGCAAGAAAACAATAGCTGAAGAGATCTGACTTTTGGAAGACTGTCCAAGCTGACAGTAATGCGCAATAAGGCTGACATTTGGAAACGGAGGATGGGGAGATAATCGGCTGTGCGAGGGAGGAGTAGAGAGACACCTCCAAGACACACTGTACTCCTTAACAATCATCTGTTTAGCCTGTAATGCTGAAATGTTCCCTTGCCATAAACGATACCATCGTGAGTACTTAGCAGTACAAAAGAGAGCTGCAGCATGTAGACTTTGAAGAAATCAAACAGATCGAAAGATTTTTGAGAAGCCAGCACACAGGGAGTTTACACCAAATCAGTGACAATAAACAATAAAGCGAATGCTTTGTAATAATAATACGTAACTTAATAATACCTTAATATTTATTAAGATGCTACTATGTGTCTGGCACAGTTTTAAACTCCTTCCCTGTGTTCACTGACTTAACACTCATCATAACCCCAGAGGTAGGCGCTTTTGTTATTCCCATTTTACCAACAAGGAAACTGCGGCACAGAAAGGGTAAATGACTTGCCAAGGTGACCTGAGATTCACACTCTTGTTCCAGAAGCTGACTGTTAGACACTAGCTCTTTCGCTCTTTGTTCCACAAGTGAAAAAAAA
>NW_006785319.1:4471973-4503453 GCF_000442215.2 Lipotes vexillifer
TTTTTTTTTTTTCGGTACGCAGGCCTCTCACTGTTGTGGCCTCTCCCATTGCGGAGCACAGGTCCCGGACGAGCAGGCTCAGCGGCCATGGCTCACGGGCCCAGCCACTCCGTGGCATGTGGGATCCTCCCGGACTGGGGCACGAACCCGCGTCCCCTGCGTCGGCAGGCGGACTCTCAACCACTGCGCCACCAGAGAAGCCCCACAAGCATATTTTTAATTCTAAAGGGATTCTCTGTGACTACCTTTATAGCTTAGGAAAATTTACATTAGTGTTTGTTTATGGATTGCTTTTCTTGTTAAATCCAGAAACTTGGCCACTGAGGTGGTCCCTGAAATGATGGAATCAATCCTTTAGAACAAGTGCTACTGTCTAATTTGGCTACTGATACTTTATGGCTAGAGGCCGATGACTTACAATGGATTCAAATTTCTGGCTAGAGCAACACCCCACATTTGCCTTGGACATCAAATGTGCTTCTTGGTTCGTGGAGATATCAGATGTAGCATCATCACACGAAGTGGAGCGGGCCTGTCACAGCATTGTGGGTCGTGGGTTGACCAGGGAGTGGTGACAGGCAGCTGCTGTCACTCTGTAATGTTCAAACCATGGAACAACAGCTTCACACAACAGGGGCAATGTTTCCTGGGCTCAGGAGTTGATACTGGTCCCACTTCTCTCACTGGTCCACAGAAGCATCAGTGCCGATGGCTTTAGGTGGCTGAAGTGTTGTAGAGATACGACCAACTTTTCAAGTGAGATTTACAAGGGGGCAGATACTGGGGGGAAACAGGGATTGAGAAGAAAGGCAAAGGGTGGGGAAGAGGCCAAACAGTGTGATTGGTTGTATCCCGTTACTTGATTAACTCCCAGAAAGCAACCTTGTGGAGGAATCAGACATAAGCCTGTATCTTCACTGCAGTGAAAATGAAGGTACCACCCTGTTGTTGCACCTCTTCTGGCTTCTGGTTCATTGGAGGTTTAAGAGAACATTTATTGTAAAATATAAAAGACTCAGTTTTTCAACTCAGTCCAAATGTACAGAGAAAGAAAAAAAATGTTTTCAATGAATTAAAGGAAATGATACTTAAGTATGAGTAGGAAACTATAAAAGTAAGTGGTGTCATTTCCCTTGGATTCTGCCCCATTTGGCTTGCTCTTGTCACCCAAACATGATGATGGAGGTGGGGGTGAGTTGTTCTGGCGAGCTACTGATATGCCACTCTCATTAATCTTCAAACGTTTGCTAATTTTAAAAAGGTACCATGTATGTGTGTGTATTTGCATGTGTGTATGTCTGTGTGTCTAAATATGGACATTCCTTCTTAAGAACGAGAGGCTCACAGACAAGTTTTTGTACCCTCAGCAGCCAAGAAACAGAGTCGATGACACCAAAAAAGATCTTTGGCACAGGACAAAATACATGTAGTGTTCTAGGAAGAACACCATGAATTTAAAATAAGAACAATTTTAAAAGCTCAAAAAATAAACTCCAAACAGATTAAAGACCTAAATGTAAGGCCAGACACTATAAAACTCTTAGAGGAAAACACAGGCAGAACACTTTCTGCAATAAATCACAGCAAGATCCTTTTTGACCCACCTCCTAGAGAAATGGAAATAAAAGCAAAAATAAACAAATGGGACCTAATGAAACAAAAGCTTTTGCACAGCAAAGGAAACCATAAACAAGACCAAAAGACAACCCTCAGAATGGGAGGAAATATTTGCAAACGAAGCAACTGACAAACGATTAATCTCCAAAATATACAAGCAGCTCATGCAGCTCAATAAAAAAACAAACAACCCAATCCAAAAATGGGCAGAAGACCTAAATAGACATCTCTCCAAATAAGATATACACATTGCCAACAAACACAAGAAAGGATGCTCAACATCACTAATTATTAGAGAAATGCAAATCAAAACTACAATGAGGTATCACCTCACACCTGTCAGAATGGACATCATCAAAACAATCTACAAACAATAAATGCTGTAGAGGGTGTGGAGAAAAGGGAACCCTCTTGCACTGTTGGTGGGAGTGTAAAATGATACGGCCACTATGGAGAACAGTTTGGAGGTTCCTTAAAAAACTAAAATTAGAACTACCATACGACCCAGCAATCCCACTACTGGGCATATACATATACCCTGAGAAAACCATAATTCAAAAAGAGTCATGTACCACAGTGTTCATTGCAGCTATATTTAAAATAGCCAGGACACAGAAGCAACCTAAGTGTCCACTGGCAGATGAATGGATAAAGATGTGGCACATATATACAATGGAATATTACTCAGCCATAAAAAGAAATGAAATTGAGTTATTTGTAGGGAGGTGGATGGACCTAGAGTCTGTCATACAGAGTGAAGTAAGTCAGAAAGAGAAAAACAAATACCGTATGCTAACGCATATATATGGAATATAAAAAAAAAAAGGTTCTGAAGAACCTAGGGGCAGGACAGGAATAAAGATGCAGACGTAGAGAATGGACTTGAGGACACGGGGAGGGGGAAGGGGAAGCTGGGATGAAGTGAGAGAGTGGCATGGACATATATACACTACCAAAAGTAAAATAGATAGCTAGTGGGAAGCAGCCGCATAGCACAGGGAGATCAGCTCGGTGCTTTGTGACCACCTAGAGGGGTGGGAGGGAGACGCAAGAGGGAGGAGATATAGGGATATATGTATACGTATAGCTGATTCACTTCGTTATTAAGCAGAAACTAACACACCATTATAAAGCAATTACACTCCAATAATGAGGTAAATAAATAAATAAAGAAATAAAAGCTCTGAAATATAACTAAAACAAGCCAGAAAATGGATTAACTTAAAACTCATGAGGGCAAAAGTGTAAGAGCCAACTGAGTTCATTCTCACTGTTTAACACTGAGACATTTTCTGGATGCGTTTATGGGTCAAACGTGCCATTCATTAGAAACACTGCTACAGTACCAAATACACACTTGGGCTGGTAGAGGGAAAGAAAAAGTCAGTAATTTTCAATAAGTAAATAATAAGATAATTTACACCCATGTCTCCACTGCCCATCTTAAGACGTGACACATTGCCAGCATGGTTGCAGCCCCTGTGCCTTCCCTACCGACCACATTCTTTGCAACACGAAGCAGTGTGGAGGTGCCTCAAAAAAGGAAAAAATAGGACAACGACACAATCCAGCAATCCCACTCCTGGTATCTTTTTTTTTGGAGTATAGTTGCTTTACAATATTGTATTAGTTTATACTGCACAGCAAAGTGAATCAACTGTACATATACATATATGCCCTATTTTTTGGATTTCCTTCCCATTTAGGTCACCAGAGAGCACTGAGTAAAGTTCCCTGTGGTATACAGTAGGTTCTCATTAGTTATCTATTTTATATATAGTATCAATAGTGTACATATGTGAATCCTAATCTCCCAATTCATCCCACTCCCCTGCCTTGGTATTCATACGTTTGTTCCCTACATGTGTCTCTTTCTGCTTTGTAAATAAGATAGTCTATACCAATTTTTCCGGGTTCCACATTTAAGCGTTAATACACGATATTTGTTCTTCTCTTTCTGACTTACTTCACCCCATATGACAGTCTCTAGGTCCACCCATGTTGCTGCAAATGGCAATATTTCATTCTTTTTTTATGGCTGAGTAATATTCCATTGTATATATGAACCGCATCTTCTTTATCCATTCATCTGTCGATGGACACTTAGGTTGCTTCCATGTCCTGGCTGCTGTAAATAGAGCTTCAATGAACACTGGGGTGAATGTGTCTTTTTGAATTATGGTTTTCTCTGGGTATATGACCAGTAGTGGGATTGCTGGGTCATAGGGTAATTCTATTTTTAGTTTTTTAAGGAACCTCCACACTGTTCTCCATAGTGGCTGTATCAATTTACATTCCTACCAACAATGCATGAGGGTTCCCTTTCCTCCACGCCCCCTCCAGCATTTATTTTTCGTACATTTTTTGATGATGGCCGCTCTGACCGGTGTGAGGTGATACATCATTGTAGTCTTGATTTGCATTTCTCTAATAATTAGTGATGTTGAGCATCTTTTCTTTTTTTTTTTTTTTAACATCTTTATTGGGGTATAATTGCTTTACAATGGTGTGTTAGTTTCTGCTTTATAACAGAGTGAGTCAGTTATACATATATATATGTTCCCATATCCCTTCCCTCTTTGTCTCCCTCCCTCCCACCCTCCCTAGAGCATCTTTTCATGTGTTTTTTGGCCATCTGTATGTCTTCTTTTGGAGAAATGTCTATTTAGGTCTTCCACCCATTTTTTATTTTATTTTTTACATCTTTATTGGAGTATAATTGCTTTACAACGATATGCTAGTTTCTGCTTTATAACAAAGTGAATCAGTTATACATATACATATGTTCCCATATCTCTTCCCTCTTGCATCTCCCTCCCTGCCACCCTCCCTATCCCACCCTTCTAGGTGGTCACAAAGCACCGAGCTGATCTCCCTGTGCTATGCGGCTGCTTCCCACTAGCTATCTATTTTACGTTTGGTAGTGTATGTATGTCCATGCCACTCGCTCACTTTGTCACAGCTTACCCTTCCCCCACCTCATATCCTCAAGTCCATTCTCTAGTAGGTCTGTGTCTTTATTCCTGTCTTACCCCTAGGTTCTTCATAACATTTTTTTCCCCTAGATTCCATATATATTTTTTAGCATATGGTATTTGTTTTTCTCTTTCTGACTTACTTCACTCTGTATGACAGACTCTAGGTCCATTCACCTCACTACAAATAACTCAATTTCGTTTCTTTTTATGGCTGAGTAATATTCCATATGTGCCACATCTTCTTTATCCATTCATCCGATGATGGACACTTAGGTTGTTTCCATCTCTTCTGCCTATGTTTTCCTCTAAGAGTTTGATAGTTTCTGGCCTTACATTTAGGTCTTTAATCCATTTTGAGCTTATTTTTGTGTATGGTGTTAGGGAGTGATCTAATCTCATACTTTTACATGTACCTGTCCAGTTTTCCCAGCACCACTTATTGAAGGGGCTGTCCTTTCTCCACTGTATATTCCTGCCACCTTTATCAAAGATAAGGTGACCATATGTGCATGGGTTTATCTCTGGGCTTTCTATCCTATTCCATTGATCTATCTTTCTGTTTTTGTGCCAGTACCATACTGTCTTGATTACTGTAGCTTTGTAGTATAGTCTGAAGTCAGGCAGCCTGATTCCTCCAGCTCCATTTTTTGTTCTCAAGATTGCTTTGGCTATTCGGGGTCTTTTGTGTTTCCATACAAATTGTGAAATTTTTTGTTCTAGTTCTGTGAAAAATGCCAGTGGTAGTTTGATAGGGATTGCATTGAATCTGTAGATTGCTTTGGGTAGTAGAGTCATTTTCACAATGTTGATTCTTCCAATCCAAGAACATGGTATATCTCTCCATCTGTTTGTATCATCTTTAATTTCTTTCATCAGTGTCTTATAATTTTCTGCATACAGGTCTTTTGTCTCCTTAGGTAGGTTTATTCCTAGATATTTTATTCTTTTTGTTGCAATGGTAAATGGGAGTGTTTTCTTGATTTCACTTTCAGATTTTTCATCGTTAGTATATAGGAATGCCAGAGATTTCTGTGCATTAATTTTGTATCCTGCTACTTTACCAAATTCATTGATTAGCTCTAGTAGTTTTCTGGTAGCATCTTTAGGATTCTCTATGTATAGTATCATGTCATCTGCAAACAGTGACAGCTTTACTTCCTCTTTTCTGATTTGGATTCCTTTTATTTCTTTTTCTTCTCTGATTGCTGTGGCTAAAACTTCCAAAACTATGTTGAATAAGAGTGGTGAGAGTGGGCAACCTTGTCTTGTTCCTGATCTTAGTGGAAATGCTTTCAGTTTTTCACCATTGAGGACACTGTTGGCTGTGGGTTTGTCATATATGGCCTTTATTATGTTGAGGAAAGTTCCCTCTATGCCTACTTTCTACAGGGTTTTTATCATAAATGTTCCACCCATTTTTTGATTGGGTTGTTTGTTTGTTTGATATTGCCACTCCTGGTATTTATCCGAAAGAAATGAAATCACTCTCTCATAGAGATGTCCACTTTCTTTCTGATGACCACTTAGGTCCTTTCCAGTTTTGGGAAACAATCTGCTATGACCATGTGTGTCCATGCATCCCTGTCCACATGGTTACCTCCTCCAGGTATAAACACACAAACCTGGGAGCGTGACTCGTTCATTCATTTACTCAGCACATGGCTACAGGGCACCTGTTACCTGCAGGCACCATTATAGGCCCAGGGACACAACAGCAAAAATCAGCTGGAGGTCTCGACGCTCGAGGGGTTTATATTTTACTGAGGGAGACAGTAAAATAAATGAAGCAAGTCGAGAGTGTATCAGTAAGTTCCAGGGGAAAACCAAAATGGAGCCTAAAAAATGATATAAATGACCTTATTTACAAAACAGAAATAAACTCACAGACACAGGAAACAAACTTATGGTTCCCAAAGGGGAAAGGGGGGGAGGGTTAAATTAGGAACTTGGGATTGACATATACACATTACTATGTATAAAACAGATAAACAACAAGGGTTTACTGTTTAACACAGCGAACTACACTCAGTATCTTCTAGTAACGTATAATGGAAAAGAATCTGTAAAGGAATAGATACATGTGTACGTATAACTGAATCACTTTGCTGTGCATCTGAAAGTAACACAACATTGTCAATCAACTCTACAAAACAAGAGAGTGGAGTGGGCAGGCCCTGTTCTCTTCCGCAGGGCAGTCACGGAAGCCTGGCTTTGACGGGACATCCAAGGAGAGAGATGGAGGCTCCAGGACTGCGTGGATCTGGGGAAAAGCAGCCCAGGTGGAAGGAACAGCAGGTGTGGAGACCTTGGGCACGCAGGGTCCAGTAAGGACACGTCTATGGTGCAGTGGCAGGGCTGCAAATCAGGGGTGGCATCAGAGAGACAGGGCTTCTCACTGTTTACAGGACTACAGGTTTCTCTCTGAGAGCAACCAGTAGGCCCTGGACAGCTTTGCACTGGGCTGTGATCACAATTTCATGGAAGAGAACCATGCCGGGTGTGGTGTAGACTGTGATGGGCCGGGGTGGAAACAGGGCATGGATTAAGGCAGGTGGTGCAGACACCCAGGGGAAGGTGCTGGCGGCGGGGACCAGAGCCGCACTCACGGAGGAGGCGTGAGGAGGTCAGGTTGGGGGAAACAGAGGTCGAGGTTTTGTCCGTGAACGGCTGGCAGGAGGGCTGTCATTTGTTGGCCTGGAGAAGAGGTAGGAAGACAGGGTTTTGGAGGACAGGAGACTCAGGGACTCACTTTTGGATACATTACACTGGATGCACCTGTTAGGTACCCAAGCAGAGACCCAAGTAGACAACTGGGTATCACACAAAGTTCAGAGAATGCACGTCTTTAATTTCCTATGTATCCCAGCACTGTCCCCACGTTGTTTGTACCTACTCACAGGTGGTGCTGCAGCGACACCTGTGCTGTCAGTTGTCATACTGCTCCTCTGAGGCTACTGTCTGCTGTCAGTGTTGACAACCCTCTTCAAGAAAAACAGCCCTGCTGGGCTAAGCCATCTGGATTGTGATTTTACAAGTGCGGCAGCTTCACTACCTATTGGCCACGCTTTCATGAACCGATGCGGCTACGAAACAGGACACACCACACCCTGATCCCCTGAGTGAGAAAAGTGGGTCGGTGGCTTGTTTCCATGTCTGTTTTCTTTTGAGGAGATGGAAATTTCTACCGACAGCATTGCACAGGTCTGATAGGGCTAATCCTCTTGTTTTGGTTTTTGATGGTGATCAAAGCTTCACTAATATAAACTAATTAGAGGCCTTGCAGGTGCTGGGGTTTGATTATAAAAAGAAGGAATTTAATTACTTTCAATTACGTATATTAATTGAAATTTTATTAGGCTAATAATGATGACCTAATAGCCATCTTATGATTATGTGTAGGTTGAGTCATTGTACTAAAAGATTAAAGATGCCTGGACCATTGGTGGACTTTTACTGCAGTAAGTGGGTGTTGAAAAGTGTTTTTTCCACAGCCAACGTTGTTCCCAATGGTGAAAAACTGAAATCATTGCCACTAGGATCAGGAACAAGACAAGGCTGTCCACCCTCACCACTATTATTCAACATAGTTTTGGAAGTTTTAGCCACAGCAATTGGGGAAGAAAAAGAAACAAAAGGAATCCAAATCAGAAGAGAAGATGTAAAGCTGTCACTGTTCACAGATGACATGATACTATACATAGAGAATCCTAAAGATGCCACCAGAAAACTACTAGAGCTAATCAGTGAATTTGGTAAAGTTGCAGGATAGAAAATTAATGCACAGAAATCTCTTGCATTCCTATACACTAATGATGAAAAATCTGAAAGAGAAATTAAGGACATACTCCCATTTACCCTTGCAACAAAAAGAATAAAATACCTAGAAATAAGCCTACCTAAGGAGACAAAAGACCTGTATGCAGAAAACTATAAGACACTGATGAAAGAAATTAAAGATGTTACAAACAGATGGAGAGATATACCATGTTCTTAGATTGGAAGAATCAACACTGTGAACATGACTGTACCACCCAAAGCAATCTACAGATTCAATGCAATCCCTGTCAACCTACCACTGGCATTTTTCACAGAACTAGAACAAAACCTTTCACAATTTATATGGAAACACAAGAGACCCCGAATAGCCAAAGCAATCTTGAGAAAGAAAAACGGAGCTGGAGGAATCAGGCTCCTGGACTTCAGACTCTACTACAAAGTTACAGTAATGAAGACAGTATGGTACTGGCAAAAAAACAGAAATATAGATCAATGGAACAGGATAGAGAGCCCAGAGATGAACCCACACACATATGGTCACCTTATTTATTTATTATGAGAGGCCCACAACGCGCCTCTCACCGCTGTGGTCTCTCCCACTGGGGAGCAGAGGCTCCGGACATGCAGGCTCAGTGGACATGGCTCACGGGCCCAGCTGCTCTGTGGCATGTGGGATCCTCCTGGACCGGGTCACGAACCCATGTCCCCTGCACCAGCAGGCGGACTCTCAACCACTGCGCCACCAGGGAAGCCCAGGTCACCTTATTTTTGATAAAGGAGGCAAGAATATACAATGGAGAAAAGACAGGCTATTCAATAAATGGTGCTGGGAAAACTGGACAGCTACATGTAAAAGAATGAAATTAGAACACTCCCTAACACCATACACAAAAATACACTCAAAATGGATTAAAGACCTAAGTGTAAGGCCAGACACTATAAAACTCTTAGAGGAAAACATAGGCAGAACACTCTATGACATCAATCACAGGAAGATCCTTTTTGACCCACCTCCTAGAGAAATGGAAATAAAACCAAAAATAAACAAATAGGACCTAATGAAACTCAAAAGCTTTTGCATAGCAAAGGAAACCATAAACAAGGTGAAAAGACAACCCTCAGAATGTGAGAAAATATTTGCAAAGGAAGCAACTGACAAAGGATTCATCTTCAAAATATAAAGGAAGCTCATGCAGTTCAATATCAAAAAGACTAACAACCCAATCCAAAAATGGGCAGAAGACCTAAACAGACATTTCTCCAAAGAAGATATACACATTGCCAGCAAACACATGAAAGGATGCTCAACATCACTAATCATTAGAGAAATGCAAATCAAAACTACAATGAGGTATCATCTCACACCAGTCAAAATGGCCATCATCAAAAACTCTAGAAACAATAAATGCTGGAGAGGGTGTGGAGAAAAGGGAACCCTCTTGCATTGTTGGTGGGAACGTAAATTGATACAGTCACTATGGAGAACAGTATGGAGGTTCCTTAAAAAACTAAAAATAGACCTACCATTCGACCCAGTAATCCCACTAGTGGGCATATACCCTGAGAAAACCATAACTCAAAAAGAGTTATGGGCTTCCCTGGTGGCGCAGTGGTTGGGAGTCCGCCTGCCGATGCGGTGGACACAGGTTCGTGCCCCGGTCTGCGAGGATCCCACGTGCCGCGGAGTGGCTGGGCCCGTGAGCCATGGCCGCTGAGCCTGCGCGTCCGGAGCCTGTGCTCCGCAACAGGAGAGACCACAGCAGTGAGAGGCCCGCGTAACGCACAAAAAAATCATGTTCGATGTATGACTGAAGTCACTCAGGAAGTTAAATATCTCTAAATGTATTTTTTTTACAGTAAAAATACAGTGTTAATGTAAATCTTTTTTCTGGAAGAACAAAAATGTAAATGCATAGTCAGATAAAATAGTAAAATGAAACTGTTATTTGTAGTGAGGTGGATGGACTTAGAGGCTGTCATACAGAGTGAAGTAAGTCAGAAATAGAAAAATACTGTATGCTAACACATATATATGGAATATAAAAAAAAAAAAGGCTCTGAAGAACCTAGGGGCAGGACAGGGATAAAGATGCAGACGTAGAGAATGCATGTGAGGACACGGGGAGAGGGAAGGGTAAGCTGGGCTGAAGTGAGAGAGTGGCATGGACATATATACACTACCAAATGTAAAACAGCTAGCTAGTGGGAAGCAGTCACATAGCACAGGGAGATCAGCTCGGTGCTTTGTGACCACCTAGAGGGGTGGGATAGGGAGGGTGGAAGGGAGATGCAAGAGGGAGGAGATATGGGGATATATGTATATGTACAGCTGATTCACTTTGCTATACAGCAGCAACTGACACACCATTGTAAAGCAATTATACTCCAATATAGATATTAAAAAAAAATACAGTGTAAAAAAATAAATAAATAAAAGTGGTTTTTTTCCTTACGAGTTTGCACACACTTACCTCACAATATAATCTGAATGTGAGGACGGTTTGCACTACTGCTCGTAAACTGGAAGTAATCTGCTTTGTTTGTAGCTATTTGATAGAGAATATCGGTGTCCCGCCATTTTAAAACATTTTTTGGTTTATGTTGACTGACTTATTTAGCAGTAGTAAGTGAATGCAAAAAAAGAATAACGAGGAACCGCTGTTTTTTAAATATAGAAAAATACTGTGGAACTGCTATGTTTTTTAAATATCGAAAAATACTGTAGAAATTCCATTTTTTTAAAAGATAATTTGGAATCTGAAGTCCAAAGCAGAAAACTTTCAAAGTGTTGTTTCCACTAGCCTGCATTTCTGGAGCCTGCCCTGTCATCTCAGGAGTCATCAGAGGGTGTGGTTAGGAATTGAGGATCTGCATTCTGTTCCCGGCTCTAGGACCAATGAATTCTTTTTCTGTTACTAGGTGAATAATTTCCTAGTTTTCTTAGTTTCCTTATATTTAAACGGTTTAAAATCTATGGTTGCCTTGACAAAGTATTTTTAAAGTATAAAGTGAAAATGTGAGGCTTTTTTTTTTTTGCGGTACGCGGGCCTCACTGTTGTGGCCTCTCCCGTTGCGGAGCACAGGCTCCGGACGCGCAGGCTCAGCGGCCATGGCTCATGGGCCCAGCCGCTGTGCGGCACGTGGGATCCTCCTGGACCGGGGCACGAACACGTGTCCCCCGCATCGGCAGGCGGACTCTCAACCACTGCGCCACCAGGGAAGCCCCGTGACGCCCCATTTTTATCATACCAGAGGTACTTCTGGATTAGAATTCTTCATGAATTTTTCACCAACTCCCAGAAGTTGAGAGTGGAGAGAAGGGGAGGTGAGGGGGGTGAGGGAACACGTCTTTGTCCTGTTGTCAAGCCGTGCAAGAGAAACACGGAACATCTGATGTGATCTGGTTTTACGCAATAATTCAAATTGTTAACAAGTAATTTGCATGTAAGTTACGTTGTAAATCGTATGTAACTTTAATGATTGAACAGAAGCTTTAGTTCCATCAGCTTGTCTCTGCTTTGCTGGGGTTTTGGTGGAATCATGCAAAAGTGAAGGAAAACGGGACTTTTTCAGTCCTGGTTGTGGTTATAATTGGTATTTGTGCCAGTTACACTTGGGTGGGGGCAGGGGGCGGTGAAGTGACTGGATATAAGGTGGAAATGCCTTGAACCGTGTTCCCAGCAGTCCCGCTTCTGCTGGGCTACGTCGTCCGCCTCCTGCCCCGGTCCAGATGGCTGCTACTTGGGCCAAACGTAAGAAGCTCCAGGCCTGCAACTTCGTGGCCCACGTGTCAGTCTGGCCATTTGCCCCCGTCTGGACCCCGCGTGAGTTGGTCAGGGATGTGTCCCTCACTCAGCCCCGTCTGAGTCTTTGTCTCCGTGACTCGAGTCTTGAATGGCAGATCTGCTCCCTGTGCCCCATCCCTGTATCTGGACCCTGGTACCTGTCATCCTGCTCTCCTGGGGCGCATGCCTCTACCTACGCCTGGGTCTGCCACCTCCTTACCTCCGGACCCACTGCCCCCTGCCAGCACCTCAGGTCTCCCGGCCTCTGTCCGTTGCTGGTCCCAGGTCCCCCCGCACCCGTGCTCTCCACGAGTCCTGTCACCTGCTCCCGGGGCCCTGGGAGGTGGCCCATCGATCACCAGGCCTTCCCAGTCTTGGGTCCTGAGCCGTCCGGATCGACTCGGTGGGAGCTAGGTTCTAAAATGCCCCAGCGCAGGCAACTCTTTACTAAAGGTTTTCTTCCGTATACAAAATTCCCTTTAAAGATTTCCTCTTTAGCCTCTCCTAGGTCTCACGTGGAAAAGAAGCTCAAAGTTCTTAGGCATTTGGTACATTTACCAATGCATGGCAGAGGGGCCAAGATACTTGGAACAGATATTAAGAAAAATGTAATGTACATTTATACATTTCCCCCTAAAAAAACCCTCAAAGGATATAGAAACAACCAGCTAACTTTAAACAATGGCACAGTCTCATCAGAAGCTTAATTTCTCTAGAAGAGCACAATTTGTAATGACTAAGGAATATTGCTCACGGGCCTTGGTAGACTGGGAGATGACAAGAGAAACTAGTTAATAATCCTGTAGCTACTAACTAAATTAGTCCTCTCCCGCTGTAAGAAGAAAAGAGGCAGAAGCATGAACTTGATGGCCGCCAAGTTACGCAATGGTTAAGTGAACTTTAACACAGGAGTTAGGATCTTCTCACCTGAATTAATCCTTTGATGGTAAATGGGTCACCTTTTGTGGTTTTTGAAAGGGTGTGGTGCGCACAGAATACATTTGGAACAAGCCTATTTTGGGAGTAAACCTAAGCGGGGCCGTATGTAGTTTGAAAACCTGTGGAACTCCTTTGAGTGACATGTGAATGTATTTCGAATGAGGAATTACTTGTTCCCAAGATTAGTGGGTTAAAAAAAAAAAATCTAAAGAGAATCCAGAAGAAATACTCAATTTCACTTCTATCACAGGCAAAACGATAAGAAAAAATCTTTATGTAAAATATACGTAAATGCAGAATTTAGGATGACATAATTAAACGAATGCATTAGGAAGTTTCGTACCGCCCTCTGCTGTCAGTTTCTAAAAGAAATAGAGTAGACTTACTGTAAAAAGGGACTCAAGGTGGATTAGTTGAACAAACTGGTTTGAAAACAATTCCCTGCCCCTAATTCCACCACTTTCCAGCCAGTAATGCTGATTTACTTCATGTCTGTGTGTAGTGATCTGTCAGCCGAAGGAACCAGCTCCAGCAAACTGTGTGTCAGTGGATGTACAGTGAGTGGTAAAGTTTGTGATTTGGGAGATGCTACATTAATAAGAAATTACCAGCCTTGCAATTCGTAGTCAATGATGTCTTCCTTACCTTTGCGCCAAATTTCTTAATTTTGAATTTACTTTTTCATATTTACATAATTTAGGCAAAACATTCTTCATTAATAAAAGCAAAACCTTCCAGATAAATGCATTAATGGCTTATTTTCTGTAGTATAATCCTGACTTGAACTGTTATTTTCATTTTGGTGTATGAAATTAAGAAATGAAAAATACTAACAATAATAGGTAACAGCAAAATGGCAGTTACTAGGTGCAAGGCACTGTTTTATTTTTTTCACATATTATTTTATTTAGTCATAAAACAGAATGGGGGCGGTGGGTATTATAATTCCCATTTCACAGGTGAATAAAATAAGTCACAAAATAACGTGTCGATGGATGCATTTGGTGAAAGGTGAAGCCGTGATGGGAAACCCTGGAATCTGACCCCAGGGTCGCTCCTCTTAAGCTCTTTGCACAGAAGGTACAAATGCTGCATTTACGGAGGAAGAATGTAGAGAAATTACAGTGGCTACTGATGGCACACTCCCCGCCTGCTCTTTGTCTGCTGCCCACCCTCTCGTGGCCGGAGCCTGGGCATGGACAACAGGCCTGTCCATGCCCAGCCTGGTATCTATCTCTGTCTTGTGGGAAAGTTCTGCCACGTTGAAGGTGTGGTGCGCTCAGCATAGGAGTATCTGCCAGTGGAGCCCAGCCTCAGACCAGACACATCCGGGGCTGCCCTTGTGACTGGCCGCACATACCTGTGCTTTTCATCTGCCAGACAACTTCTGGCTTCCAGCACACTTCCAACAATCTCCAGCAGCTCATATTCAAATTATGCACAGCACTTGAATATATCAGCTGCGCATCCTAAGTTCCCCCCTTAGCCAGCAGCACCAGTTCATGACGACAGATCCAACCCACCAGGGACAACCAGCACAGCTACTACTTGCCATTCCAGGTTGCCTCTGCCTTGCAAGTACTTGGAAAATACGACCTCGGGCTCCAGAGGGCTGACTCTACAGGAAGTGAAACAGCACGTAAAACACTGACGGGCTTGAATTAGTTTGCCTCCTTAAATAGGCTGTGGATTGATCAAACCTTGAGTTACTTTACAGAGACAGCACTGCTCATATGTAAGAGGGGAATCCATGTCTCCAGGATGACCTGGAACCAAAAATCTTCAGTCTGCGGAACCCAAAGAATAGAAATGTTGCCATCAGAGCCCTTTATGAATCAAGGCATCCTTCAAGGAGGAAAACCAGGCTCCTGGCACAAGGAACTAACACCAGCTGATTAGCAAGTCAGCTTCAAGTGTGAAATTCCCTGAACCCCTAAAATTATGCCCTGATTCCTGGACCAGGGAGAGAGATTTGAGCCGTGCCTCCTGTCTCCTTGCTGGTGGACCTTACAATAACGCACTTTTTTTTCCTCAAAAGCCGGGGCCATTGTACTGGCTCCTATGTGTGTCCAGCAGGCAGCCCTTGCTTGGTAACAATTTTTGGTGACCACGAAGGGACCCTTGTCTTGTGACCAACTGTCCGTGGCTCTGAAGCCCCCGGGGTGTGCGGCCTTCACCACTGATCCTGAGTGGCCACCTAGACTGCCCGTGTCCAGAGGGTGGGGTTTCAGGTTCTTGCTTTCCCACCATGGGACTCCAGGCTCCTCAGGCCACTTTCACCTTTGACAAAAGAAAGTGCTCCTGGATCAGATGTCTTTTGGGTGAGTAACCTTGTTAAAACATGCCTGTGCCTAAATTGTCTAAAAACCTCATCAGGATCATGGGTTAGAGTCCCACCCTGGGGGGAGATATGAAAGGTCCTCAAAAGTTCAGGTTAGACAAAAATCGCAGCAGTATCTTTTTTGATCCACCTCCTAGAGTAATGAAAATAAAAACAAAAATAAACAAATGGGACCTAATTAAACTTAAAAGCTTTTGCACAGCAAAGGAAACCATAAACAAAACGAAAAGACAACCCACAGAATGGGAGAAAATATTTCCAAATGAAGCAAACACCAAGGAATTAATCTCCAAAATATACAAACAGCTCATGGAGCTCTATGTCAAAAAAACAACCCAGTCAAAAGATGGGCAGAAGATCTAAATAGATATTTCTCCAAAGAAGACATACAGATGGCCAAAAAGCACATGAAAAGATGCTCAACATCACTAATTATCAGAGAAATGCAAATCAAAACTACAATGACGTATCACCTCACAGTGGTTAGAATGGCCATCATCAAAAAGTCTACAAACCATAAATGCTGGAGAGAGTGTGGAGAAAAGGAAACCCTCCTGCACTGTTGGTGGGAATGTAAATTGATACAGCCACTATGGAGAACCGTTTGGAGGTTCCTTAAAAAACTAAAAATAGAACTACCATATGACTCAGCAACCCCACTCCTCGGCATATATCCAGAGAAAACCATAATTCGAAAAGATACTTGCACCTCAATATTCACTGCAGCACTCTTTACAATAGGCAAGACAAGGAAACAACCTAAATGCCCATCGACGGAGGAATGGATAAAGAAGACATGGTACATATATACCACGGAATTGTATATATTACTCAACCATAAAAAGAACAAAATACTGCAGCAACACCCATTTCCAGCAACATGGATAGACCTAGAGATTATTATACTAAGTATAATTATTATATTAATTATTATTAATATTATAAGTCTTATTATACTAAGACCTAGAGATTATTATACTATATTATACTAAGATTATTATACCATTTCCAGCAACATTGGTAGACCTAGAGATTATTATACTAAGTGAAGTAACTCAGAGAAAGACAGATATCATATATCAGTCATATGTGGAATCTAATTTTTAAAAATGATACAAATGAACTTATTTACAAAACAGAAATAAACTCACCGATTTCAAAAACAAACTTATGGTTAACAAAGGGGAAATGTGGGTGGGGGAGGGATAAATTAGGAGATTGGGATTGACATATACACACTACTATATATAGAATAGATAACCAACAAGGACCTACTGTATGGCACAGGGAGCTCTACTCAGTATTCTGTAATAATCTATATGGGAAAAGTATCTGATAAAGAATGAATATATGTATATGTATAACTGAATCACTTTGCTGTACACTTGAAACTAACACAACATTGTAAATCAACTATCCTCCAATAAAATTTTTAAAAAGTAGTTCAGGTTAGAGTCCTGAACCCTGGGTTAAAGTCCCAGAGTCTTGGATTTCTTTGTCTGTCCAGGTTGGTCTAAGTCTGTTGAATTTGTTAGGATTGGCCAATAGGGGGAGTCCCTTGGATGACTGTAGCAAAACTTTATTAAACCTGATTTAACGAAGGTCCCCGACTCAGGAGATAGAAGACATTGCTCCCTGACTGGAAACCCTGCCTCATGGAAGTGTCAGGGTTTTTCCCCCATTATGTGCAGTGGCTTCACAGGAACCCACCCCAGAAGAGCATACCCCATGCCTGGGTTAAAGGCATTTCCAACCAAAACACCTCCTTGGTGTCATTTTGCTCTGGTCATCCTGAGAGGAGCCTTTCAAATGAGGAACATTAATAGTATACCTGACTGTAGTCCTTTGGGATGTATTCTTCAAAACTGGTCAATGTTTAGCTATGAGCGGATGGAAAAGAAGAAAATGATTTTCTCTGTAACACCGCCTGGCCCCAGTATCAGCTGGAATCAGGGGGAAATGGCCGGAGAATGGGTCTTTGAACTATGATACTATCCTATAATTCGATCTGTTTTGTTAGAGAGAGGAAAACTGGGATGAAATCCCATTGCACAGTCATTTATGTCTTTATATCGGAATAAGAATTTGCAGAAGAGATGTAAAATTGTGGTTCAGAGGGAAGAACCTCAGAAAAAGCCTGTTTCAATTGAGTCAAAACCAAACCATGATCCTGACCTACTACATCCAGTCCCTCCGTCAGCCCCTCTTATGGTTTCCCTGTCTTACGAAGGAGGTCTGCCTGTAGTCAGTGCAAAGGGTCCTACCAGCCCTCCTAGGGCTGCTGGTCCTGTGCCGAGATACATTGTCCCAGAACTTATAATTTAGATTATAATGCCTAGAATCAATGATGGAATGCTTTGATTTGAAACTGTTTGTACTGTAACTGCTTTTATTGCTAATCGCTTGACTTGGCTTCTGTGAAATTGAGCTTTGCTTGCCAGCATAATGTGAACAGGAAAGTTCTGAAGTTCCAGATGGCCGACCCGAGATGTTAAAATTAGCACAAACAACCTGTTTACCCTGGGATATAAAACAGCGCCTGTGTGAAGTCTCGGGGTCTCACCCTCCTTTTGGGAGAGGCCCCGATCGATCGGTTTGTGTTTCTGTGCTTAATAGACGCCTATTATTAATATACTTTTGATCTACACTGGCTCTTGCTGTTCTTCCTTGGTGCTGGTTCCTCTCCAGGGGAATTCGCAGGTGTGTGCGGGACCGCAACAGTCCGGCTCTGTACTGCCCATACCAGATGGTCACAAAGGAACACTCTTTCTGCCCCATAGCCACCAGGGTATTCAGTTTGGCCCAGGGAACACTCTACCTCAGGCAGGGCATTTCCATTAAGACAGGTCCCAGCAGGCTTAGATGACCAAGGCCAACCCAGGGGATTCTCCTGTATCAGCCTTGGATTTATACAACTGGAGAAATAATAAGCCATCTTACTGAGATGAGCCTCAGAAAATGGAGAATCTCTTTACATCCGTTTTGCTACTCATCACCCTAACTGGGCTGACATACAGGCCCTCATGAATACCCGACTGTGGAAGAGCATAGGATGGTATTAGAGAAGGCTGCCAGGAAGCTGAAAGTTTCCCTGAATCACAACCAAATCATCCAATCAGGACTCGGGCGGCACAGGCCACACCTGGAGCTGAACCAGGTTGCTGGGACCCGAAAGACCAAAGGGAACTGAGCAAGCCTGAATCATCATAAGGGATGCTTAATAACCAGACTTCAACAGGAGCCCCCAAACAACAGAGCTTGAATAAGATCCAGGAAATATAGCAAGGACCCCAGGAGAACCCATCCACCTTCCTCGAGGGGGCTTTTGAGGCTTACAGATGATATACTGCTATGGATCTAGAACACCCAGCTGTAACTGCTCAAATGCCCTGTTCCCTTTTTGGGAAAATTAAATGCACTCCCACATCAAGCCTCTGCCCCACAAGCTGCCCCATTACGATCGGGAGACCAAGCCTCCCCCAGAAGCCCCTGAAGAAATTCTGCAAAAGGTAAGCGTGGATGTTTGGGCTGATGGGAGGCCAGGAAGAGACAAGACGGCTTACCTAGTAGCAGTAAAACTCCATCCAGAGGCCAAGACTCCAAATGTGAAGCAACAGGCATTTAAAGAGGCATTTGAAAGAAGGTATAAAGCCTCTGACGACCACCTTTCTTAAATGCCAATTATTCTGACCTTGTCAATCCTCATATAACACTCCCATCCTGTCGGTTCAAAAACCCGGGACCAGCGATGACTTTTATACAGGATTTGAAGACTGTTAACCAAACTGTAGAGGAGATACATCTGGTGATGCCAAATCTTTATACTTTACTTACAACTGTATCCAGAGGCTTTTGCTGGTTTACAGTTCTGGAGTTAAAAGATGGCTTTTACTGCACACCCCTAAGTCCTGAGACCCAGGGTTTGCCTTTGAATGGGACGATCCAGAGTCTGACATAAAACAACGATACTGCTGGATGGGACTCCCACAAGGATTGAAGCAGGACCCCACCATCTTCGGGGAAGCCTTAGCCACGGATTGAAGGGATCTCCAATTAAATGAGGGAGTCTTACTCCAATATGTGGATGGTATACTAACTGCTCGTAGAACTAAGGAAGCGTTAAGACCAAATTACTGCAAGGGAAAAGCACAAATTTCTCAACCAACTCTAAAATATTTAGGATTTGAGGTATCCAAAGGACAAAGAAACTTCTTGCCAGATGGAAGAGAAGCATTAGTTATGGTGACTGTAGCCACTACCAGAAGGCATTCTTGAGGATTCTTAGGAATTGCTGGGTTTTGTCGTATTTGGATTCCTAACTTTGAACTCTGAGACAATATGAGGCTCTTAAAGGAAGTGACAATACGCCATTAAGCTGGACTCCGAGATGCCATAATGAGTTCCACACCATCAAGGAGAAGCTTTTCACAGCCCAGCACTTGGTCGCCCAGGCATTCTGTGTCTGAAAGACAGGGCGTGAGTCTTGGAACGCTAACTCAATGTTTAGGTACCTCCAGAAGGTCAGTAGTTTACTTTTCTTGAGTCCAACAATCGGGCGTGTACGTCAAGTATGGCCAGTTTGCCTCTGGGCTGTGGCTGCAACCTATGACCTTTCACAGGAGGCTGAAAAATGTACCCTGAGCCAGCCTGCCACTGTTCATGCCCCGCGCAGTGTGCTACCTTTACTTGAATGAAACGGTGGATGTAGGCTTACTTCGGGGAGGCTGGGCAAATTCCAGGCCGCACCACTTGACACCCCAAATGTCACATTACAGATGGTATCCACTCTAAACCCAGCCACTCTGCTCCCCAGGACGACAGGAGAGCCTGCTTACGACTGTATACAAATAACTGAATACAACCTGACTGATCAGCCTTTAGAAAATCTGGAAATGGAAATATTCACAGACGCAGGCAGCTTCACGGACGAGGCGGGGCTTGGAAAGGCCGGGTGTACAGCTGTAGCTCATCAGGAAGCCCTAGAAGCAGAAGCCCCCGTCCAGGTCCGTCTGCCCAGAAGGCCGAGCTCACAGCCCGCACAGACCCCTGAGCCTTGAAGCTAAGGAAAAGGTGACTATCTATACCGATTCCAAGTTTGCCTTCTCTGTCCTACATGCACACGGGGCCACCTGGAAAGACTGGTCTACTGACATCAGGAGGAAAGAAATTCAACATGCAGAGGAGATACCAGCCTTATTAGATGCTGTTTTATATATATACACACATATTTAGATGTATAGATGCTGGAATAAGTAGCCATAGGACATTGTCTGGGCCACCCAAAGACTGATCGTTCTATAACTAATGGAAATTAGGCTGATCAGACAGCAAAACAGGCAGCCAGAACCAAAAACCCAGATCCTAAGGCTTCAGCACTCATTCCAAGTGTGGACCTTTCCCTGTTTAAGCCTCAGATCTGGAAATGGATCTCGAGAGAGCAGATGCATGGGGATTTCATGCTGACTCCCAAGACTTAGATGGTGATCAGGACCAAACAACCACAGAGGCTGGATTTATAATGAGCTTATACATGAGCATGTGATGCAAGGAACTACTACTCACCTACATCAAGGTACCCATGATGGAAGGGCTGCACAAGTTTATTGTTGGTCTATAAATGCAAACGACCATCCAAAAGGTAACACAAAATTGCCTGATCTTCACCGGAAACAATCCTAAAACTGGGCCACCCCTGATGATAAAAGGGGTGCAAACCCAAGGGACAGAACCAGGGGATGATTGGTAAACAGACTTTACTGTTAGGCCAAGAATCAGGGAACACTGTAGATATTTGCTGGTGTTGGTGATACCCCTGCACAGGATGGGGCAAAGCTTCTCCACGCAGGACAGAGAATGCTTCCTAGGTAACAAAGGCCTTCCTCAAAGAAATGATCCCTCGTTTTCGGTCACATCTTTCAATTCAAAGTGACAACAGAGGAGCTTTCACAGCCAAGGTGACTCAAAGGTATCTGGGGCCCTCGGAACACGATGGAATTTCATGCTTCCTGGAGACCTCAGTCTATGGGGAGGACTGAAACAATGAATCATTCCTTGAAAGAGACAGTCACCAAAACAGGCCAAGAAACCAACGTGACTTGGGATAAGGTCTTACCAGCTGCCCTGCTGAGGGTCAGAGTGGCCCCTAGAAGCAAGCTTCAATTGAGCCCTTATGCGATGTTCTCTGGGAGACCTCCCTTAAGGTCTCATGTGGTAACAGAATTAGATTTGATAAAATGTGTATAGTCTCTCAGTGGTGTCGTATCTTCTATACATAAAAAGCATCTAGTCCGTTAATGCTTCCCACGGACGTCCCCCCGCATTGCACAAGCCCAGGGACTGGGTCCTCCTTGAACCTGGACAAACCCACAGCCTGAGAACCAGTGAAGCCCGTGTGGAACGGCTCCTACGACATCCTTCTGGTTACATATCCTCCAGTAAAGCTACAAAGAGTCAAGCCTTGGGTCTCCTACTCCCAGAAACCTTAAACCACTTTCCAGAAGGAAACAGAACAGCTAAGACTCCACCTGGCTGTGACGACAAGACAATGATATCTCGACAGTAGCCTGTTTCTGCCCAAGAGTCTGGACCAGGCCTACATGAATCCAAATTCAATCACTAAAATGTTAAAAATAACATGTTTTCACGGATTCCCAAAGTCGCAGTTCCGTGTATCTTAGGGCTAGACCCTCTTTACTCATCAAATTTGTCCTTGTGGTCCATCTTGTACTTTTAAAAAGTCCTCTCTCCCCCACTCGCAGGATGACTGCCCAAGACTTCAGAGTTCAAGGCGGGACTCGGGAGTGCTTACAAGTAAGTGCAAAACAATTTCATTCCTCTTATAAAGATCCACGCCCCTCATCAGCCCCTACTTCCCTCCAGACCGAGGAACGCACAAAGGAGACGCGGGTAAAACATCGCCCAGCTTAAACTCGTTTGCCTCCTTAAGTACGTTCATCGCGCAACCCTGAAGTTATTTTACAGAGACAGCCCTGCGCATGTGCAAGACAGGAACGGGCGTCTCCAGGATGACCCCAACAGCACGCGGAGCTTTCTTGGACTAATTAGCAAGGCAGCTTCCAAGCCAGAAATTCCCTAAACCCTTAAATTCCGGTCGGGAGATGCATTTGAGCCGGGCCTCGTGTCTCCTTGCTGGTCGACCTCACAGTGAAACTTTGTCTTTTCACAAAAGCCGGGACCACCCATCTTAGTCTAGGTATGTGGGATCTAGTCCCCCCACCAGGGATCCAACCGGGTCCCCAGCATTGGGAGCGCGGAGGTTTACCCACTGGACCACCAGGGAAGTCCGCATGCAGCAACTAAGACCCAGCGCAGCCTGAGAGAGTGAAAAAAAAAAAGCCGGGGCAATAATATTGGCTTCTGTGTGCTTGCCAGCCCTTGCTGGGTAACAGAAATCTCTTCTTTCACATTAAAGTAAAGCCAAAAGACCACGCGCATCATCTCATAGCATCTCCACAACCAAAGAGTCGTACCTGACCCGAGGAGGTGGGTTCCCGGCGACTCTGCACTCGAGGTACACCCGACTTCCTTCTGCCACCTCTTGGCTCCGCAGCTTCTGGATGAACCGGGGAGCGGCCAGCAGGTGGCGGGCGGCCGGGGGAGAGGGGCTCCGGCTGGGGTGGACCACGTCCCGGGCTGCCGCGGGGTGATGGCCGGGCTCCAGGGGCTCGGCCCCGGCTTCCACCTCCTGCTGGTCCCCGGTTGGGCTCCGGCTGGCCGAGGCGCTCATCGGGGCTGACAGCTGGTTCTTAGGGGACAGGTACCCGCTGTCCGGCGATGAGGACTCCCCGTTGGGGTTCCTGGTTCTCGGCTTGGAGGTTTCTCTGAAGATGGCCGTCAGCTCCTCGATGAGGGTGGCCGCCTTGTTGCCCAGCGGGCCCTGGGGCCCGGCCCTGCCCCCGTGCGCGGCTCTGGGCTTGGCACTGGCGCTGGGGGCTTTGGCACCGTGTTGCCCTGCCCTGCGGAGACTCCGGATGTAGCTGGGCCGGGCCAGCAGGGGCGAGACGCCGGGCTTCCTCCTGGACGCAGGAGAGGAGATGCGCTCGGCTCGTTCAGCTGGCAGCGGCGGGACAGGTGCGGGCCTGTGTGCGCCAGGCGTCCCTGGGGACGGGTGATCACCCGGCCTGGCCCCCTGAGGGGGAGGCGACCCCCAGAGGCTCCCAGGAGAGGGGCTGAAAATCTGTGAGTCCTCCCTTTCCGAGTCGCAGTCCTCCATCTCTGAGTTGGCTATGGCTCTGCGGGCCAGGTCCAGACTCTTGTTTATCTCCTCCTGGCTGAGGAAGGCCGACAGCCCGGGCAAGAAGTCTGCGTTCTCGCCATCTTCCGCCACGTCCGACAGGGAGTCATAGAAGGAGTCACGGGAGGACATGTCGGACATAGTCGAGAGGCGCTCATGCACTCTGTCTGCTTTGGGCACGAAGGCAGGGGCCTGGAACCAGCTCTGAAGGACAAGAGACACAACTGCAGTTAGTAGGAGCGAGTGGGGTGTGGTGTGTGTGTGTGTGTGTGTATGTGTGTGTGATCACAGTACTGCTCATCCACAAGTTGGGAGAAACAGTAAGGTAAACAAATATGCTTTTTAAGTCATTTTCCCTATAAATTGGAAGAAACGTCAAGCATACTTGTGTTTATCATTTTAATTCGGTATTTGACCTGTGAGTGAATATTAACCATCTCACTAAGCATCATTAAATAACTCAGGAGGGCACACCTGCCGTGGGTGCTGTGAGTGGACCAGGGCCTCTGCCTCTTGGGCCCCCTTCCCTCGCTCCTCACCCCCCCTTACAGCTCTAATTTCATTGATGTTATGACAACAGGAGTTTGTTGATATTTTAAGCAAATCTGACACTGCTTATGTCACCCTAAACCACGAAATGCATTTTGATTCCAATTTTCACTGGTTTTTAGTTTTCGGTGAAATTTTGGAAACCTTTTCTTTTCCTGGTGTCCAGACACGTGTATTCACATTCATTCATTCACTAGTTAATTCAAGGCAGAGTTGAAATCGCTTACTGAATTTCAGGGGCAGAGGGACAGTTGCGCTCTGGACCAGGGGTTGGCAAACTTCCCCACAAATGGGTGGATAACCCCAGACCACTCAGTATGAGGGGGCATTGTGCCGACAGTGCTCTGCAGATTATTTCACTTAAAACCCTCACAACTGGCGGCCCCAGTTTAGAAAGGGGAAAACTGAGCCAGAGGATGTGAGAACAAGAGCCCAGACGACGACCCCAGAGCCCACACCTTCACCATATGCTTCCCTACCATCATACTATCGTTTCACAGCCGAGGCCCCAGCAATGGATCCAACTAAGAAAACGTGGATCAGAAATCAGAGTTCTGTTTTTAAGGATATTTAGTGTAAAGTGAAAATAACATGATAGATTTTAAAACCTCACAAAAAGCACTGTCCGAGGAAGCTAGAGAGCACACTTCTGAATGGTGAAAAAACTTAAAATTTTTTTTTTTTAAATAGGGAGTGTTTGCCGGAGGCAGATTAAATCACCTGTTTATTAATTTATATTTTGGTTTTAAAGAGGCACCATCTGACAGGACCCAGTTGTCCGGATTAGGTGTAGCTTAGAAACCACTTGCACAGTGAAAATGAAAACAGTAGAAGGAAGGCATATATGGTCCGGGTTTAATCTGCAACCCCGACATTGCCGCTAGAACATGCACATGGGCTCGGGAAAGCGCTCATAGCATGGATGAAAGGGGAGGTTTCCACGGGGCCCAAACTCACCAGAAAATTATGCTTCAGAGATGTCCGTGTTATTCAACCTTCACATTAAAAGGTCGTAATCAAAGAGATACAACTGCAAACATTTCCGTTATTGCCCTGAGATTTCATGTGTTATTTCACACAGCGCTTCTGGCAATTCCGTGCTGGTGACATCCATACAGAAAAGGCAACACACCGGCAGCGGCGCAGAGCTAGTGGAGCGCCCGGGGGCTCCGGGCGGCAGACGTCCCGTGGCTCCCACGCGCCCCCGGCCCCCGCCGCCGCCGCCATGGCCCGGTCGCCGGCGCCCAGCTCGCAGGGGGCGCTTCTGCTGGAGCTCAAGTGGCTGCAGCAGGAGCCGGTGGAGGGCGTCCCACTGAGCCCGGTGGACGAGGGCCGCCTGCCTACCTGGGCGGTGGCCATCTTCGGCCCCGACACCTACCACGAGGGCGGCTACTTGAAGGCGCCTCGAGAGCCCCCTCGACGACCACCGGCCTGTTAGTCCCTGACCAAGATGTGGCACCCCGACAGCTACGGGACCGGGGACGTACGCGTGTCCGTCCTCCGCCCACCCCAGTCCATGACGCCCTCAGAGCGGCGGAGCCCCGCCCAGAACGTCAGGACGCCGCTCCTGAGCGCCGTCTCCCTCCCGCTCGGACCCAACACCTTTCCCGCCCACGGGGGCGCCTACGTGATGCACGGGAAGCGGGAAGAGAGCAAAGGCTAGGACCGCGAGTACACGGCCGCATCCGGAAGCAGGTAACTGGGACCACGGTGCACGCGGAGCGGGGCGGCGTGCAGGTGCCCACCACGCCGGCCGGGTCCTGCGTGAAGACTGGGACCCCGGCGCCCGCGGGGACGCAGAGCTTTTCCACGAGGACGGCGAGGCCGAGGCCGACAGCTGCTTCTGGGAGGACTCGCAGGACTTGGGCACCGGGAAGCCCTGACACCGCATCTTACCTCAGCCACCCGCCTGTCTGCCGCCGCCACCACCACCACCCGGCGCCGCGCGGCCCGGGGTCCCCCAGCCCACGTCTCCGCCTCCGCCTGCAGGGAGGCCGCCGCCCTCAAGGCCCTGGGCCCCGCGTGGGCTGCAGCCAGAGACTCAGGGTCCCGCCTCGCGAGTGGACGGGTTGACTCGGGGTCATCTCTTCTCTCTACTTTGGTTTGTTTGGAATCTAAATAAAGCAACTTTATGAGAAAAAGAAAAGAAAATGCAACACACTAAAAAAGAACTAATATGTAAAAAGGAGTAAAGAAGGGGTGAGGTCAGTGATCACTCGCGCAAGCAGGGTTGACGATTGGAAAGTGTGAGGCATAAAGTGTCTATAAATCTTTGCCGCCTGCCTCTGTCCTCTTTTCCGAGGGAAGTCGAATTGCCTGGAAATTCCCTCTTCTCTGCGTCTCCTTCGTCGCTTCCTTGTTAGTTTGGTTTAGTTGTCGTTTCCCCTAAAACTCCCATAAGCTGCAACTATTTTCTGTTTTCTTTGGATTCCTGCGGGTCCAGCTTCTTCGTGTGGAGAAACGGCCCTTCCCAGTTTAGTCACTCTTCCTTTACCGGAATGATAAATTGACCATGAATTCCACTTACTGTGCACAAGGGAAGCTTCCAGGAGGACGAAGACGAGCCAGGCATGGTCTCTTCTGTAACCATCTTACAATCCAGGACGAGAGATTAGGCAAGAGTCAAGAATGACCCAAAGACAAGGAGGAAAATGATTCGTGTTAAAATAGGAGATCGAAAAAAAAAAAAAATAGGAGATCAGATGGTGAGAGAAATCACACTTACGAATTTGGCGGTGCCATTCCTTTGCTGTTTTTTTTGCCAGTGGTCCCCCGGCTAATAAGAGAAGGTCCAAATGGGGCAGGCAGGTTACATGTGCGCCCCTGGATGGTCAGCGAGATGTGAAGTCTCAGGCCTCGTCCCCCACGATCACTGTGACAGGCGCTGCGCCCACGCCCAGCCACCTGCTCCTGCCCTGAACATCGTCTTCTTTCACGTCCCTGAGCTTTGCACACGTGGTTTCTTTCGCCTTTCCCGTCTGTTCTGTTTTTCCAGCTCCAGCTCATCCTTGAAAACTACTTAATTTCACTTCTTGTTGGTACTTTCTACGATCCTCCAGTCAATACAATTCACTCCTTCTTTTGAACATGACACTCTGCAGGTATTTTGTTGTAACATTCATTTTATTGAACTATAAGGATGAGTTAAGAACCCTGTGAAGGCCAGGAAAGCAGGTGTTGCCTGACAGCCTTTCTGTGCTGGACGCCTGGCAGTGTCTGGGTCACGATTGTGGCAGGTGAAGGCGAAAACCACACCTAGTGTTTGAACCAGTTTTGAGCCCTGGGTGGGAATTGACAGGAGAGGGAGCCACACATCCACAGCAGACATGGGACACTCTGCAGGTATCTTGTCCCCTCCTGTCCTGGAGGCCACTCCTGTCCCCTCCACTCACTCTCAGCCCCAGGCCCCGTAGCACCTCCCTGGGACAGGCTGTCTTCGGTAAGGAATCGTTCTGCTCTTTGTGCAGCTTTGTCACCTGTCTTTTCAATGGTCACTCATCTCCAGGGCTCTGCTTTCTGAGAAGAACTTGATAATCAGTGCTGCATGTTCATAGCTGTTAATGAATACACATATAATACACATTACATGTCCTTGTACCAGTACAAAATGGTGGTAGTTCTGACACCACGTTAAAAAAAAAAAAGTAGACAGTGATTTGTATGGTTTTCATTACCCTCAAAGAAAGTTTGTCATGAAAAAATTCAGAACCAGAACGACATTTGTTTTCTGGCATCCCTGCTATTAGACGTTGGGAATTCTCTAAATGTGGACACTCTTCGACGTGTGGATACCGGTGAGCTCAGGGTTAAATTCTGAGTCATAGAAATATTGGGTTGGCCCAAAAGTTCATTCAGGTTTTTCTGTAACCAACTTTTTGGCCAACCCAATACAAATCATGTTTCTGGCTTACGTTCTCTGTTGTCTTATTCATCAGCATCGATTCGTTGAGTGCTGGCTACGCGCTAGGTGCCTCTTCTGCAGGCTGGGGACACAGCCGTGAGGAAGATGGGCTTCTCTGCCCTAAGAAGCTGCCATTTTAACAGGAAAAAAGACAAAAGTAGGAAACCAAGGAAATGTCAGGTTCTGATTTTCTGATACTTGGTTTGGTCTCAAATCTTTTGTTAGTTGATTTTGGGAAACTGTACTGTGCTTTTATCCATCAGATCATCTTTCAGAGTTGTTAGGCTACAAGTGGGATGGGACGGGATGGACAGATGCTTGCGGGCTCCCATCGGTGTCCGTAGACCGTAGCAGTTCTGGACAGCTCGCTGTGGGTGGGAGGGGCTGACGGTAACAGCAGGAGGACACTTCAGGCCGCTGGTGCCTTAGACTCTGGTACTGTGCAGTGAAGGAACTGCGGGCGCCCTGGGGGTTCTCTGAAGGCAGACCCCTCCAGCAGTTGATGATGCCAAACCCTCAGGCATTAGCAAACGTGGTAAAGCACAGGCTTGGGAGGGTCTGCGAATACTGGGAGGCATTATAGCTGCCCGCCCACCTTGACCTTCAGCAGACCTATCAGCGTCTGGCGTATCGCAAGGAAATTTTGCTATCAGACGTCAGCTCCCATGGTCACCTACGTCGTTACATCCCTGTGCATATTTCATCCATTCTCAAGGAATTTTATGCCGTTTAGTTGATGGTTAATTTTACGGTTCTCAGCTTCTTCCTAAGTTCACATTATCTGAATTCTGTTGGACCCATATTCCACTATGAAATATAGAGCGTGTAAGTTTTCACTGAACATTTAATATTTCATATATCACACATTCTGACATAAGCAATTTTATCATCTTAAATTGTCTTGGCATTATGATCTTGGTATTTGGGAAAACATTTGTTTTTGAGCCCCTGAATATGTCACATACCTATATGAATATACAAATAATAGAAAAAATAGACAAATTTTTAAATTATGAATAACATTTGTTTTTAGAGTTGCTGACTTTGGAGGATAATTATCTGAAAACAAGATCTGTGCTATCGAGGACAACCTTCTATTTTGTCGGTCAGAAAATACTGTGGGACACCCCCTGCACCATCCCCAGTGGCAAGGAATATAGGCTGTTGAAATGTAAAAAATTTCCCCCACTTGAGAGGAGGTTGGGGAAGACAAGGCACCTCATGAGAAGCAGCAGAGTCCAGGAGGAAGAATAATTCAGTTGCAAACGACAGAAGCTTGATTTCCAAGTTTTGAGCTGCAGGCTTTCCTATAAAGATGATCCGACTTGCGATGGTTGGACTAATCAACTTTACGATGATGTGAAAGTGATAGGCCTTCGGTAGAATCCATACTTGGAATTTTGAGCTTTTATCTTTTCCCAGGCCAGTGATGTGCAGTCTGATCCTCTCTTGAGATGCTGGGCAGCGGCCGCAGTGCCCAGCCAGCTCCGCGATCACGAGGGTAAACAACTGATGTACTTACAACCCTCTGGACCCAGACAACCACTCTGCTTTTCTCTGTCATTACGGTATTCAATCAATTACATGGGATATTCAATATTTTGTTAGAAAACAGGCTTTGTGTTAGGTGATTTCACCCAACTGCAGACTGATGGAAGTGTTCTGGGCACCTTGAAGGTGAGACAGGCTGGGACCTGGGACCCTTTGCTGCAGTGCTTGCACCTGAACACACCTCTCCTCAAGCAATAAAATACAAGGAAACCATAAGGGACTAAAAATAACTGCGTGCATGCGCAGCTGGGTCAAATTCTGGACAAAAGATACAAAAAGACCAAAAAACCCAACTGCCACTTCTGAAGAGCCCGGAGCAAAAGGAGGGTACTGTGCATGCCCCCTGCACTCAACACCACCAAAGGGATGGGCAAAACACCTAAGCCACCCCTCCTGACGACCCCTGGACACACTCCTACCCTTACCCCATATAAGGAACCATCCTGCCCCGCCATCAGCGAGCGAGCAAGGGCACCTGTTTCTTGTTTCGCTTCCCCTGTTGCAGCAGGGTCCCCCATAAAGCCTTGCCTGAATTCCTCGTCTGGCCTTTTATCAATTTCTATTGATTAAGGAGGCCAAGAGCCCTGGTTGGTAACAAAGGTGGGCTGGGCTAAGCTGTGACCTCCGGTAGGTAAGTGAGGTGTATTCAGTGCATTTTCAACGTGCAATAGGTCTGCCAGGAGGGAGCCCCCTCATGAGCTCAGGAAGATCTGTAGTGAACCATTGGATCCTGAGAATAATAGATGGGGTGAACACTATTTTTCTTTTGATTATTTTGATTACCCAACCTACAGCAATAAAAACATTCACTTGTTTAGCCAAAATTGAACCAGGAAATGGTAGACATGGTTGAAATTGGCATGGAACTGCCACATTGTCTTCTCGCAGTGGGTGTGTTACAGGCATTTACTTGAATAATTTAAACTAGGGGAGGACTTTTGCAATAGTTTATGAAATCCTTTGCAGAGACTTTGATGAGCTTCTACAATTTTGAAAGGAAAAATCTTTGATGTTAGAAAAAGACTGACAGGCACCAAGGATTACTCAGTATCCCAAACCACACGGGCCAGGTTCTTTAGAGAGTCCAGACAGGGGTAGCAACGTTTCA
This sequence comes from Lipotes vexillifer, assembly GCF_000442215.2. Lineage (NCBI taxonomy): Eukaryota > Metazoa > Chordata > Mammalia > Artiodactyla > Lipotidae > Lipotes > Lipotes vexillifer. The sequence continues at coordinate 4,502,774 of NW_006785319.1, forward strand.
CTAGGCGTTTAAAATGTGTATACAGTTAGAGATAAATACAGGAGGAAGGTTGGAAGATGGTGCATCAAGCAGTGGGTGCTGATTATGTCTGCGGTGGGTTGAGGATGGGGTTGTTAGGGGAATCTTTGGTTGCTGTTTTCACATTCTTTGGGGAAAAAAAGTGGAAATTCTGAGTGATTTTAATATTGAATTTAGCATTTTGTTTCTGTTTATTTTCATATTTAAACAATTACTAAAAGTAATAAAAACTATGGGTACAAAGATTGAAGACTAAAAATATTTTAAAATAAAACCCAAACTATGAAAAACAAACTTGAAAAAGCCTTAAAACTTCTTTTTTCCTTGTTCTGGAAGCACATGCAATTCCTAGACGAAATTTCTTCCTTCTGTTGAAATAACTGTTTAGGTCCAAGATGGAGCTGCTCCTGCCTGGGAGCCATGTCAGCAATCTGGAGCTTAGGGAACTTTTGTGTCCCTGTGAACACTCTGCTTGAACAGAAACTCATGCATCCAGTCAGCCAGCCCCAAGCCAGACCAGCAATGGTCTCCTTACTTCCCTCCTTCCTCCATCCCACCACAGGAAGGTGAGACTGCAGCCCCAGCCAATCAAGTACTTTCTATTTCTCTCTCCCTTGTTCTTTATCCTATAAAAGCTTCCTGTCTTCCTCTTCATGGTGACG
>NW_006785319.1:4503463-4503661 GCF_000442215.2 Lipotes vexillifer
CACTTCATGACTAAATTGTCTTCTTTAATCATCATTTTAAAATCCTTCCTTCCTTCCCTCCCTCCCTCCCTCCCTCCTTCCCTCCCTATAGGGCTAAAGTCAAATATGAAAAATTTATTAAACCCTTTTTGATGCAAAAAGATGCACAATAATTTTATAATCTACTTCTTAATAAATACATGTGGATTCCACTCTTTC
>NW_006785319.1:4505090-4510274 GCF_000442215.2 Lipotes vexillifer
CTCTTTCCTAATCTTTAAGTAAATTGTCATTACAGGGAGGCATGGCATATTTTTACTTCAGTTTTTAAATTCTCCCCGGACGGTATATTGTATCTCAATTGCAGAGACATAACATAATAGCTGATTTCATGCCCATATAAAGTGTTTCCAGAGAGAGTATTTGGAGTTACTGGTGTCCTCTTTGTATACTATCTTTATTCACCATATTGAATCCATTCTAGATTTTACTTTCAGATCATCTACGTCTGCTGCCACTGTCCTTATTCTGGCCTTCATTCCCTCACCTAAATTCAAAGCCTATTTACCAAACTTGTATCTGTGTTCTCTCATATGATATAACACATCCAAGTCAGAGCTGCTCTGCTCAGTCTTTATTTCCTTTGCTGGAATTTAGCCAGGACACGGCCATCGCCTCCATGCCTGAATTCCTGGCTGGAGCTCAGATAACACAATTCCCTTTGATGTCTTACACACACACACACACACACACACACACTAGCAAAGTGTAGACTCTTGTCGTGGCCTTGGAAATTTCAGGTGGTATCTCTTTGAGAACATGTCAGATTTATTTTGAAACTTGACTAATGCTACCCTCTGCATTTAAAAAAAAATGAAGTAAAGAAATCAAAGTGATTGTAATTGTCCCTTGTAATCCAGATCCCTATTCTATTGTAAAGTATGCTATGACCCTTTTAATTTTCAGTTTTAGCAGCAAACAGCAGTTCAGACAGAGAACTGACACCGGGCCCCTAATCCATATCGGACACAGGAATGCAGGACAGATTTGTATTCTGGGTATATGTAATCATATATTCACAGCATACGTATTGCCGTGATAAGTCTCTTAGGCCTTGTCTACTGTTAGCAATAATTTGTCAAATAGACTCTGATTTTTAAAATCTGGATAACGGAGGTGAGCATTCAAGTTCTGTCTTTGAGGAAAAAGTATATTGGAAAGTATATCTGTTCTGTAGTAAGGATGCAATTTCTGCACATTCATGATGAACGGACTTGGTCAGTGTTATATTGTCAGGCAATGGGCTCCGGATGTCCACACATTACTCATACTAGAAGGTAATTAGTATTTTTAGCAAATGTTGAAAAAGTAACATGAGCCTGAAGTCATTCTGTATCAACCTCATCTATTGGATTCAAGACAATTTCATGTGTAACTTACAGCCATGTGATACAGAATTATACTGTAAGTTTTCAATTTGACTGGACCACAGTTTCCCTTAGTAAGTTTTATCTTTTAAAAAAATATGCAAACTTTATGCATAGTTAGGATTTAAAATGTCTGCCTTTACCCTCAACTCATTTAAAAAGTTCTTTGAAAGTGTAATTAACAACTTAAAAATGTTACTAAAACCGAAAGTATATCATTTTAACCCACGGGTATTTAGCTTAAGTATAGGCAAGGTTTGAGTTAGCTGCATTCTTATTTTCTATAAAATGAAACACAGACATGATCTTGACAAATGTGGGCTCCATCAGTACATTTAATCCTTTTGGAATTAATAGCCCCAATTTAGTTTTAAGATTATAATAGAAAAGGCAGCTCTCTGACAGCATAGGTAGAAATAAAACCCTGCAGGTAAATCTCATGTACTTTCCATTTTGGGAACGACTGCCAAATTCCCATTACTTTTCCTCTCCAAATAAAAGAAAAATCAAGACATCTTCTAAACAGTGTTACATCTTCTAGCAAACTACTATTGTATTTTTTAGCTTTTAATAAAGAGCTTTAAAAATGTTGTTTTACTAGTTAGTATAGTAAGATATATTTTACAGACCTTTTCAATCCTTGGTTACTTTGAAGACTCCCAAAAGGTGATGGATTTCAGAGGAGTGTTTCTTCTTCTCTGGGGGAGTGAAGGTGGCCTTGTTTATTCATGACACACTGCTTGGTCTGTGGTCACTTTGAGGCAGCTATGGGCTCAGACCCCATCTGTCCTCTTCCTCCACTCAACTATATTTGGTAACTGAACTCATGTTTCCCCAGACGGCCCTGGCCAGAGATTCCAGAAGCCAGCTCCAAGGGCTGGGTTCTTAGAAATTAAAAGCACTTAGAGTAGACAGAACTATATTTATGGATCTAATAAACATGGGATTGACACATGTTATTCTACTCTCTGACCTTGTGACGGGAAATCCCCACCTGTCTTTTAAATGTATTCTTAATCAATTAAATGCTCAGTGTGTGACTCAGAAGAAAAAGCCGCACTCCTAAAGAAGGCTCTTCTAACTATAATCTTCTGCTCTATGCATTTAACTTAGTCACATGGTAGATTATCTTAAAATATCCAGTAACTATTTAAAAATTAAGCCACTTGTCAAATTGAGTGGAGAGCCCCACTGGTCTCTCACTTCAATTTGTTAATTAAAAATTATGATATGACTTTGTGTGGGTTGAGGACATTGTCCATCGTGGGATTAAATAGACATGCACACACGGGGCCTGAATCTTCCACACATTGCAACGCCGAGCTGTCTGCCCAAGGTTTAGCACATCCTGACCATCAGGCAAATATTTGTGGGTGAAATAAATAAGTGTGGAACGCATACTGTTCAGGACAATATGAACCCTTTTACAGCTGTAAAAAAAAAATGTCTCACAACCGTCTCATTACTTATTCTGTAGCATCTCGTTATAACATATTCTAATATTTTGAACTTCCAAATAACAAAACACAAAAAGTTCTTCTGTTCCAAGGTCAGGCAGCGGAGCCAAATATAAGTGGCGGAAAATAATCACGCAAAACTTCCTGGTGCAGTAAATTTGGAAATGAAGTGCCTAGTCTTTCTTTGTCTGGATAATATCGTTCTAGTCGATGCAGGTTCTTACCTACAGAAGTTTTCTCTCACGGTGGACCACTTAGGAAGGGCTCCTCTGAAACTTTACAGGCAACGCTGGTCCTTTATAATCGGTCCTTCTTGAAAATATCAGTAGATACATTCGTGGGCTGTTTCACTGCTTATGGGGAGGAAAAACCCCTCTGGCTGGTAAAAAAAAAAATGCACTTATGTCTTCTTCTTACTAAAACCCTTGATAAGAGTAAAAGCCCAAAAGGATAAAAATTGGGAGCGAAGGCAGTAAAAGACTCCAGAAATGGACAAAATGGCTGGGAAATGGTTAATAGAAAGATGAGTGGTCTAATTAAACTGGAAAGTAAGTGGCTGGAGGGGGAGGTGCCCGTGGGAAGCAGTGATCGCCCCGAGTCACAGAAAGGCTGGAATTGGAGGCACCTGGCCTCTTTCTGAAGCTCATTCTAACCAGCAAGTTTGGTGAGGCCGGTGCTGAGACAGGGCATTGGCTGAAAGAGGCCCAAGCGAACAGTCAGAACTGCCGCCCGTTTCCACGTCCTGCACACCACCTGTCACCGTCACAGAAGACAGGAGACTTGTTCTCTGGAGTATAAGACACTCTCCAGGACCAGGGCCGTGGACACAGCGGACAGAAAGGGTGAGACCCGGAAAGACATTTCTGGGAGCTGGGTGGGTGGGCGGAAACAGAGGCTTGGACTGGTGCCATATTTCTAGAATAGAGGAGTGATGGGAATGTGGAAAAACAGTAACATTTGATACAGCTTGGCATCGTTGTGTCTGTGACATTAATATCTGTATCTTTGGCGTTTGAAAATGTCATGATCATAAGTTAAAAACCTCTGTTGTGTCCTGAGGCAAAGTGCAGGTGGAAGATTATAGGAATCAAAATGTTGTGAGCGTTCCATGACGTTACCTTAGTTGTTACCTTAGTTAAGAGTCGCTGAGAGCAAGGACACAAGTGGTTACAAATGCCACTAGACAATGAATAATCTCTCCCTCCTCCCCCGCCCCTCCCCCTTCTTCATTTTAAGATAAATGGATGCTAACCGTATGACCCAAGCTTCACCTAAATGTCTTAACAGATTTTATTGTTGTACTAATAGTAAATTATGCAGGAGCCGCTAGGCATTTTTTCCCTCTGCAGCAGACTGCACCTAGGCAATAACTTTTGTAAATCCCGGGGTTCATTTTTACAAGCCGACCTAAGGTGTGTGTTGAGGACCTGCACACTCATACTAACATCTCCTATGAAGACACTGCCAGGAAGATGCACATCCTTGAAGTTTCTAGAAAGAGATGGGAATGCAACCCGGTGAATGTTCACTGCACAGAGTGACAAAAAGAATCATAATGTGTTATTGGTAAACTAGGGACTCATCCTTTTCTGTTGTTGTGGAGTCATTCCCAAACCAGTGACAGGACGCTTCCCGTTCCTCTTTCCAGGAAGTGTAGCTAAGTTATATTATGTTTACTGTGTCTTGGTCACAGGAGGAAATTCACACCTTTTTGTAGAAATAAAAAGTTAAGAGTTGCAGGTGTGAAAACTGTCATAAAGACATTGATTGGTGTGTATGATGGAAACAACGCTGTTGTGTTGTCTGCAGGGATATGGGGGCTGGTGCTTCTGGGAGAGATGCTGGTCCCAGCCCAGGAGAGAGCAGGGTTTTTGGAGCCTGGAGGGACACAGGGGTAGGGGGGTCGTGCAGAATAGAACAGGGGCTCATCAGAGCGAGGTCTGACTGTGGACGCCTGGGCACTGAGCATTAGGCACGGTGGCCTGGGGGTGCTGAGTGACAGCGGTGGGAGCCTCTGTGTGCTAAAGGCCACGGGGCCAGAACGTGTGTCACCATGAATCTCGGTGGTGAGCATGTTGGTTCACGGAGCAGAGAGGCCTCGCCCTCATGTCTCTGGAGTGCCCAGTTCCCAAAGCCTGGGGTAACACCTGGGAAGTGATGAAGCTTTGAGAAGAATAAAGAAAAAAGAAAGAAAAAGGTAGCTGTGGTCCTGAGAAGCCTCAAAGATAGATATGATTTTATTCAAAAAGACAAAGAAAAGTGACTTTTCTTGAATAATATGAACGTGCAGCAAACCGTGCTTGTTTAACAAGTATTGTAAGGATCTGAACACAAAAGTTCTCTTCCTTAGAAGAGATTCTTGATCAAGGCTCTTAAGTTATTACGGGAAGGTTCTGGGATGTTACGGATGATGAGACCTGTGCATACGCAGGTGTATGGTGTGTGGTCCACTTTTATTTACCCCCAGAGCCCATTTCTGTGAGCACCGAGGTCAGGGTGGGGCTGTGACCCCTCCACTGGATCTTAGTTCATCTTCCAAATGGTTACTTCTTTGTATAAAAAT
>NW_006785319.1:4510329-4551684 GCF_000442215.2 Lipotes vexillifer
CCTGCTGTCTCAAAGGCCTGCATTGAGGGCCCCACCCTCCGTCCACATGTTTTCAATTAAGACTTGGGCTCTGGTGGAGCTCCTGCCTCTCTCCACTCCAGGTGCATCCCTGCCCTGGTGATGTCAGCCTGTTTGTCTATTTCCTCCACATCCATGTGTATTCTACCTGCCTAGCTCTAGACATCTTCATCTCCGTTCTCTTTACAGATGACCTAGGGGGACCGCTCCACCCCCTCATCCTGCTTCATAGCAAATTATTGAAAAAATTCATGTCTCAGAACAATAAACATTAATCTCACAGCGTTTCTGTGTGTCAGGAATGCAGTAGGGTCTGAGCCTGGTGATTCCGGGTCAGGGTATAGTGACATTGACATACAGACATTGCCCAAGGCTCCTTTCCTCTGAAAGCAGGACTGGGCTTGGGACTCTGAGGCAGCCGGATTCACCTAGAGTGAGTGACTCAAGAAAGGGCAAGGTCCAAGCCCCCATGTCATTTATGACCCGGCCTTGAGGTCACATTCCTTCCTGTCTGCAGCATCCCTGGTTACACAAGTCACACTGCTCCCTGTGGGAGGGGGCTCCACAGGGGTGTGGCTACGAACGGGCAAGACCATCCGTGGTCTTGTTGGAGGCTGTCCACCACACCTTTATTCCATTGGCCACACCTGGACATGCTCCCTTTTCAAAACTGCAAATTCAAGTGTCTCAGTATTTAAGCAGAAACTTCCGTCCTCAAGGGCTCTCACTGACGTTTCTTTGTCACCGAGATTTCCAGGCTGTGGTCAGTCTATTTCCATATTCCCCATCTGTCCGCTTTACAGTTTCAGGCTGAGTAACGACCTGGCATATTTTGGTGCACAGGTATACAAACTTCTGTTTAGAAGGTGAGAACCTTGGTTGTTCAGGCAAACACTAGGCAAAAGTAATCAAAGCTTCTGTGATGGAAGGCGTGTGAAAAGGAGACCTGCCCCTTCATCCTTCTTTGATCTTTTCTCACCCTGGGGGCCCAGGAAGCTCCGAAAATCCTCTGATTCTCCAGGAGCTGGTCCCCTTACCCCGTTTCTGGACACTTTCCTTCCCCCTTCATTCCTAGCATGGGCTACCAGCAAACAGGGATCATAGGGCAGCACAGAAAATAGTTAACTGAGAAATCTGATCAGGAAACAAATAAAATTAGAGGCATAAAATGCTTGCAGAATTGTCCTAATGAGCCACTTATTGGCGCATTTGGTGATTCTGGGAACAAGTGTCCTTCAAACCATGGCCAGTCTTCCTGCTTCTTCCTCTTACTTTGTACGTTGCTTGGACACATGCCACAGAATCAGGAGTGCTCTGAAGCCTCGTTTGATTAAACATGTTACGTTCATCTCTACACAGCAGCGAACTTCAGACTTGTCCCTCATGAGTTCTATTTTATGAACTGTGGTTAAATCTGCTGCGAACGTGTAGCCTAAGCCTGTGGGTGGTCTTTTGATCATAGGCTTCTGCTACTTGGGATGTTTGCCAATTTTTGTATGTGCACAAAAATGAATAGAATTTTATCACAATAGTAATAAAAGGAGAGTTGACATTGAGAATAGATTTCTTCATGCACGTTATAAATGGATATTGGGGCACAGTTAGTAATTATGATCTTAAGCAGAAATAACATCATTTTCAGCTTGGTTCTTAGGGCCGGGCTGTAGAGAAGTTTTATTCTTCTGGGCTTAAAAGCCAGTAACATTAATTTCAAGGCATTTTTTATTGAATTCAAGCAAAATATGTTTAACATTTCTTTATAAAGAATAACATGGATATCAAGTTGAATAAAGAGAGAAAAGTGCAAATTGGTGTTTGGAATAGTAACATAAAATCTGGAAAAATTACTGGTAATAGAATACACCATGGACAACTGGGTTTTATCCAAGTTATAAAGGTTGGTTTAATTAACACCCAAAGATCTTATACTTAATTCTCCATATTGATAAGTCAAAAGAGAAAAGCTCTGTGGCTATCTCCATAGATTATTCATGAGCCTTTGGACACAATTTAAGATCCATTCTCAGTTAAAAAATACCTTAGTGGGGTGGGGAGGGAAGGGGTCTACTGTAACGTAATACATTAATTATATTAAAGCATATGTGTATGTGGTCCAGTTGTGGTCATACACACATTTATTCACACACACCTAAGATGCAACACGTAGTGACACAAGATAAAACCCCAAGGAACACAAACCATAGAATGCACGCCTTAACCTATTCTGAGGAAAAGGAGGGAACAGAGTACGGGAATAAATGGAATGCTATGGGAAGAACTGATTTTGTAGCATAAACAATTCTCCATAAAAATATTATACAAATGTTATAGAACCTCAATTAAAACAGCATTTTTTTTTTTTTTTTTTTGTGGAACTTGATAAACTGATGTGGGTTTGTCTGGAGGAATTAATGTGGCAAAATAAGCAGGAAGATTGTGAGAAAAGGGACAGGACTGGATGGGTAGCAGCCCTCTGAGACTGCTGGTGTGCACACCAGCTCCTTATGGAAAACAGGGATGGGATGATGGCTTGAATGTGATGACAGATCTTTTCTCTTACAAGAAGCACATTACATCAAAATGGCAGCACATATTCAATAACTACATCCATTTCTTGTTCTCATCGAAATCCACTGACCTGGCCCCAGTGCAGTTTAAAGAGCTGGAGGCCCACTCACTTCCTGCAGCAAAATGAAAGTTTGTTAGGCTCTCACGCAAATTGTGGGGAAAAAAGGATGCGGGATGAGTGAACAAGTATGCGGTTACAGGACTATATTCAAGACAGGATTAGGATAAAAATAATGTACATTTCAGTGTTTGTAGGATCATCACTATATATGTATATAATATATGTATGTATATATATATATATATATATATCTGTAAATCTATACTGATGTCTGTTATTCCTTTCTCTTTTCTGGCACATAAATGACACATTTTTAAGTTTTCCTGGAGGGTGACATTGGGCAACCTGGGAGCGAGTGCCCTCTGACTGGCTGTGAGCAGGGCTGAGCGGGACATGGCCCCAAGGTGGCTGTGCAGTGTTACTTCTAAAAATGGCATCAGAGATTATCTTGACTGTAACTGTTCTTCCTCCTTATTCTTTGCCCAATTTATCATAATAATTTTTAACATGTACTTTTTAACATACCAAGAAGTGAAACGGAAAAGGTGTCCCAAATGTACTGTTAAGAGAAACAAGCACGTTGCATCCTGGTTATTCTATCTGGAGGGTGAGATTAAAGAAAACTTTCAATCCTTTTTTTTCCCCTTTTTATATCTGAAATTTGTGTGCTTGCATTACAATTACCATCAAAAAAAAAAAAAATGAAGCCAAAAAGGTTACCCACACAATGAGCTAAAGTCATTTTAATCTTTCAACATCCTTTCTTGACTGACGAACCTATGAGAGTAAACAATTTTGAAGTCGTTTGGGTACAAAATAGAGAATAATCAATTCAAGAGATTCTGAATTCAGTATGTTTCAATTCAGAGAATTACAAATAAACTTCACTGATTTTAGTACCTTAAACCAGAGTCCCTCTGCTGCGGGGTGGCCCTGGCCTGTGGATCTGCCTGTCGGATCTGAGCACAGTGGGCCGTGTGCTGCGTCTGCGAACCATCCTCTTCGCCTGGCTGACATCAAAATGGCACGTCTTTTGACCCACTCAGTCCCAGGTCTGTTCCTAGGACACAATCTCAACTACAGGAAGAGCTTTACTCAAAAACACGTAACAATTCCACATCACTTATAGTAGCAGAAAACTGAAGCAACTTTGATACAATTTATGGAACAGTTTAGCAAACTCAGGGAATTTTGAAGGGGACATAAAAAGTGACTTTTTGAAGTGTTTACATTAATTAGAAAAAAGGAAAACAGGAAGGAAACCAATAGTTTTTACAGTTTGAATATAAATTAAAGCTTAAGGATCTTCACATGGCTGAAAGTTCTGATGGTTGACATGGAAATGGTTTGGTATTTTTTTTAAAAGTAAAGACTTCCCTAAACTGTATGAGGCCATTTGATTTGTTTTTTCTCCATTAGAGGGGAACGGCAGATCTACCAGGATAATACGATATTTAAAAGTGGCTTTGAGACTTCTTTGACGTAAATCACCACGGACAGCCCCTGTTTCTCCTAAAGTTGGCATTTTCTCTGCCTCAGGGAGTCTCGGGGCAGGGGAGCATCAGACTTGCACAGGGAGCGTTTGCTGCAGGACAGGCGGGGACAGGGGGACAGCTGCCCCCAGCTTCAGGGGCCGCCCCCCGAGGAGCCTGCCCTGGACCATGCGGCCGTCACTCCCGGGAAAGCAGAAAGGAAGAAAGAATGTGACAAAGGGGGAAACCAGCTGTTGGAGCAAAGAAGGATTTAGACGCTGAAAAAACGCCAGCGTGGAGGACAGTTGCTCTGGCACAGAAATCCCGGGTCTGCCCTCGCCTGCTTCTGCTGGTCTTGCTGTTTCTCAGCGCTTGCCGTTCCGGGAAGGAATTTGCTCCGAGCTGGTGCGCCTTCAGCCCTGAGGTTTCTTCTGACGGACGAAGGAGCAGGTGTTGCAGAAGCCTGCGGCAGAAATGGCGCGGACCCCCGGGGCTCATCTAACGCCTGTCACTCTTACTGTAGTTTGGCTGGAGCCTATCGTTTCTTATCCAGGAGTCTTTCTGCAGGAGAAAAGCCAAGCCAACTATTTATAACACTTACGGGCAATTGCTTGTCCATAGACACAGACTATGCTTTTGTTAATACCATGTTTATTTCTGATTTATAAATTGAAAATTATACTCATGAATGCACGACTGAAACGTACATGAATGCACAACTGAAACGTACATGAATGTGATTCAGGATGACCTTTTCAAAGAAAGGGTGTTGATATTTTCATCCTAAAAAATATTAAACTCTCTTGACTTAATTTTATGTCACCAGCAAATTGTCAGAAAAGCCCTTGGTCGGAAAGCCAATGGTCATATCAGTATTAGAGGGAAAAAAAGAATATGTAGAATGTTAGATTGTCAAACACTTGAGGAGTTTAATTTCTTATACTATTTTTATACTGTTTTCATTTCTTGATTTTTTTTTTTTTTTTTTTTTTTTTTTTTTGGTGCGAGCGGGCCTCTCACTGTTGTGGTCTCTCCCGTTGCGGAGCACAGGCTCCGGATGCGCAGGCTCAGCGGCCATGGCTCACGGGCCCAGCCGCTCCGCGGAATGTGGGATCTTCCCGGACCGGGGCACGAACCCGTGTACCCTGCATCGGCAGGCGGACTCTCAACCTCTGCGCCACCAGGGAAGCCCCTCTTGATTGTTTTTAAGAAATTTTTTCCAAAGCAAAAGAAATGCGTATATGAATTATTCACATTTTCAATAAAGACAAGGAAACTTAAATAAGGCCAAAATGTCCAACATATTTACGAAGCCGAGCCTTCCTATCATGTTCAGAGTGAGAGCCGATGTCCTCCCGGGGTGCCTGGGGTCTGCTTCCTAGCTTTATCTTGGTGGTTTCCCCTGGTTCCACGGTCACCCTGGTCTTTCCGTTCAGGCACACAGACCTTTCTGCTGTCCCTGGACCTTTACGCTGCCTCAGGGCTGGGCTGTCCCTCAGTCAGACTCGGCGCTGGACCCTCCCTTCACATCTTTCATCAAAAGTCAAGCTCTTAGCTGGCTTTTCTGTCCACCCATCTACAATCTAACCTCCGTTCTCCTGTGCTTTATAACCCCTGGTCCCTGTGCACTTATTCTCTTGTTTAGCTAACACAATGTTCTTCTTGCTTCTCTTATTATTATTTATATTCTCCACCAGAACATAAGCTCTAAAGGAGGGTTTTTTTAATTTTGTTTACTTTTCCATCATCGGTGTATAACAAGTGCCTGGGACATAGTAGGTCCTCAATAAATGCCTAGAAAGGGAGACCTTGAAAATATGATGTTTGGGTGCAATTGGTCTGATGCTACTGTTACCACTCAACCCGAGGAGTTTAAGGCTTGCATTTGCCTCACAACTCAGGGAAGGACCTGCAATCCAGTGCCCCATTCAGGTTTCCTGAGGAGAATAATAATAACAATAATAATAATAATACCTGCATCCTATTGCTTTGTGCTTGGCCTCTTTACAAGAACTAATTCATTCAGTCCTTTAACACCTCCGTGAGTTGGGCCGTATTATCTAGATCGATTTTACAGATGAGAAATTGAGGCCAGTTCCCTAACTCACCCGCTATCTTGGAGCTAACATGAGGGGGGACTGGTATGAGATAGATCATCAGAATCAAAATACTCATTTGTCACTGTGAAGCTATGGTGTTTGGGAGAGCCAAAAAGGGATGAATTGTAAACAGGCAGATCTAATCTGAAAGCAATGAAGAAATGTTCATGGATTTTAAACCAGGGAGTGACATAATTAGGCTTGTATGTTGGAGGAATTACGCAGGCAGCAGAGTGGAGAAAGAAAAGGAGAGAACAGATGACATGAACCAGATGACAGAATACGGAACTCATTCTCATCAGGGGAAGAGGTGATACAAAAGGAGAGTAGAATTCAGCTGTGCGTGAGCCAGGATCCAGTGGGGGCTGAGCAGAGTGAGGACCCAGCAGCAGCTTCCAGGTTTCTTACTTAAGCAGCTAGAAATAGATGATGGAGCCATTAATCCCGACTAGGGATGTAAGAAGAGTAGATTTGGAAGGGAACAGTATAGCTGAAATCAAGAGAGAAGAGGCCACTTCCAAAGAAAAGATGGCATGAAAATCTCAAATATTGTCAAGAGGTCAATAAGCACTCAACAGCGCTGTTTGGATTTGGCAATCAATAGCTCATAGTTGGTGACGTTTGGCAGAGGGGCTGAAGGGCAGACTCTGGTCTAATGGTAGGTCAGCTCAATCATCTTTAGGAGTTTGAAGGGGAAGAGGTAGAGATGGTGCGTGTACACCCTACGAGTTTCCACACGGAAAGAAGTGGTGAAACAGGGCAGGGGCTCATTCTTACCTGTGTTTCAAGGATGGGAGTGACGATTGTTTTAATGGAACTGATGGTAAATGCCAGTTGTACTGAATTCTTGTTGCCGCTGTAACAAATCACCACAAACGTATTGGCTTAAAACACACAAATTTGTTCTCTTTCAATTCTGAAAGTCAAAAGTCTAAAATCAAGGGGTTAGCAGGGCTGTGTTACGCCTGGGGGCTTCGTGAGGGGCATCTGTTTCCTTGTGTTTTCCAGCTTTCAGAGGTGCCTGCATCCCCTGTCCTCTGCCCCCTGGCCCTCCATCTGGAAGGCAGCAGCATGGCACTTCTCTCCCCTCTGACCTCCTGCCTCTCCCTTATAAGGATTCTTGAAATCACATCGCGCCCCCTGGATAATCCAGGATAATCTCCCATCTCAAAATCCTTAAATCAATCACATATACAAGTTCTTTTTGCCATATAAGGTAACATTCACAGGTTCTGGGGATTAGGATATGGACATTTGGGGGGCCATTTATTTGTCTACCACAGTCCACCTTCTGTCCCCAAAGACTCTCATCTATTTTATATGCAAAATACATTCACCCCATTCCAAAGTCTCCCAAAGCCTCAACTCACTTCCAAAAATTTCATCTAAATCTCATCAGCTCAAAAGATCCAAATCCCATCACCTAAGTTATTTAAATCAGGTATGGGTGAGACTGCAATATGAACCGTCCTCAGACAAAATTCCTCTCCATCAATGTAGCTTGGAAGCTAGAAAGCAAGTTATCTGCTCCCAAAATAGAGTGTTGGGACAGGGATAGGGCACCAGTTATAAACGTCCCTGTTCAAAAAGGAAGAAAATGGAAGAAAAAAAAAGGGCACTTGTGGGTCCCAAGAAATAAAAAAATCCAGAAAGGCAAACACCATCAGATTTCAAAGCTTGGAAACAATCCTTTGTGGCTCTGGGCTCTGCTCTCTTGGCTTGAGGCTCTTCTCTTGGATACATCCTTCCTTTTGAATGAAAGGTAGCACATGTTTGCAGCTGAGTAGTTTAACAGACGGTTGCCTGCCTATAGAATTTTGCGAGTCCTGCAGCCTTTTGCATTTCTCTGTCCCTTTCAGCGCAACCTGGCAGTGCTTCAGCTGATTGAATGTTCTTAGGTACCTTGTGGGTCTCCTGTGCACTCACAGGGATTCACTCCATTGAACAAGAGTCTTTCCTGAAAATCCTATGTATAGCCTGCCTTTTACTGAGAAGGCTGGAGGGACCCAGGGGTCACATGTCCCCCTCTTCAGAAGCGCCCTGTGTGCTTGATTCCTCTTTTGATCTTTTCAAGGCACTAGCCAGAGGTCATCCAGCCAAACTCTTGGCTTTCTTGTCAGAATATGCTTTCTGGACAATCTGTGCAATCTGGACAGGCTGAGAATTTCCCAAGTCATCAAGTCCTGGTTCTTTTTTGCTTAACAGTTCTGTCTTCTTATATGGACCCTTGTGATCAGGCAGGTCCACCCAGATAATACAAAGCAATCTCCCCATCTCAAGGTTTTTAGCTTAATCACATCTGCAAAGTTCTTTTGCTGTGTAAGGTGGCATATTCACAGGTCGGAGGATTAGGTCGTGGACATTTTAGGGACCATTATTCAGCCTACCACACCAGTAGACGGGGAGAGATTAATGATCTAGGAAATTAAAGGAGAAGGGGGTGATAATCTTGAAGAAGCTAGAGGCAATTAAATCCAAGTCAAAGGGGGTTATTTGTGTGGCATAAGGAGCACCGCACAGTCCCGGGTAGGCTGTAAGTCATTTCCTGCTGTGTATGGAGCCCTGATGGTTGTTTTCCTGACATAACCCTTTGGGGGCCAGCTCGTGGTTTATTTGGGAATCCAACTCACTAAGAAACATGTCAACTCCTGAGTTCATTGGCCCTAAGTTAGTTCCCTCTACTGGTAACTACGTCTGCATCTTTAATTCCCACGCACCTCTCTCAAATTAGTGGAGTCTACTATCTATCAAGTTTATTGGAAAATCTTGCCTGGGAAAACGACATCCTCATCTGACTGCTGCAGTAAGGCTAAGACCTTTTGTTTAACTGAGAATCCTTTATGGGTCTTTGTCGAGCAAGGTTTGTTTTTTTTTTTTCTACCCTTCCAGTCTTATCGCTGTTTATTTGGGATACAGAAGTACTTGCCTTGAGAGACCTTCTTTCTTCTAATTCTTCTTTCAAACCAGCCAGTTCTTTCCTAACATATTTTTCTTTCCCTCTCTTCTTTGGTAACAGCTCCCTAAAAACAGCAAATAAAAGGCAGTGGGCGCTGATGAACTGTCCAGTCACTTCCCCTAGAGCATGACTCAGTTGGCATGTGATCAGCTTACTAGTTTTGCAAGAGATAGTTTTTTTTTTTTTTTGAAGAGTCTGTGCTTTTTTAAAAAATTTATTTTATTTATTTATTATTTTTGGCTGTGTTGGGTCTTTTTTACTGTGCGTGGGCTTCTCATTGCGGTGGCTTCTCTTGTTGCAGAGCGTGGGCTCTAGGCACTCAGGCTTCAGTAGTTGTGGCACACGGGCTCAGTAGTTGTGGCACACGGGCTCTAGAGCGCAGGTTCAGTAGTTGTGGTGCATGGGCTTAGTTGCTCTGCGGCATGTGGGGTCTTCCCGGACCAAGGCTTGAACCCATGTCCCCTTCACTGGCAGGTGGATTCCTAACCAATGCGCCACCAGGGAAGTCCCTGTGATATATTTTGAATTAAATTTTTTGTGTATGTGGTTTGAGTTATGAGACCCAGTTATTCCAGCATCAACTGTTGAGAAGATTTTTCTGCCTTCAGTGGATTACTTTGTTATTGTTTTGGTGAAAAATGAAATGAGTGAATATGTGAGTTTACTTCTGGGCTCTCTACTCTATTTCATCAAATGATTTAATGTTATTTTTTGCCAGTACCACAATGTCCTAATCAACATAACTTTATCCTAAGTCTTGAAATCAACTTTGTCTTTGTTCAGCTTTGGCTATTCTAGGTGCTATGCACTTCCACATGAATTTTGCAGTCAGCTTCTCAATTTTTATTTTAAAAAAAGCTTGATGGAATTATAATTGATATTCATTAAATCTGTAGAGCCTTTCAATTAATGAATATGGTATACATCTCCATTTACTTAGATCTTCTCTAGTTTCTGTCACCAATTGTGTGTAGTTTTAAGTGTGAAGGTCTTGCACATCTTTTCTTAAATATATTTATATTTCATTTTAAAAAATTATCGATCGAACTTTTAATTTTTTCATTTTTTGCTGCTAGTGTACAGAAATATAACTGATTTTTGCATATTGACCTAGTATCCTGCAATCTTGCTAAACTAACTTATTAATTTTAATCACTCATTTGTATATTCTTTAGGATTTTCTATATGTCTTTAGTGAATAAATGCATTCTTATTTCTTCTTCAATTTTATGCCTTTTTTTCTTGCCTTGTTACACTGGTTGGTACCTTCAGTAAAGATTGAAGTGGAGTGGGTGAGCATCTTTACTCTGTTCTTGATCTTAAAGGGAAAGTGTTCATTATTTTACCATTTGGTATTGAGTTATCCATAGTTATTTTGTAGATAACTTTATCAGATTGAGGAAATCCCCTTTATTACTGGTTTTCTGAGAGTTTTTATCACAAATAGGTGTTAAATTTTTTCAAATGCTTTTTCTACATGTATTAAATTGTTACATACTTTTCCTCTTTTATTTTTTTTTATTTTGGTGTATTACATTGACTGATTTTGGAGTACTAATTCAACCTTTTATTCCTGGGAGAATTCTACTTGGCCATATTTTAAAAAAAATACATAAGTGGATTTGATTTCCTAATATTTTGTGTGTGTGTGTGTGTGTGTGTGTGTGTGTGTGTATTCATTTATTCATTCGTGAGGGACATTCATCTGTAATTTTCTTTTTTTATAATAGCTGTCTGGTTCTTTTGGTATCAGTATTAGGCTGACCTAGTAAAATGCATTGGAAATTCATTTCTCCTCCTCTATTTTCTAAGTCTTTCTAAGATTGGTATTACTGTCTCCTTTGATGAATTTGATAAAATTTGATAAATTTCCTTTAAAACAATCTGGATCTGGAATTTTTTGTGTGTGAAGATTTTTGATAACAAATTCAATTTCTTTAATAGATATAGGGGCTTTTAAACATTCTGTTTTACCTTGTTAATTGTGTATGACAAAGAATTTGTTCAGCTTATCTAAATTGTCTAATATTTTGGCATAAAATTGTTTATAATATTCTCATATATTCCTTTTAATGTTTGAAGATTTGTAGTAAGGTTTCCTTTTTCATTCTTTATATTACTAATTTGTGTCTTCTCTCATGTCTTATTGATTAATCTATCTAGTGGTTTATTAATTTTGTTGATGTTTTCAAAGACCCAGCTTTGGCTTTATTATTCTCCCAAGAGTCTGTCTGTTTTTTAAAAAATTAATTAATTTCTACTCTTAACTTTGTTCTTTCTTTCTCTTGGAGTTTCTTTACATTCCCCCCACTAGCCTCTTAAGTTGGAACCTTAAGTCAAGACCTTTCTTCTTTATGATTTTGAACATTTAAACTTTCTTTTTAATCACTGCTTTAGCTATACATCACAAATTTGCATCTATTGGCTTTTTCTTTTCCATTTAATTGTACATATTTTGTAAAATATCTTGTGATTCTTCTTTGACAGTGGATTAGTTAGAAGTGTGCTATTTTAATTTATAAATACTTGGTTTTTTCCATTATGGTCAGAGAAGTCATTTCTGTATAATTTAAGTCTTTTTTGAGATGTTGGGGCTTGTTTTATGACCCAACATATGGCCTGTTTGGGTGAATGTACCATGTGTTCTAGAAGAAAATATATCTTCTGCAGTTTTTGAATATAGTGCTCTGGAAATGTCATTAGGTCAAAGTGGCTGAGAGCTAAAATTCATTTTTATTTGAGTTGATGGATCTCTATTTTAAGGACACCCAGAAACATGAGGAAGGAGAAGAAATTTCATCAACAGACTTTTTACTGTCTAGACGCCCATCTATAAATTCTAGGAAGCACTTTAGACTTCAAAACTCAGCATTTTATTTACAGAACAGTAGAATGGCACCTTCAACAGACAGAGGCACTTTCTCATTATTTTCTTTGTATTAAATAACCCCAACAAAGTAATTTTCTGGCTTTTAAAAATTACAAATTGAATGGGTTTCAATTTTAACAAATCTCAATCCAAATACAGAATTTCTCCTATCCTACTCCCCAGAAGCAATTATTGCTTTACTCTTAAGCATTCTGCTATATATCTGTTCAAACTTTATTTACATGTTCTCTTGTTTGGATTGGTTTGTTTTAACATTACTAAAGGTGTAAGTGGTATTCTTTTTGATATGTACAGAAAAGTTAGGGTTCTGACAATCTAGACTAGTTCACTTAAAAATGGAAATTTTGATCTGCTGATGAAAGACTTGCGTTTTTTAAGGGGGAGATACATTACCTGAAATACTACGTTTTATCTACCGATAGTGACCCACATCAGCTTCCCAATTCAGATAAAACATATCCATCCGCTTGCTACTTTGACCCCTGTTTTGAACTTGGAGCATAAAAGAATTGGAAGTTGAGAAGTGAAATTGATAGGCGCTCTAAGTAGTGTATGCCTGCTTAAATATAGAAGACAAATCTATTTAATCCGCATTTTGACCTATGGCATACACTTGTTAAATGACAGTTGAGGATTAATTATATCCTTGGCTATATTTCAGAGCAAAACAATTGGGCCACCCTGATTCTGATCCTATAAACCTTTGTTCTCTAACTAATAAAATTAACAGCCACAAACTGAAGATTTCAAAATCCTGTACTTTTTTTTCCTCACTGAAAGAAGCTGAATGTTTATATTTTGATCTCTTGAACTTCTTTCACTGAGGACTGCTTTAATTCTCTGTCTTCAATACAGTGCTAACACTGGTGTTCAAACGGGGTTTTCTGGATGCCTCTCATGAGAGCAGAAATTATTCTTGAAACAGCATTGCCCATATTTTCTGATAGTTTCAAAGGAAGCCTGGATGATCTCAAACACCCCTTTTTAATTTGTTAATCATACTCTCCTGGGGGTCAATGTTGTGTTTTCACCAGGGCAAGAAACTGATAGCCTTAGATGTTATGCATATATTATGCAAAGCACAGAAAAAAACAAAAAGTTTTTAAGAGGTAATGTACATGAACGATTCTCATTGTTTTGTCCTGATATTTTATTTTATTTCTCACAATGACAACTCAATACTCCTTCCATCTTTTTAATGAGACTTACCATAGTCTCAGAAGAGGTAATAAATTCAGTAATAGTAACAATTATTTATGATAGTTCCTTTCCATGAATAATCTCTTTTAATTCTCAGAATAATCCTATGAGCTACATGATATTATCATATCTATTTACTTATTCATATCTGTTTATAGTATTACCACATCACCTATAAAAGAGTACTTGGAGTATGGAAATAATTTTCTCAAGTTAAATACCTAATGAAAGGTGGACAATGGATTAAAAAATTTTTTTTAACTTATTTATTTCATTTTTGGCTGTGTTGGGTCTTTGTTGCTGCGTGTGGGCTTTCTCTAGTTGCGGAGAGTGGGGGCTACTCTTGGTTGCGCTTTGCAGGCCTCTCATTGTGGTGGCTTCTCTTGTTGCAGAACATGGGCTCTAGGCGCGTGGGCTCCAGTAGTTGTGGCAACTGGGCTCAGTAGTTGTGGCTTGCAGGTTCTAGAGCACAGGCTCAGTAGTTGTGGCGCATGGGCTTAGTTGCTCCGTGGCATGTGGGATCTTCCTGGACCAGGGCTCGAACCCATGTCCCCTGCATTGGCAGTGGACTCTCAACCACTGCGTCACCAGGAAAGCCCTGGATTTTTTTCTTTTTTAACTTTACTTTATATTGGAGTGTAGCTGATTGACAGTGTTGTGTTAGTTTCAGGTGCGCAGCCAAGGGACTCAGTCACACATACACGTGTATCTGTTCTTGACAAAGGGTTTCAGCGGAGAAGTGCGACTCCAACCTCTGTACATTTAGCCACCTGGGTACCCTGCCTCCCAGACAGTGGAAAGCTAGCAAGTCAACTGGAGGTCCATTGGTTTAGAGGTTCATGTATTTAAGACAGGCATTAAAATGATGGTGAGCATGGAGGGCCTTTAATGAGAAAGAAATTAAAAGGTTGACGAAGAAGGAAGTGATGAGATGATTTCATTTCTTAACATTGTCATCAAGTCTGCAGAATTTTCAAATTATGATTCCATGATATCTTTGTTATTTTGATATATCTTGTATAGGTTTATACAGCAATTACTGTATAACACTTCGGAGTTAAAAACGCACTACTAGATGGGTATAGCCAAGAGAGTGGAGTCAGAAGGCTCTGAGCTCACCTCCTCCCATGAGCAAACCAAAATTATAATTATTTACAGAGCAACTACCTGTAAGACTGTCCAGAAGACCAGCAGAAAATATCTTCCACAACTAAAGATAGAAAGAAGGAACCATAACGAGACAGGTAGGAGGGGTGGACACACAGTAGAGTCAAGACCCACGGGGTGGTAGGTGACCCACAAATGGAAGGATAATCACAATTGTAGAGGTCCTCACAAAGGAGCAGGGAGTCTGAGCCCCAAATAGGGCTCCCCAGCCCAGGAGTCCTGCACTGGGCAGATGAGCCCCCAGAAAGTCCGGCTTTGAAGACCAGTAAGGGGTTGCATATGGGAGAGCTGAAAGGCTGTAGAAAACAAAGACTTAGCTATTAAAGGGTGCACACAAACTCTCATATGCTCTGAGTCCCAACACAGACACAGTAATTTGAAAAGGGTCTGAGTCATGGGACTTCCCTGGTGGTCCAGTGGTTAAGAATCTGCCTTCAATGCAGGGGACGTGGGTTCGATCCCTGGTCAGAGAACTAAGATCCCACTCGCTGTGGGGCAACTAAGACCACGCATCACAACTAGAGATCCCGCGTGCCACAGCTACAGAAGCCACGCACCACAATGAAAGATCCCGTATGCCGCAACTAAGACCCGACACAGCCAAAAATAAAAATCATAAATAAATAAATATTTGAAAAGAGCCTGGGTCAGACCCACCTGCTGATCTTGGAGAGCCTCCTGGAGAGGCAGGATGGAATGGGGACTCCCACTGGGGAAAGAGATGTGAACAGCAGTCATTTTTGGAAGCACCATATTGGAGTCTTTCTTCCAGCCTGTTAGCACTGGGGGCTTACCTGCTTACCAGAAGGCAAGCACCACCCCAAGACCCCCAGGGACCAGCAGCCAGCCCTCTGGGGACCAGGTCCCACCCACCACCCGGCCAGCACCAGCCTCAGGCCCATCCTGGGCCACACAGGAAGTCATGCCAGGACTTAGTGGCACGTTCTTTGACATTGGTCTTAGCAGTATTTTTTTGGATATGTCTCCTCAGGCAAGGGAAACAAAAGCAGAAATAAACAAATGGGACTACATCACACTAAAAGGCTTTTGCACACTGAAGGAAGTCATAAAGAAAACAAAAAGGCAGCCTACTGAATGAGAGAAGATATTTGAAATGATGTGTCTGATTAGGGGTTATATCCAAAATACATGAAGAACTCATACAACTCAATATTAAAAAAACAAACAATCCAATTAAAAATGGGTAGAGTAACTAAATAGACATTTTCCAAAAGAAGACACACAGATGGCAAAAAGGCACATGGAAAGATGCTCAGCATCACTAATCATCAGGAAAATGCAAATCAAAACCACAGTGAGATATCAGTTCACACCTGTCAGAATGGATTTCATCAAAAAGACCAGAGATAACAAGTGCTGGTGAGGATGTGGCTAAAAGGAAACACTTGTGCACCATCAATAAATTGGTGCAGCCACTGTGGAAAACAGTTTGGATATTCCTCAAAAAATTAAAAGTAGAACAGTATAAGATCCAGCAATTCCACTTCTGGGTATTTGTCTGAAGAAAACAAAAACTCTAATTTGAAAAGATGTATGCATGCAGATTGTATTATTTACCATAGCCAAGATATGGAAGCAACATAAGACTTTATAAATAAATGGATAAAGAAGATGTGGTGTGTGTGTGTGTGTGTGTGTGTGTGTATGGCTGAGTATTATATATTATATATATATAAATATAATGGAATATTAGTCATAAAAAATGAAAGCTTGCCATTTGGAACAACATGGGTGTACCTAGATGGTATTATACTAAGTGAAATAGAGAAAGAAACATACCTTATTATTTCACTTATGTGTGTAACCTTAAAAACAAAACAAACATACAAACAAAACAAAACAGAAACGGACTCATAGATACAGAGAACAAACTGGTGGTTGCCAGAGGGGAAGGGGGCTGGGGAATCAGTGAAATAGGTGAAGGGGATTAAGAGGTACAAACTTCCAGTTATAAAATAAATGTCACAGGGGTGTAATGTCGACCATAGGGAGTGTAGTCAATAATATTGTAGTAAGTTTGGTGACAGATGGTAACTAGACAGCTGGTCATCATTTTGTAATGCATAAAAATACTGAGTCACTATGTTGTATATGTAAAACTAACATAATATTGTGAGCCAACTATACTTTTTTTTTGAAATATTTATTTATCCATTTGGCAGCGTCGGGTCTTAGTTGCGGCTCGCTGGATCTTGATGACGGCACGCGGGATCTTTCATTGCGGTGTGCAGGCTTCTCTCGAGTTGCGGCACACGGGATCTTTCATTGTGGCATGTGGGCTCTGTAGTTGCGGCACGCAGGCTCTCTAGTTGCCCCGCGGCATGCAGGATCTTAGTCCTCCGACCAGGATCAAACCTGCGACCCCTGCATTGGAAGGCGAATTCTTAACCACTGGACCGCCAGGGAAGTCCCAAGCCAATTACACCTAAAAAAAAGACTCCCTCAGGGCTTCCCTGGTGGCGCAGTGGTTGAGAGTCCGCCTGCCGATGCAGAGGACGCGGGTTCGTGCCCCCGTCCGGGAGGATCCCATATGCCGCGGAGCGGCTGGGCCCGTGAGCCATGGCCGCTGAGCCTGCGCGTACGGAGCCTGTGCTCCGCAACGGGAGAGGCCGCAGCAGTGAGAGGCTCGCGTACTGCAGGAAAACAAGCCGGGAAAAACCCAAGCAAAAAACTTCATTACCTTTTCTAGTTAAAGGAGAAAGAAAATCTAATATAAAGTGAAAAGAAAATATGACCTTCTCCCATCATATTGAGTCACTTATATTTTTTGTTTGGCTTTTATTTATAATCTGTCTTTCTCTTTTTAAATAGGATGAGGAGTCAGAAAACTGGAAGAGTGGCAGAGACACTAAGCGCAGAGAACTGCTCCAGGACTTCTACGAGCAGAGCTCACGGGTGAGGCTACTTTCTGTCTTTTGATAACGTGCCAACAGGTGACTCATGGTCCTACAACAATGGTAATTAAAGGTAACTAAAAAAAATGCATTCACGGTCTTATGAGTCAATCTAGTTTTCTTTAAATTTCACATTTTAAAGTAAATTTTGATATGGAGGACAGTCAATATTTCATCAAAAGTTATCTTTTAATAGAATTCATATTTTTTACTTAATTGCAGCAAATCTCTGCCTTCTTGGAATTGTGACCCCACATTTAAAAAAAAATTATTTTATTGAAGTCTAGTTGATTTACAATGTTGTGTTAATTTCTGCTGTACAGCAGAGTGGTTCAGTTATGTATATATATTATTTTTCATATTCTTTTCCATTATGGTTTATCCCTGGATATTGAATATAGTTCCCTGTGCTACACAGTAAGACCTCGTTGTTTATCCGTCCTATGTATACTAGTTTACATCTGCTAATCCCAAACTCCCAATCCATCCCTCTACCCCCTTCCCCTTGGTAACCACAAGTCTGTTCTCTGTGTCCCTGAGTCTATTTCTGTTTTGTAAATAAGTTCATTTGTATCATATTTTAGATTCCACATACAAGTGATATCATATGGTATTTGTCTTTCTCTTTCTGATTTACTTTGCATAGTATGATAATCTCTAGGCCCATCAATGCTGCTGAAAATGGCACGATTTCTTTTTTATGGCTGAGTAGTACTCCATTGTATATATGTACCACATCTTCCTTATCCATTCATCTGTCAATAGGCATTTAGTTTGCTTCCATGTCTTGGCTATTGTAAATAGGGCTGCAGTGGACATTGGGGTGCATGTGTCTTTTTGAATCATAGTTTTGTCTGGATATATACCCAGGAGTGGGAGTGCTGGTAACTCTATTTTTACTTTTTTGAGGAACCTCATACTGTTTCCCATAGTAGCTGCACCAATTTACATTCCCAGCCCCACACTGTTTTTTGTTTCAGTTTGAAAGCCCCTTCTAAATGTACAATACGGTAAAAAAAATCAATTAAAATTCACTGTTTTGCGAGACATCCTTCATGACAATTGGTGACATGCATAATGTCCTGATTTTAGATTCGTTATTTGCTTTAGTGTTATCTCTGTCATTAAAAAATTTCTCAGGTTTTTAAAAAACTTTAGAATTTATTTTCGTGTTGGGAGAAGGTACAGCCATCAGTAAATCTTTATTTTGTCTGAGAAATACCAGACTCAGACTCTTAAAAATGCAGTATTATTACCCTGTTTTGTCTCTCTTTAAGAATGACTATTTTTTTTAATTGAGGGTTTTATTTTCTATAAAATTATATCCAATCCATTGACTAAAGCCACTTCCCTAAAAGAAGTTATTTTATTCATCACCCTTTGGACTATTAGTCTAGGAATGAACATTATAATTGTGTTATATGTTGATAATTGAGGCTGGGTGATGGGTATATGGATGGAGGTCATGCTATTTTCTATACTTTTGAAAACTTCATAATCAAAACAACCCATTGTATTTTTAAATAAAGATTAATTTGGCAAAGAGGAAATATGCATCTTTGTCAGAACTTAAACAATATTGTCCTAAAGACATATGGAGGTGACTTTACTTAGTATACATTGTAACACATACAGAATTTAAATATTTCATTTTTTTGTAGTTGGAAAACTGAACTATTCAAAACCATAATTTTAGAGAGCTCTACATAGCTAACATCTATACTAGATATTACACACTAATTAAAAATATTGCAGGGCTCTGTTTCCTCATTTAAAAAGCCTGTTGCATAATATGGATAATTGAGAATCTGGGCTCTGGAAATAGGACTGGCTGCAAATCTAGGTTTCCCTTTGTTACTGCGTAACTTCAGCTAAGACATTTGAAGAGTCAGTTCTCTTACATATAAACACCGGGAGAGTAACCATGTGCCTCCTCACAGGGTTTTTGTAAAAACTAAATGTGATCATCGCTGTAATGTAGCTAGACTCTGCTCAGCATATCGTAAGCCCTTGATAAATGTGACCTGTTATGAGCTATTTCTTTGTACTATCCCAGCTCTGTGTACTGAAAGCTGTTTGTGAGCACATGCTAGACATTCAATATACATTAGCTGATTCGATGAATAAATATTCATTTTCAGTCAGCAAAACGATGAAACTGCAACTCAGTCAAATCTAAACAAAGGAAAGAATCAAGAAGGACGAAGCACAAAGAACTCGCTGTGTTTCTCTTCTCCATTGTCCACGGTGCCCCAGCTTTTGCATGTGTTTGCGTCCTTGCTTGCTTCCTTGAGCAGTTAGAAGGATGCTGCTGCCCTTTCCTGGGACAGGGGAGAGCCAGGAAGCCCCAAGTTTGAGGCCTTTAGTTCCAGGCGTCTTAAATTTGAGATGCCCACTACACATCCAAGTGGAAATATTGGTAGGCAATCGGATATGTGTCTGGAGTTCCCCTACTAATTTCAGAGACACGAACACTGCCTCCTGAGGTGTGTGCTGTCAATTGGGTGGACATTGTGTCTATGTCTTCTCTGTCCCCAAACTGTGTATCATGTCACCAAGAGCAAAGGAAATGCCTCATGAAAACATGCTGATATATTTTAAAAACTGACAACACTCAGGACTTCCCTGGTGGCTCAGTGGTTGTGGCATGTGGGTTCAGTAGTTGTGGCTCGTGGGCTCTAGAGCGCAGGCTCTGAATTTAAATCATCTTTCTGACTTATGTGATGAGCAGTCGTTAAAGAATACTGCCTTTTACTATGAAATTGAAGATACTCAAGGTAACAGCTTAATATGTATTAAAATGATATCATCCAATAAGAAATGAACAGAAATTATTTAAACCCTTCTGAACATTCCAATACATACCACAGCAACATTTTTGCTTCTTGCAAAATTCTGCATGTGTACATACTTATTACATTTTCTGCCTTTTGTTCACTTAGTATTATTCCAAAAATTGAGTTTGATGCCTCTATATATTCTGTAAAGTCTCCAGAAAGCTGTGTTTTAATTATTTAGTATAAGAAATTGTAAGCTTCACCTGTGGTGGTAATTCAGCCACGATATGGCAAATGGAGCTGCATCCCATCTGTCTGTATTAGTTTCCTGTGGCTGCTGAAACAGATCGCTACACGTCCAGGGGCTTAAAACAACAGACGTTTATTTTCTCACAGTTTGGAGGTCAGAAATCCAAAATCACCACCATTGGGCTGGAATCAGTGTGGCAGGCCCGTGCTGGCATCTGACAGCTCCCGGTGGCTGTTGACATTCCTTGACTTACGGCCCCATAACTTTCGTCTCGGCCTCCTCTTCTGTGTCCCAGATCTCCTCTGCCTCTCCCTCATTATAGCCGCCCTGGATATCCAAAAATAATCTCCCCACGTAAAGATCTTTAATCACATCGGCAAAGTTTAAAAATGTTAAAAAAATTTACATTCCAGGGATTAAGGCCTGATACCTTTGGGGGCCACTGTTCAGCCTGCTACACTGCTCTCTTCCCAATAAGTTTGTCATTAAATTTGATACATGACCTACTGATTACTCATTGATGAACAGATTGTTAATGGGATCGAAATGTTTCAGCCTCAGTATTACTTTAACCCAGTACTTAAAGTACTTTAACTCAGTATACTTAAAGTATTGACTTTAACCGTCCAGTTCCAGTCATATTCCTTCCAAGTCCCTGACCATCCAGCCAAACCATCAGTCATAAACATGAGCCAGTAGAGATTACCTCTGGCCATTTCTCTTCCCAAGCACAGTGAATGGCCAGGTGCCCTGCTCAGAGTTCTGTCCACTGGAGAACTTCCCTTCACCGGGTCCTCGGGAATGTCCTCCTGAGGGGCTGTAGTGCTGAAGCTGCTCCCTTTCAGGTGGTGCCTGTATATGGTGCAGAACCTTCTCTGAGCCCAGCCTGGATTCCTTCCTCAGTTCACTGGTTGCAGGGAGCTAAGAGGCCGTGGGTGTGGCCTGGGAGGGAGAAGGTAATGCGATAGGAGAAGGGACTAGAGGCACTGCAGCCACTTGTTTATGTGTCTCGCTCACGCCTTCAGGTCCTGTCTGCCTGATCGTGGCCACATCACTTCCGTCTGATGGAGAAGTGCTGCTTGCAGGCTCTGCTCTGTGGCTGCTGGGTCAGCGAGCCCATGATGGGAAACTCAGGTCACATGATCATTGGTGGTAAAGCCTTTAGTCTCTACTCAGACCCAGTAGCAAATCAAAAGCCACTTCTCAAAAGGAGAGTGATTTTCTGCAGAGGATGCCAGGACCTTGCTTCAAAATCCTAAGGTTCTGTGCTGTGATATATCTATAGGGACCTGCCAAAGGCTTTGGACAACACCTTCCGCCGACACTTCGAGCTTCTGCTGGATCACGTGGTCCTTGTGGCTGAGCAGCTCGCACTGCATCCTGGACCTGCTGCAGGGCCCCAACCAACACCAGCAGCTTCTCAGGTCACTCAGTAAAGGGGCCAGAGTAGGACACATAAATAAGGAATATGTTGCCTCCAATATCCAAAGAGGCCCAGTAGGCACTGTGCCTCTTTTTTTGCTGAAGGAGAGGTCAGGTGCAGCAATGTGTTCTTCACCTTAGAAAGGATATCTTGTCATGCCCCACGCCACTGGGGCCCGAGACATTTCACTGAGGTATAAGCTCCCTGAACTTTCGTTGGATCTATTTCCCACTGTCAACATACACACGCCTTATCAATATGTCGACTAATTTCTGCTTCTTCCTCGCAAGCTCCAGTCAGCATAACATCATCGATGTAATGGACCAGTGCAGCGTCTTAAGGAAGAGAAAGGTGATCGAGGTCCCTGGGTACTGAATTGTGACCCAGGGCTGCAGAGTTGATGTAGCCCTGAGGTAGGACAGTGTGCTGCTGACCTTGCCAGGCGAAAGCAAGCTGCTGCTGGTGGTCCTTATTAACAGGGATTGAGAAAAAAGCGTTTTCCAGATCAGTAGGTGCATATCAGGTACCGGGGATGCATTAGTTTGTTCACACAACAAAGTCACAGCTAGAGCAGCAGCTGCAGTTGAAATCACCATCTGGATAAACTTACAATAGGCCACTATCCATCTCCAAGACCCAGCTGTCTTCCGTGCAGGCCAAAGAGTCGAGTTGAGTGGGAAGGTGATGAGAATCACCACCCCTGTATCTTTCGAGTCCTCCTGGTGGCACTAATCTCTGCTCTCGCTGTAGGACTGTGGGGTTGCTTCTGCTGAACTACTTTTCCAAGTACAGTTACAGTGGCTTCCATGACAGCCCTCAGTCCAGGGGTCAGGGAGCCAGTGGGGTGGGGGGATGCTGTCAGTGGCTGAGGAGGGCTGTTCTAATTTTGCATCCTGGAACTGGTGAAACAAGCATGAGACGGATTCAGGGACCCCCTGTGAGGTCGACACGAGCGAAAACACCATCAGTCACCTGGCTGCCATCAGCCCCTACTCTGACTGATGGTCACAGTGACAGCTTGAATCTCCTGGAATTGACATCAGTTCAGAACCAGTGTCCAACAATGCCCTGAAAAGTCTGATTAGTTCCCTTTCTCCAGGACACAGTTACCTTGGTTAATGGCTCGGGGTTCCTTTGGGGAAAATAGAGAGAAAGATGAACACTATACGTTTGGCAGCGTTTTTCCTCAAGAGGGTTCAGCCCCTTCTTCAATCAAGGGGTTCTGGGTCTCTAAAGTGGCTCAAGTCTGGGAACTCGCGGAGGACGCATGACTCTATTTTGTTGATTCAAGTTAGACTTCTGTTCACTCAACCTCAGACTCTTCCCCTCATACAGATCAACTTAGAATTAGTAGACTGCCCACCTGTTTCAGTTGGTTGTACCCACCACGACCAAATGGCCATGCTGCAGGTCTTTGTGACTCAGACCATTCAGATCACTGCTCTGATTCCACTGTCCATCATGGTACCCATGACCGTCTTTGACCCCAGACACCCCTGGATGCACTTGTCCCCTCTGCAGTTAGGGATCCCAGCTTGAGGGTCAGCAGTTTCCACTGGAATTTCTGAACTACAGAGAAGAGTAACCACAGCTCTGCAGAGATGCTGGGGCTCCTGTCACAATTTATCTCTCACAGTTGTTGTCAAAAGTGTGTCTCCTGCACCGTCATGGGGTGAGTGGGCAGATCTCACGTGACAAATCCATGCTAACACCCCTGTCTCTCTAAGCCTTTGGATACTTGAGGCCAATCACATGTCCACTTGGAGTTTCAGAAGCAGAAGACAGAAACAATGTTGGGTGATGATGACTGAAAAATTTCCTGAATTGATGAAAGACACGAATCTTGGATTCAGGATGCACAGTGAATCTCACATAGGACACCCCACCCTGCCACACACACACACACACACACACACACACACACACACAGATACACACACACACACACGACTAGACACATCACAGTGCCCCTCAGCACACCAAAACCAAAGTTCTTCAAAGAATCAGAGAGAAACAGTAAACTATAAAAGAGCAGAAATTAGACTGTTAGCAGACTTCCCAACAACAGCAATAGAAGCGAGAAAATAATGGAGTAATGAGACAAAGTAACAGTCATTGGAGGATCTTGCACCCAGAAAAAGCACAATTTAAGAAGAGGACACAACACAGGTGCTTTCGGATACACAATAAGTAAGTTAAGTAGCCTTACACCCTCATTAAGGATACTTGTACAAGATACAATTCAGGGAGAAGGAATGATGTCAAAGGGGCAAGCGGAGTGCAGATGGGAATTTTGGATACATCAACAGAAGAATATTTTCCAGAATTTAGGGCTTGGGGAGGAGAAAGAGTATAATAATTTTTATTCATCTATCATTATGAAAAACACTGAATAAAAAGATCCATCGGTCCATTATCATATTCAGCATGTGAGCCATATATAGAAACTGTGAAAATAAAAATCCAAGGAGGCCCTGAAGAGTATTCTGTGATAGATAAAACAATCTCATTATTAATTTTTTCCTATTTCTTTTGTCTTTTTATTTTCATGAAGGCCTATGTGTAGGTGAACTCTGAGTTAATCTTTTTTCAAGTGCTGTTATTCCTGTACCGTGACACAGGAGATAATAAAAGAAAGTGCATTCAGAAATAAAAAACCTGTATGTTTATCTATTGATCTATCTGCAACCATCTATATACCTATCTATCTATATGGCTACATACTATTTCTTTATATTCTACCTTGCTACAAAACATTTGCTGTGAGGCATATCACATTGGGAAGAACAAACTTGGAAAACGTTAATGAAATTCATGCAAAATATTATGTTTGTGGAATTTTGAAAATAACACTCAAAATTCTTATAGAATAGTTGTGCATTTCTTCCCAATTTAATTTTACATTTGTTTTCAAAAATCTCCTTGGAAAAGATGCCTCACTGGGGTTTTATTCCAGTGACATCTGCTGTATTTGACACGTTTGTCAGAGGTATGATGAAGGATTTGCCATATTCTGAAGAGGTACAGAGTTAACAGACTGCCTGCTATAGACTCTAAATCGC
The DNA here is from genome assembly GCF_000442215.2 of Lipotes vexillifer. NCBI lineage: Eukaryota > Metazoa > Chordata > Mammalia > Artiodactyla > Lipotidae > Lipotes > Lipotes vexillifer. The sequence continues at coordinate 4,535,188 of NW_006785319.1, forward strand.
TGTGGAATGAGTGTCCAGGTGTCACATCCATTGAATCCAGTAAATCAGATGTACTACTGTGACTGTAACATAAATATCTTGGCGTGAATTTAATGTCTAATATATCAGTGCGATTTGAGCGTTACTAGATAAAAATCGATATAGTTTTGAACTTACAGTAAGATTACTGCAGCTTTTTAAGGCTTAATAAATAGTGGTTGATGACAATGATGCTGTTGAAGGAATGGTAGAGATTCACAGTTCTGTGTCCCTTAAAAACCGCTGAGATTTCACAACTGACGTCATAGGATAGAAAGAGAAAAAGGGGTTGTAGGAGCTCTACGTTGTTACGGGCTGACATTTATCTTCTATATTGTTATAGGCTGAATTTGTTAAGCTGCATTAGAAGGACCTAACTTTATTTATACCTATGATAAAATATAAATGTACCTACAGTGATGATCCAGCCGTTACTTCACTAGGTAAACAAAAGGGATGGGATGAACTTTGGGACTGGCCCGCTCAGCTCGCAGACCCCTTGGCAGTGGCCCTGACAAGACCAGGTGTCAGTTTCACTTTGTCTTTTTTTTTTTTCCACTTTCACTTGGATGGTGAGCTCTACGACTATAATAAAATGGAGCTTATATACAAAGGCCTTTTCTGCTCCTCAATGAACAGTGAAGAAATTTTATATTAGAAAGAAAAATTATATTTTGGATGAGATTAGTACATACATAACTGGGGAAGCACTTTAGGAGGTAAACTCTGGAAAAAAAGAAAAAAACATTCTGTTGCCTGGTGTGCATGTGTAGACGCACGCAGATGTGGCTGTTATTTCAAATAGAGGCTTATTTGTCTTACAGGAAGTACACATACACGGCATTGTCACTAACAATATCGGATGCTGTTACAAGTGGGAAAGATAACTTATGCTCTTAGGAATCTGTCTGTTCCTAGAAGTAACTATGCTGATATAACCCTAGCCTTCCTAGAAATTTCCGCTCTCTGCACGCACACATTTTCCAGTGTTTATGTGCTGTAAATACCAGCATAATGTGCCCACAGAAAGTCAGTACTGAGGAGGGGCTGAGCCTGCAGTGAAGCGAGCCTGTGAAACCATGAGAATTGGGTCCTTGGGGGATCTTTTCTTCTTGGTTCGTTCTCTACCTTTAGTACATCTTCCTCCTGCCCCGTGTTCCTTTCCACCTTTCTTAGGACTGACAAGACTTCTTTTCAAAAGAATCTAGAAATACATAAAGTAAGCTCACAATTGCATATATAAAGAAGGCTATTTATATAACTAGCTACCAAGATTCTGCACGAGGTACCTCTAGAATGGTTTGACTTGTGGTCACATATAAATAGAGACACAGAAAGAAAAAAATCCAGCAAAACACCAGCTCATCTATGGCTTTTATGTTTGTAAACAGTGTTCATCAGATTGAGAGAGAGTCTAACCTTGTTTGCTGGAATTTTCTGTGTCATTTGAATTTCTCAAGGTGAAAGATAATGGGTAGTTTTGCTCAGCTGTAAGCTCCTGAACCTTGGGCTGTGGCCAGACTAGTGGTTTTCCTTTTCAGGAATATTCTAGATCAGGGAACCACAAACTTTCTTAAAGGGCCAGGTAGTTGATATTTTAGGCTTTGGAAGCCAGGAGACAAAATTGAGGCTCTGATGTAGGTACATATATAGCCATTTAAATGTAAAGAACATGCTTAGCTTGAAAACCAAAACAAACAAACAAAATCAACAAAATCCCCACCCCTGCAAACAGGTGCTGGTCAGACTTGCCCTCGTGGGTCTTACTTTGCTGACCTCTGTTCTGAATGAGCCCCTACCTGCCCCTCCTCCCCTGCCCTATCCCGGGCAGCGTCCAAGTACTCCTGGAGTGGGCCTTAGCGGAGCTCTTTGCTCAGATAAGGAATTATTTTTGTTTCATGTTCTAATCTGACCTCATTAGCAAAGGTTATCAGACTAAATGACTGTTTCGGAGTTAAAAAAAAATAACGTGTGGATGAGAAGGTGTAGAGTAGTGAGGACATTGTATCACTACGTAGCTGTGCTTTTAAACACATTTTTACATTTTGAGTCTTTTTATTTCAGAAAAATCTAGAGATCCAAGTGTTCTTGATGTCAGGGAAAAGAATCAGACTAATGAGCAGTTTTATGGGAAATGATTAGAAACAATCTCTTCAAAAGTCATTGTAACTGAGCTACCCAGTCAAAGGAGGATTGTGAAATATCACAGGTAGATTCCATATATTTTACCTCATTTTTTTTTTTTTTTTACATTGTTTCCTTAAACTGATGTTTGTCTCTGGAGATTTTTTTCCCCATGCTTTTCTTTCTTATGTTTGCTTACAAATGAGTTATTATTTTACTTATTTGCTGTTATAAATGCCAATAAGATTACATCTTATCCTCTTTCTGTTATAGAAGATAGACTTATCTGATAAAGAATCTAAGGCATGAAAGCATTCAAAGCCTGGATTTAGAATTGCTGACTTTAAGTTAAAAGAAACATTTATTTATTAGTTTATTAGAATGAAAATCTTTTTACAGGTAGGTGCTCAAAACAGGTCTAACATACTCATCTGCTTTGTGATTTTGTCTGAATTTTGAAAACTGTCTAAACGTTTATAAATTATTCATGCGGCTCGTCTCTTGGGGACTTCTGTTTGGGCTGAAGGTGAGAGCAGCTTTACTGCTGAGAGGGTGGGGCTCCTGCAAACCTATTTCTTTCGTCGGAGGAAACGATCTTCTGCCCTCTGCCCTGGGCTATACTTGGGCACAGACATAGACCCCCGGAATTCAAAAAACATTTGAAAGAGGTAACGTCATTTTCTACTGAAAAGGAAATGAAAGAGATTTAAACTGTGGAATAAAAAGCCTGGAAGGTTTTTAAAAATCCTAATGCAGTGAAATTTCAAATAGAAATGATCGGGTCAATTGCCGGCTTAAAAGCTATGGGGGGCTTCCCTGGTGGCGCAGTGGTTGAGGGTCCGCCTGCCGATGCGGGGGAGACGGGTTCGTGCCCCGGTCCGGGAGGGTCCCGCGTGCCGCGGAGCGGCTGGGCCCGTGAGCCGTGTCCGCTGAGCCTGCGCGTCCGGAGCCTGTGCTCCGCAACGGGAGAGGCCACAACAGTGAGAGGAGAAGGGGCTTCCCTGGTGGCGCAGTGGTTGAGATTCCGCTTGCCGATGCAGGGCACACGGGTTCGTGCCTCGGTCCGTGAAGATCCCACATGTCGCGGAGCGGCTGGGCCCGTGAGCCGTGGCCGCTGAGCCTGTGCGTCCGGAGCCTGTGCTCCGCAACGGGAGAGGCCACAACAGTGAAAGCCCGCGTACCGCAAAACAAAAAACAAAACAAAACAAAACAAAAAGGACTCTTCCAAACAGGTAGACGAAATTAAGAGGCCCAGCAGGCAGGCTGAGGCCCCGCAGCGGAAAGGGCCCTCAGAAAAGGGAAGCCACCCCACGAGGGCCTGGACCTTGCCGCGGGAGGGGATTTGCCAGGGGCCTTGCTTTTTTCCCAGACTGTTTTCAAGGGTGTTTGCAAAGTGAGCAGCCTTGTGGGTGCTCTAAAAATGGTCCACATCAAAAAAAGAAAAAAAAAATCTTTTAAGTATGGAGCTGTTTTATTTTTATTTATTTATTTATTTATTTTTTGGAGTTGTTTTAATTATCACTTAAACCTGGGGCTGCTTTAGTTACCAGATGGTGTCTCCTTCTAGAGAAAAGGCCAGGTTTTTTTTTTTTTTTTTTTTATTTTTTGGAGTTGTTTTAATTATCACTTAAACCTGGGGCTGCTTTAGTTACCAGATGGTGTCTCCTTCTAGAGAAAAGGCCAGGTTTTTTTTTTTTTTTGCTCTGCTGGGTAATAAAGAAAACGTCTCTCTCCGGGCAAAGGGGCAGGTTTGCCTGAGCCCATTAACAGAAGATTTGGGTTTTCCAAGTTCAGGATTCTTAGTGGGGACACAATGCGCTGTGCGTGCTGCTACCCCTGGGACCAGGGGGCCGACCCCGCGATGCTACTGCCGCTGGCCGAGCCGGGTGACAAAGCCTTTCGTCTGTCCCTGGAGTGTCCTGCCTTGACCAGCGCCCCTGCAACGACGGCAGAGTAAGTGCTTAGCTCGCTAACGCGGTCCACCTCAGCCCCTCGGTCACTCTGGACGGGACAGGGGAAGACGGATTTCCGGCCGGGAGCTGTGGCTCGGGGCCAGAGTGGATTGGGCGCTTCCAGACTGGCCGGCCGGGAGAGGCCGGGCAGCAGTGCGCGGGCCTGAGCATCCCGCGTGCTCCCGGGAGTTTCCCAGGCTCTCGTGCCTACTTTGCCGCATCTCCGGCACCTGGTCCGCAGGCATCTTGCGGCATCGCAGAGCTTGTCTCCAGCCGGGCTGCTCGGCCTGAGGACCCTGGCAGGTGTGCACGGGGAACCGTCTAGAAGGAGGGTGCGAGCATGTGCCCTGGCGCTGTGGGCGCGCGCTACCGTGAGCTCCCAGAGTGGCCACTGGGATTTCCATGTCTGGCAGGGCCCAGGGCCTGTCCTGTCCCTCTGGAGGTGGGAAGACCAGCAGCTGGGTCTGACCCAGGCTCCTCTCAAGTCACCGCTTCTGCCTGGGGTCCCGGGTCCCCAGTGGGGGAGGGTCTGTGTCCGGTGGGAGCGGCGTCTCTGCGCCCTGAAAGTCAGCCCTGCCGCCTTCAGAGCCGTGTGCTCTGGGGGCTGGTCTTCCCTGGGCAGGACCCCGGGGGCTGGGGAGCCCCAGGTAGAGCCTGAACCTCTCCCTGCTGTGGGAGACCCTTCGCAGCTGTGATCATTCTCGTGTTTGTGGGTCACCCCGGGCTGGGGACCTTGACTACATCTCCACCCGCCCCTCTTCCCCCATAATTGTGGCTCCTTCTTTCTCTCTTGAGTTTTAGAAGGTCTTTTCTGCTAGAGTCCACTCTGTCTCATCCGTAGTTGCTCTGCAAACAGTGGTGATTTGGGGACCCTGGGAGGAGATGAGCCGGGGTCTTCCGACCTGGCCATTCTGGCCACACCCTCCTATTTTACCGTATTTATTGAAAGAAGGTTCGTAGATTCTCTGATCGGCAATGCCACTTTCTCCTTTCGGTCTTTTTTATTTTCTGTCTTTAAAAAAATCATGGACTCATTTGTACAAGTGACGTTTATTGTGCGTCTCACGTGGTCAGGATTGGCTTCTAGGCATCTTCTCACCTCCCTCAAGTCCTGTAGGTGTTTTTTTTCTTTCAAAACGTTTCTGTTTTCTATTGGAGTGTAGGTGATTAACAATGTGTTAGTTTCAGTTGTACAGCAAAGTGATTCAGTTATACATGAATACATATACATGTATCTATTCTTTTTCAACTTTTTCCATTTAGGTTGTTACATAATACAGGCATTTTTGCTTGTAGAACAAAGGGGGTCCCCGTTACCTTCGCTTTCTCTGTAAGAAATGACTCTTCCCCAACATTCCAGGGGAGGGGGTGATAAAAAGTTGTGAATACCCTTCCCCAGTTCACTTTCCTCAAACAGAAACACACTCACCACCTCCCATGTTCCCCAAAGTCTCATATTTTGGCACAAATTTGGGGTTGTTTTAGTTATCACATAAGTCTGTGGCTGTTCGGGGCTTCCCTGGTGATCCAGTGGTTAAGACTTCGCCTTCCAATGCAGGGGGTGCGGGTTCGATCCCTGGTCGGGGAGTTAAGATCCCACGTGCCTCGTGGCCAAAAGACAAAGAAAAAAATATATAAAAAAGAAGCAATATTGTAACAAATTCAATAAAGACTCTAAAAATGGTCCACATCAAAAAAAAAATCTTTTAAGTATGGAGTTGTTTTATTTTTATTCATTCATTTATTTATTTATTGGAGCTGTTTTAGTCATCACTTAAACCTGGGGCTTCTCTAGTTACTAGGATGTCCTTATTGCAGTTACACTCCCTTGATTTCCTTGTCTGGCATCCCACCAGTCAGTGCTGCCTTAGTCCTGCCTGTACCCTGACCCGCCTGTTGCCCTGTGCCTCTGGCTGGACTGTTGTGCCATCGCACAGGTGACCTGGTTCAAGCTTTGCCTCAGGTCGCTCTGCCCTGGGTCCTCACTGTCAATCTGAGGTGGTGTGTGTAGTCTGGTCCTAGAGTCCCTCGGCTTCAATCCTTGCTTTACCATTTATTAGCTGTGCAATCCTGGGAAAGTTCATCTCTTGGGGTGACTGTTTCTTCATCTGTGAAATGGTGATGTTGACTGAAAAAAAAAAAGAACAACCTAAAAGTTGGGAGTTACGTTTTATCCAGTGGACAAAACTGAGGACTTCAGCCCGGGACACAGCATCTCAGACAGCTCTGAGGGTCTGGCCCCAAGAGGTCAGGGAGGAGCGAGGATCTACAGGAGGTTTTGCAACAAAGACCAGGTAGTCGAAATTGAAAGATTACTGTTAATTAAAGAAAACCAGACATCTCCAGTTAAGGAACTTAGTGCTTTTTTTGTGTATGGGAAGATGTAAAGTCTGGGCTCACTGGAATCATTCCTTTGACGTGAACCTCAGCTCTCTGGGGCCAGCGTCCTGTGCTTTCCCATCCTGAGTCCCTCAGGTGCATAGTTGTGGGTCCTGCAGCAGTTGACTGCTAGGTGGGCTGGGCAGTGGGCAGCCCATTTGTCTCCATCGTCTGGGCAGCTGTAATGTGATGGCTTGATGGCTGCAACATCCTTTGTTTACTGATATGGCAGCAACATTTTTCTTTCACAGTGACAATAGTAATTTGATTGTCAATTGTCAAACAACAATGAGGTTGTTTTGAGAACTAACGGAAACTGTCCAGCACTCAGACTGTGCCCCACACATGATCCGTGCTTGATAAATGCCAGCTGTCACTAGCAGGGACCTTTGCATCCTGACCACCGTGTGTGTTTTAGATTTTTCTCAGGTTCTTCCCTAGTGTGGCGCCTCTGGCACACACTTTTGGTCATCAACCTCCAGTCTCTGCTGGGCCTGTTGATCTGCACTTTCATCCGTCTTCTTCTTGGGGAATCTTCCTTCTCTCCCCTTGTTGGAATCCTAGCCCCTCTTCAACAATCAACTCTCCTTTTTTTAAAAAAAAAAATCTTCCTTGATAATCCCTCCTTTAGGGAACTGGGATTGCCCTGGTTCTTTCACTGTTTCTGTTACTTATTCTGATGAATTCTGTGCGGGGATTTGTATCCTTAGCAGCCTGTGTCATTAGGATGACACAGGATGCTCCAGAGTTGTGGGGCTGTCTTGTCTTCTCTGCAGTGGGCACACTCTGCATCTGTCCCTGCCAGCCTGCCGTCTGCAGCTGTGGTTATCACAGAACCGTTATCATGGAATGCACGTGAACTTGGAGTTGTGTGATTATTACTAACCAGATATGTGACCCATGGTGAGGGACCCAAACTGCTGGGTTTAGGTGATAATCCAATGGGGTGATAATCACCACCCACAGCATTTGTAAGGATTAGATGAAGCTGGAAAGAGATACCTGGAGGGTGCAGATGCATTCCCTGGCACACTCTCCTGCTCTGGAGTTCCCTTCCATGCTCTCTCTCCTTTGCCCTTGATTCTCCCTGTGTACAAAGACCATCCGGGCGGCCTCTCAGAGGTGTGTCTCAGAGTCCCTGCAGCCAGTGTGCATCCACCCTGCACCCTTTCCCTGGATGACTACAACCCTGTCCACGGGTCTTCTCTCCTCCCACTCCATTCTGTCCTGCAAATGACAGGCAGTGTAGTTGTTCAACTTCCTAGGATTTTTCTGCTCAGGAATGTTTGGTGACAAATTCTACCTTAGGGTAAGAATAAAATAATTCTGGCCATTAAGGTTGAAGAGATTTGATATAATTACAATCTTCCTGAATTTACTGAGACTCGTTTTGTGACCTAATATATGGTCTATCAATACTGGAGAATGTTCCATGTGCGTTCAAAAAAATGTGTGTTCTGCTGCTTTTGGATGGCATGTTCCACATGTGTCTATCAAGTCCGTTTGGTCTAATGTGTTGTTTAAGTCCACTGTTTTCGTAATGATTTCCTATCTGGATTATCTGTCCACTGAAGTAGGTGGGGTGTTAAAGTCCACTACTATGATTGGTTTGCTCTTAGTTTCTCACTTTAAATCCATGAATATGGATTTGTGTATTTAGGTGCTCCTATGTTGGGTGCATATATACTTATAATTGTTGTATCTTCTTCTTGGATTGATCCCTTGGTCATTCATATTATGCCCTTCTTTTTTTTGGATTTTATTTTATTTATTTTTTATACAGCAGGTTCTTAGTTAACCATTTAATACATATTAGTGTATATATGTCAATCCCAGGCTCCCAGTTCATCACACCACCACTGCCCCTGCCACTTTCCCCCCTTGGTGTCCGTACGTTTGTTCTCTACATCTGTGTCTCTATTTCTGCCCTGCAAACCGGTTCATCTGTACCATTTTTCTAGGTTCCACATATATGCGTTAATATACGATATTTGTTTTTCTCTTTCTGACATGCTTCGCTCCGCATGACAGTCTCCGGATTCATCCATGTCTCTACAAATGACCCAATTTCATTCCTTTTTATGGCTGAGTAATATTCCATTGTAAATATGTACCACACCTTCTTTATCCATTCTTCTGTTGATGGGCATTTAGGTTGCTTCCATGTCCTGGCTATTGTAAATAGCGCTGCAATGAACATTGGAGTGCATGTGTCTTTTTGAATTATGGTTTTCTCTGCATATATGCCCAGTACTGGGATTGCTGGGTTATATGGTAATTCTACTGTTATATATATATATATATATTTTTTTTCTACTGTTATATTTTTAAGGAACCTCCATACTGTTCTCCATAGTGGCTGTATCAATTTACATTCCCACCAGCAGTGCAAGAGGGTTCCTTTTCTGCACACCCTCTCCAGCATTTGTTGTTTGTACATTTTCTGATGATGACCATTCTAACTGGTGTGAGGTGATATCTCATTGTACTTTTGATTTTCATCTCTAATAGTGATGTTGAACAGCTTTTCATGTGCTTCTTGGCCATCTGTATGTCTTTTTTGGAGAAATGTCTATTTAGGTCATTTTTCCCTAGCTGCTTTCAATAATTTTTCTTTGTCTTTAATTTTTGTCAATTTGATTACTATGTGTCTCAGCATGTTTCTCCTTGGGTTTATCCTGCCTGGGACTCTCTGAGCTTCCTGGACTCGGGTGGCTATTTCTTTTCCCATGTTAGGGAAGTTTTCAACTATAATCTCTTCAAATATTTCCTTCGCTCCTTTCTCTCTCTCTTCTCCTTCTGGGACCCCATAATGCGAATATTGTTGCATTTAATGTTGTCCCAGAGGTCTCGTAGTCTGTCTTCATTTCTTTTCATTCTTTCTTCTTTATTGTGTTCTGCGGCACTGAATTCCACCTTTCTGTCTTCCAGGGCACTTATCCTTTCTTCTGCCTCAGTTATTCTGCTATTGATTCCTTCTAGTGTATTTTTCATTTCAGTTATTGTATTGTTCATCTCTGTTTGTTCTCTAATTCTTCTAGGTCTTTCTTAAACATTTCTTGCATCTTCTCGATCTTTGCCTCCATTCTTTTCCCGAGGTCCTGGATCATCTTCACTATCCTTATTCTGAACTCTTTTTCTGGAAGGTTGCCTATCTCCACCTCACTGAGTTGTTTTTCTGGGGTTTTATCTGTTCCTTCATCTGGTACATAGCCCTCTGCCTTTTTATCTTGTCTATCTTTCTGTGAATGTGGGTTTTGTTCCACAGGCTGCAGGACTGTAGTTCTTGCTTCTGCTGTCTGCCCTCTGGTGGATGAGACTATATATATTATGCCCTTCTTTGTCTCTTGTAACAGTATTTATTTTCAAGTCTATTTTGTCTGTTATTCTTTACATTTCCATTTGCATATCTATTATTCTTTAACTTTTTCCACCACCTCACTTTCAGTCTGTGTGTGTCTTTAGATCCGAAGTGAGTTTCTTGTAGGCAGCATATAGATGGTCTTGTTTTTTTATCCATGTGTTTTTTTAACCACAGAGTGTTTTTTTTTTTAACATCTTTATTGGAGTATAATTGCTTTGCAATGGTGTGCCAGTTTCTGCTTCACAACAAAGTGAATCAGTTATACATATACATATGTTCCCATAACTCTTCCCTCTTGCGTCTCCCCCCCATCCCCCCATCCCACCCCTCTAGGTGGTCACGGAGCACCGAGCTGATCTCCATTTGCTATGCGGCTGCTTCCCACTAGCTATCCATTCTACGCTTGGTAGTGTATATATGTACATGCCACCCTCCCGGCCTGTCACAGCTTATCCCTCCCCCTCCCCATATCCCCAAGTCCATTCCCAAGCAGGTCCGTGTCTCCATTCCCATCCTACCACCAGGTTTTTCATGACAGTTTTTTCTTTTTTCTTAAATTCCATATATATGTGTTAACATACGGTATTTGTCTTTCTCTTTCTGACTTACTTCACTCTATATGACAGACTCTAGGTCTATCCACCTCATTACAAATAGCTCAATTTCGTTTCTCTTTATGGCTGAGTAATATTCCATTGTATATATGTGCCACATCTTCTTTATCCATTCATCTGATGATGGACACTTAGGTTGTTTCCATCTCCGGGCTATTGTAAATAGAGCTGCAATGAACATTCTGGTACATGACTCTTGTTGAATTTTGGTTTTCTCAGAGTATATGCCCAGTAGTGGGATTGCTGGGTCATATGGTAGTTCTATTGGTAGTTTTTTAAGGAATCTCCATACTGTTCTCCATAGTGGCTGAACCAATTCACATTCCCACCGGCAGTGCAAGAGTGTTCCCTTTTCTCCACACCCTCTCCAGCATTTATTGTTTCTAGATTTTTTGATGATGGCCATTCTGACTGGTGTGAGATGATATCTCATTGTAGTTTTGATTTGCATTTCTCTAATGATTAATGATGTTGAGCATTCTTTCATGTGTTTGTTGGCAGTCTGTATATCTTCTTTGGAGAAATGTCTATTTAGGTCTTCTGCCCATTTTTGGATTGGGTTGTTTATTTTTTTGTTATTGAGCTGCATGAGCTGCCTGTAAATTTTAGAGATTAATCCTTTGTCAGTTGATTCATTTGCAAATATTTTCTCCCATTCTGAGGGCTGTCTTTTGGTCTTGTTTATGGTTTCCTTTGCTGTGCAAAAGCTTTGAAGTTTCATTAGGTCCCAAGTCCCATTTGTTTATTTTTATTTCCATTTCTCTAGGAGGTGGGTCAAAAAGGATCTTGCTGTGATTTATGTCATAGAGTGTTCTGCCTGTGTTTTCCTCTAAGAGTTTGATCGTTTCTGGCCTTAGATTTAGGTCTTTAATCCATTTTGAGCTATTTTTGTGTATGGTGTTAGGGAGTGTTCTAATCTCATACTTTTACACGTACCTGTCCAGTTTTCCCAGCACCACTTATTGAAGAGGCTGTCCTTTCTCCACTGTACATTCCTGCCTCCTTTATCAAAGATAAGGTGACCATATGTGCGTGGGTTTATCTCTGGGCTTTCTATCCTGTTCCATTGATCTATATTTCTGTTTTTTTTTTGCCAGTACCATACTGTCTTCATTACTGTAGCTTTGTAGTAGAGTCTGAAGTCCAGGAGCCTGATTCCTCCAGCTCCGTTTTTCATTCTCAAGACTTTGGCTATTCGGGGTCTTTTGTGTTTCCATACAAATTGTGAAATTTTTTGTTCTAGTTCTGTGAAAAATGCCAGTGGTAGTTTGATAGGGATTGCATTGAATCTATAGATTGCTTTGGGTAGTAGAGTCATTTTCACAATGTTGATTCTTCCAATCCAAGAACATGGTATATCTCTCCATCTATTTGTATCATCTTTAATTTCTTTCATCAGTGTCCTATAATTTTCTGCATACAGGTTTTTTGTCTCCTTAGGTAGGTTTATTGCTAGATATTTTATTCTTTTTGTTGCAGTGGTAAATCGAGTGTTTTCTTAATTTCACTTTCAGATTTTTCATCATTAGTGTATAGGAATGCCAGAGATTTCCATGCATTACTTTCGTATCCTGCTACTTTACCAAATTCATTGATTAGCTCTAGTAGTTTTCTGGTGGCAGCTTTAGGATTCTCTGTGTATAGTACCATGTCATCTGCAAACAGTGACAGCTTTACTTCTTCTTTTCTGATTTGGATTCCTTTTATTTCCTTTTCTTCTCTGATTGCTGTGGCTAAAACTTCCAAAGCTATGTTGAATAAGAGTGGTGAGAGTGGGCAACCTTGTCTTGTTCCTGACCTTAGTGGAAATGCTTTCAGTTTTTCACTATTGAGAATGATGTTGGCTGTGGGTTTGGCATATATGGCCTTCATTATGTTGAGGAAAGTTCCCTCTATGCCTACTTTCTGCAGGGTTTTTATCGTAAATGGGTGTTGAATTTTGTCGAAAGCTTTCTCTGCGTCTATTGAGATGATCATATGGTTTTTCTCCTTCAATTTGTTAATATGGTGTATCACGTTGATTGATTTGCGTATGTTGAAGAATCCTTGCATTCCTGGAATAAACCCCACTTGATCATGGTGTATGAGCCTTTTAATGTGCTGTTGGATTCTGTTTGCTAGTATTTTGTTGAGGAGTTTTGCATCTATGTTCATCAGTGATATTGGCCTGTAGTTTTCTTTCTTTGTGACATCCTTGGCTGGTTTTGTTATCAAGGTGATGGTGGCCTCATAGAATGAGTTTGGGAGTGTTCTGCCCTCTGCTATATTTTGGAAGAGTTTTAGGAGGATAGGTGTTAGCTCTTCTCTAAATGTTTGATAGAATTCGCCTGTGAAGCCATCTGGTCCTGGGCTTTTGTTTGTTGGAAGATTTTTAATCACAGTTTCAATTTCAGTGCTTGTGATTGGTCTGTTCATATTTTCTATTTCTTCCTGATTCAGTTTTGGCAGGTTGTGCATTTCTAAGAATTTGTCCATTTCTTCCAGGTTGTCCATTTTATTGGCATAGAGTTGCTTGTAGTAATCTCTCATGATCCTTTGTATTTCTGCAGTGTCAGTTGTTACGTCTCCTTTTTCATTTCTAATTCTATTGATTTGAGTCTTCTCCCTTTTTTTCTTGATGAGTCTGGCTAATGGTTTAACAATTTTGTTTATCTTCTCAAAGAAGCAGCTTTTAGTTTTATTGATCTTTGCTATCATTTCCCCCATTTCCTTTTCATTTATTTCTGATCTCATCTTTATGATTTCTTTCCTTCTGCTAACTTTGGGGTTTTTTTGTTCTTCTTTCTCTAATTGCTTGAGGTGCAAGGTTAGGTTGTTTATTCGAGATGTTTCCTGCTTCTTAAGGTGGGCTTGTATTGCTATAAACTTCCCTCTTAGAACTGCTTTTGCTGCATCCCATAGGTTTTGGGTCGTTGTATCTCCATTGTCATTTGTTTCTAGGTATTTTTTAATTTCCTCTTTGATTTCTTCAGTGATCACTTCGTTATTAAGTAGTGTATTGTTTAGCCTCCATGTGTTTGTATTTTTTACTGCGTTAGGTTGTTTATTCGAGATGTTTCCTGCTTCTTAAGGTGGGATTTTCTTGCTATAAACTTCCCTCTTAGAACTGCTTTTGCTGCATCCCATAGGTTTTGGGTCGTCATGTCTCCATTGTCATTTGTTTCTAGGTATTCTTTAATTTCCTCTTTGAATTCTTCAGTGATCACTTCGTTATTAAGTAGTGTATTGTTTAGCCTCCATGTGTTTGTATTTTTTACAGATCTCTTCCTGTAATTGATATCTAGTCTCATAGCGTTGTGGTCGGAAAAGATACTTGATACAATTTCAATTTTCTTAAATTTACCAAGGTTTTATTTATGACCCAAGATATGATCTATCCTGGAGAATATTCCATGAGCACTTGAGAAAAATGTGTATTCTGTTGTTTTTGGATGGAATGTCCTATAAATATCAATTAAGTCCATCTTGTTTAGTGTATCATTTAAAGCTTGTGTTTCCTTATTTATTTTCATTTTGGATAATCTGTCCATTGGTAAAGTGGGGTGTTAAATGCCTCTACTATGAATGTGTTACTGTCGATTTCCCCTTTTATGGCTGTTAGTATTTGCCTTATGTATTGAGGTGCTCCTATGTTGGGTGCATAAATATTTACAATTGTTATATCTTCTTCTTGGATCGATCCCTTGATCATTATGTAGTGTCCTTCTTTGTCTCTTCTAATAGTCTTTATCTTAAAGTCTCTTTTGTCTGATATGAGAATTGCTACTCCAGCTTTCTTTTGGTTTCCATTTGCATGGAATATCTTTTTCCATCCCCTTACTTTCAGTCTGTATGTGTCTCTAGGTCTGAAGTGGGTCTCTTGTACACAGCATATATGTGGGTCTTGTTTTTGTATACATTCAGCCAATCTGTGTCTTTTGGTGGGAGCGTTTAAGCCATTTACATTTAAGGTAATTATCGATATGTATGTTACTATTCCCACTTTCTTAATTGTTTTGGGTTCGTTATTGTAGGTGTTTTCTTTCTCTTGTGTCCGTTGCCTAGAGAAGTTCCTTTAGCATTTGTTGTAAAGCTGGTTTGGTGGTGCTGAACTCTCTCAAGTTTTGCTTGTCTGTAAATGTTTTAATTTCTCCTTCAAATCTGAATGAGATCCTTGCTGGGTAGAGTAATCTTGGTTGCAGGTTTTTCTCCTTCATCACTTTCAGTATGTCCTGCCACTCCCTTCTGGCTTGCAGAGTTTCTGCTGAAAGATCAGCTGTTAACCTTATGGGGACTCCCTTGTGTGTTATTTGTTGTTTTTCTCTTGCTGCTTTTAATGTTTTCTGTGTATTTAATTTTTGACAGTTTGATTAATATGTGTCTTGGCGTATTTCTCCTTGGATTTATCCTGTATGGGTCTCTCTGTGCTTCCTGGACTTGATTAACTATTTCCTTTCCCATATTAGGGAAGTTTTCAACTATAATCTCTTCAAATATTTTCTCAGTCCCTTTCTTTTTCTCTTCTTCTTCTGGAACCCCTATAATTCGAATGTTGGTGCGTTTAATGTTGTCCCAGAGGTCTCTGAGACTGTCCTCAGTTCTTTTCATTCTTTTTTCTTTATTCTGCTCTGCAGTAGTTATTTCCACTATTTTATCTTCCAGGTCACTTATCCGTTCTTCTGCCTCAGTTATTCTGCTATTGATCCCATCTAGAGTATTTTTAATTTCATTTATTGTGTTGTTCATCATTGTTTGTTTCATCTTTAGTTCTTCTAGGTCCTTGTTAAATGTTTCTTGCATTTTGTCTATTCTATTTCCAAGATTTTGGATCATCTTTACTATCATTATTCTGAATTCTTTTTCAGGTAGACTGCCTATTTCCTCTTCATTTGTTAGGTCTGGTGGGTTTTTATCTTGCTCCTTCATCTGCTGTGTGTTTTTCTGTCTTCTCATTTTGCTTATCTTACTGTGTTTGGGGTCTCCTTTTTGCAGGCTGCAGGTTCGTAGTTCCCGTTGTTTTTGGTGTCTGTCCCCAGTGGCTAAAGTTGGTTCAGTGGGTTGTGTAGGCTTCCTGGTGGAGGGGTCTAGTGCCTGTGTTCTGGTGGATGAGGCTGGATCTTTTCTTTCTGGTGGGCAGGTCCACATCTGGTGGTGTGTTTTGGGGGTGTCTGTGGCCTTATTGTGATTTTAGGCAGCCTCTCTGCTAATGGGTGGGGTTGTGTTCCTGTCTTGCTAGTTGTTTGCCATAGGGTGTCCAGCACTGTAGCTTGCTGATTTTTGAGTGAAGCTGGGTGCTGGTGTTGAGATGGAGATCTCTGGGAGATTTTCGCCATTTGATATTATGTGGAGCTGGGAGATCTCTTGTGGACCAGTGTCCTGAAGTTGGCTCTCCCACCTCAGAGGCACAGCACTGACTCCTGGCTGCAGCACCAAGAGCCTTTCATCCACACGGCTCAGAATAAAAGGCAGAAAAAGTAGAAAGAAAGAAAAAAAGAAAGAAAGAAAGAAAGAAAGAAAGAAAGAGGGAGAGAGAGAGAGAGGGAGAGAAAGAAAGAAAGGAGGGAGGGTGGTAGGAAGGAGGGAAGGAAAGATAAAAAGAAAGAAAGAAGATAAAATAAAATAAAATAAAGTACGATAAAATAAAATAAAGTTATTAAAATAAAAAATAATTATTAAGAAAAAAATTTGTTTTAAAAGAAAAAGAAAAAGAAAAACAATGGACGGGTAGAACCCTAGGACAAGTGGTGGATGCAAAGCTATACAGACAAAATCTCACACAGAAGCATACACATAAATCTTTCTCTCAAAGTCCACCTCCTCAATTTGGGATGAATCGATGTCTATTCAGGTATTCCACAGATGCAGGTACATCAAGTTGATTGTGGAGATTTAATCCGCTGTTCCTGAGGCTGCTGGGAGAGATTTCCCTTTCTCTTCTTTGTTCGCACAGCTCCCGGGGTTCAGCTTTCGACTTGGCCCTGCCTCTGCGTGTAGGTCGCTGGAGGGCGTCTGTTT
The DNA here is from genome assembly GCF_000442215.2 of Lipotes vexillifer. NCBI lineage: Eukaryota > Metazoa > Chordata > Mammalia > Artiodactyla > Lipotidae > Lipotes > Lipotes vexillifer. The sequence goes on from NW_006785319.1 coordinate 4,551,633, forward strand.
TTTGCTCAGACAGGACGGGGTTAAAGGAGCCGCTGACTCGGGGGCTCTGGCT
>NW_006785319.1:4551996-4604743 GCF_000442215.2 Lipotes vexillifer
CGGCGCTGTTATTCCCGTCTCCTCGCGCACCAGGAAACAAAGAGGCAAGAAAAAGCCTCTTGCCTCTTCGGCAGGTACAGACTTTTACCCGGACTCCCTCCCGTGGGAGGGAGGACTTCCAGCCGTGGCGCACTAACCCCCCACAGGCTGTGTTCACGCCGCCAGCCCCAGTCCTCTCCCTGCGCTCCGACCGAAACCGAGCCTCAGCTCCCAGCCCCGCCCGCCCCGGCGGGTGAGCAGACAAGCCTCTCGGGCTGGTGAGTGCCGGTCGGCACCGATCCTCTGCGCGGGAATCTCCCCACTTTGCCCTCCGCACCCCAGTTGCTGCGCTGTCCTCAGCGGCCCTGAAGCTTTCCCCGTCCACCACTCGCAGTCTCCGCCCGCGAAGGGGCTCTTAGTGTGTGGAAACATTTCCTCCTTCACAGCCCCCTCCCACTGGTGCAGGTCCCGTCCCTATTCTTTTGTCTCTGTTTTTTCTTGTTTTCTTTTGTTCTACCCAGGTACGTGGGGAGTTTCTTGCCTTTTGGGAGGTCTGAGTTCTTCTGCCAGCGTTCAGTAGGTGTTCTTTAGGGGTTGTTCCACGTGCACATTATTTCTGGTGTATCTGTGGGGAGGAAGGTGATCTCCGCGTCTTACTCTTCTGACATCTTCCCCTCGTCCTATAGAGTGTTTTTTTTTTTTTTTTTTTTTTTTTGCATTACGTGGGCCTCACTGTTGTGGCCTCTCCCGTTGTGGAGCACAGGCTCTGGATGCGCAGGCTCAGTGGCCATGGCTCACGGGCCAGCCGCTCCGCAGCATGTGGGATGTTCCCAGAACAGGGCACGAACCTGTGTCCCCTGCATCGGCAGGCGGACTCTCAACCACTGCGCCACCAGGGAAGCCCTAGAGTGTTTTTTTTTAAGCCACTCTATGTCTCTTGATTAGCAAATTTAGTCTGTTTACATCAAAAGTAATTATTGATAGATATGTACTTATGGCCATTTTGTTAATTGTTTTCTGTCTGTTTTTGTAGTTTCACTCTGTTCCTTTGAACTTCTCTTTCTCTCTTCCCTTGTGTTTTGGTGGTTTCTTAATGTCATGTTTAGATTCCTTTCTCATTTTCTTTGGTTTATTTACTTTGTTTTTTTCCTTTGTGGTTACCATGGAGTTTACATGTAATATCCTGTGTAAACAGTAGCCTGTTTTAAGTTGGTAGCAGCTTAAATCTGAACACATTCCAAAGCTTTATCATTTTACTACCCCACCAAGTTTTATACTTTTGATGACGTTTTCCATCTTTTTATTTTATGTATTCCTTAAAAATCATTGTAATTTTAATTTTCCTATTTTTGTTTTTTAACCTTTGTGTTTTCTTTATAAGTGATTGATAATCTACCTTTTTTCTATATTTACAGTTTCCAGTGAGATTTTACATTCATTTGTTTTCTTATTATTAATTAGTGTCATTCCTTTTCAGCTTAAATAAGTCCGTTTAATATTTCTTGTAGAGCTTGTTTAGTGGTGGTGAACTCCTTTAGCTTTTGCTCATCTGGGAAAATCTTGATCCCTCCTTTAATTCCAAGTGATAACCTTGCTGGTAGAGAATTCTTGCTTTGGAGGTTTTCTTCTCTCAGCACTTTGAATATGTTATGCCATTCCTTCTTGCCTGTAAGTTTTCTGCTGAAAAATCTGCTGATAGCCTTATGGGCGTTCTCTTGTGTGTAATAAGTTGTTTTATTCTCGCTGCATTTGGGATGCTCTCTTTATCCTTACCTTTTACCATTTTAATTTTCATGTGTCTTGATGTGGTCTCTTTGGGTTCATCTTTTTTTTTTTTTTAACATCTTTATTGGAGTATAACTGCTTTACAATGGTGTGTTAGTTTCTGCTGTATAACAAAGTGAATCAGCTATACATACACATATGTCCCCATATCTCCTCCCTCTTGTGTCTCCCTCCCTCCCACCCTCCCTATCCCACCCCTCTAGGGGTTCATCTTATGCAGAACTCTCTGGGATTCCCGGACCTGGATGTGTGTTTTCTTCCTCAGATTAGGAAGTTTTCAGACACTATTTCTTCTATTAATTTTTCTGGTTCGTGCTCTCTCTCTGTTCTCCTTCTGGGCCCCCCATAATGCAAACGTTATTCTGATCGATGTTCTCCAAAGGGCCCCTAAGGTATCTTCACTTTATACAACTTTTCTTTTTTTACTTTGCTGCTCTATTTGGGTGCGTCCCTCTGCTTTGCCTTCCAGCTCGCTGATTCGTCTTCTACCTGCTGTTGAACCTCTGGTGTGTTTTCCAGTTCAGTAACAGTACCGTTTGTTGAAGTTCTCACTGTGTTTGTCCAGCCTTCTCCTGAGTCCAATGAGTGCTTTCATGACTATTACTTTGAACTCTTTATCAGTTAGGCTGCTTATATCTGTTTCATTTAATTATTTTTCTGAGGTTTTGTTTTGTTCTTTGGATAGGAACATATCTCCTTATTTTGCCTAATTCTCTGTTTCTGCGTATTAGGTGAGTCAGCTATCTCTCCTGGTCTGGAAGGAGTGGAGAATATAGGAGATTTCCTCTGGACTCAGAGGCACAATCCTGCCCGGCCGCCAGAGCCAGGCACCCAGGGGTGCACGCATCTCCTGTTGTGGTGAGGCTGCAGCTGCTCCCAGGCTATGCAGGTGGGCAGGGGTCTGGCTGCCGGAACAACTGTGGGGCCTGACCACAGAATCTGTGGCCTTGCTGAGTGTGATGTAGTTTTTAACACATTGCTTTGACCAGGTTTGAGACCCTGACTAGGAGCTGCTCATTTCCCTTTCCTGTCCAGTCCCTCAAGCCCACACCCCAGCCACCTCCCATATAGGGCTCTTACGCTCCAGGCCGCTATACACCTGCCCTAATCACCCCCGGGCCAGGTACCAGACAACCAGGAGCAGCCCCTGTGCCCAGAGCCTGTGGAATTTATTCAAATCAGCTAATCCTAAATTGCTTACCCTGCCTCACCAATTCCTTTGCATGGAAACCACAGTAAAGGCACTGCCCACAATTCTTCCTCTCCTCTGCCCCTTGACTAACCCTGATGCTTCCTCTGAGTGGCCCAGCGTGGTGTACTCCCCGCCCCCCCAAGAATTTGAATAACAAAGCTGTCAGACTCTTTCTGGTGTCTGCTCTTGGTCTGCTTCTGGCCTTGCCATGCGTCACCCGAGGTGATGTGGTGAAAGCGAGTCCCGTGCACTTTCGCATTTACCACCAGAGCCCATTTCCATGTGCATCTGAGGTTGAGAGGTGGGGTCAGTGGCCTTTCCTTGGGTCCCAGTTCAGCTTCCAAACAATTGCTTCTTCTTATAAAAAGTCCTGGCCTTTCAAGCATTGGTCCTTTGAGTGGACAGTCCTTCACCCACCTTGTTTAATCAAGACTTTGGATCCAGTTGGGCTCTTGACTTTCTTCTTCATCCCAAGTCCTGCCATAATCCTGGGGGATGCCAGCACACTTGTCTGTCAATTCCATGCCCTGGCATCTTGCTTCCTATTTGTGGTTTTACCTGCTTGTACCTGCTGATCGTTGCCTCTATACGTCTTGCACCCCTTGATTCTGCAGCAACACTTTCATGCTCCACTTCCAAAATCCTAAGTCAAAATATCTATCAGTATGTAGTGCTGTGTAACAAACTATTCCCAAATTTAGAGGCTTAGAGCAATACCCTCAAACCTCGTATGTGTTTATCCAGAGCATTAAAGTGACCTCACTGATTTTAAGTCCTTGATACAAAGTGTCCTCTACTCCAGGCCAGCTCTCATCTGTGGATTCGCAAATCTTTAGATCCATTTATAAGTAGATTAGTGTCTGCACGCTTTAAAGGTTCACACTTTAAAAAGTTCACATCCTTTGACCCACTCATTCTCTCCTACTCTTCTTGAGGATATAGGTGATGCCATGTTCCGTACAACATTATTTTTCACAGCAGAAAATCAGTAACAGGCTAAATCTCCAATTTATGGAATGGTTAAGTAAATTCATGGATTTTAAAGTGGCCTTAGAAAGTGATGTTTATGACATGTTTATAATCACATAGAAAAACACTGTAGAATGATAATGAAAAAAGTAATAATCACTTGTATTTATAGTATGAATGCATTATTAAAAATGCAGCATCTTTTTTTATGGTGGCAGATTGTACTCCTTTCAGTTGAGTTGATAAAAAGGAAGTAAAGCCTTGATGGAAGAGGCAGTTTGTTTGTTTTCTGCATTAGAGGGAAAAGGCAGATCTACCAGGATAATTTGTTATTTAAAAGTGGCTTCGAGACGTCTTTGACGTAAATCACCACGGACAGCCCCTGTTTCTCCTAAAGTTGGCATTTTCTCTGCCTCAGGGAGTCTCGGGGCAGGGGAGCATCAGACTTGCACAGGGGCCATTTGCTGCAGGACAGGCGGGGACAGGGGGACAGCTGCCCCCAGCTTCAGGGGCCGCCCCCCGAGGAGCCTGCCCTGGACCATGCGGCCGTCACTCCTGGGAAAGCAGAAAGGAAGGAAGAATGTGACAAAGGGGGAAACCAGCTGTTGGAGCAAAGAAGGATTTAGACGCTGAAAAAACGCCAGCGTGGAGGACAGTTGCTCTGGCACAGAAATCCCGGGTCTGCCCTCGCCTGCTTCTGCTGGTCTTGCTGTTTCTCAGCGCTTGCCGTTCCGGGAAGGAATTTGCTCCGAGCTGGTGCGCCTTCAGCCCCGAGGTTTCTTCTGACGGACGAAGGAGCAGGTGTTGCAGAAGCCTGCGGCAGAAATGGCGCGGCCCCGGGGGCGCATCTTAATTTTATACTGGACCCTGTGATTTTGTTTGAATGTTTCGTGTATTTCTTCATGATAAGGAGGTAAGTAAATCATTGCTGACACTTTTCCATAGGGATGCATACAAATTTATTAATTCCACTGTTTATTTATGATTTGTATATTTAATATTGAGGTTATGATTATACAATTCAAACCAAAGCAAATTTGGTAGAGAACTGTGTTGGTAATAAAAGGTGTTGGCATTATGATCTTAAGAAAGCATGCAACTATCTTGGTGGTAAAAAAGACTCTATTATGGGACTTCCCTGGCAGTCCAGTGGTTAAGACTCTGTGCTTCCGATGCAGGGGGTGCGGGTTCGATCCCTGGTTGGGGACTTAAGATCCCACATGCCACCCGATGCAGAAAAAAAAAAAAAATCTATTACATCCGAAAAAGTAAGTCTTGAAATTCCTTACAAAGCCACATGTTATGTAAGCTCCTGAAACAATAATCACAGCATAATCAGAAGAAAAGTAAAAAATGAAACAGTGTAGTATTCGATTGCTACACTGTTGAGAAATAATTTTTATGAATTGAACCATAGACCTAATGAATGAAGGGGTGGTTATCCTCACTACTTCTCCAGGCACTAGACCACCTGGGTGTGTTCTCAACCTGAGAGTAGATGCCACCCCCTTCACACCGTGGGCCCAGGGAAGGGTCCCACCCCCGTCACTCCATCCAATTGGCAGCCGGTGCATAACTGGCTTTTATAGAAATGGCACAGCTGTTCTGTTCTGTGCCTGTTTCCACAGCCTCTCTGCTGTCTGAGGGTCCCACCTCTGAAGGACACGAGGTACCTCTGCCAGGCTCCCCGTGGGGACAGCAGCCTCGCTGCTGCACACACTTTGCAGGTGAGGTCTTAACTGTGTCCATCTGTCTCCAGGGGCACAGGTGACCTGGCACTGATGATATCACCTTCTGAGGAGTTCTGTTTGTTCACTTAAAATGCTCATCCCGGACACACGGATTCTGACAAAGTGCCTGGCCCAGGAGGGACGCCGTTGTCCCACAGAGAGTGTGGGACACCAGGAGAGATGCTTGAGACCTGTCTGGTGAGCTGAGGGCTGCTGCATCACCAACAGCCAGTACCTGCCTCCAAAGTGTCGATACAGCTCCGACGGCTTTTAGTTCTATTTGGGTTCTGGAGACAACGTAATCTGCATTTACTCATTTGATCTGACTGATGGTGTAACTTGCAAGTCAGTCCATGTTAAGTGGGGCCCCCTGCACAGAATGATGTAAAGTCAGTCCACATTGATATCACCATGCACTCCGTAAGTGCCCTCCGAGACTCCTTCGCTCTTGAGGTGTTAACAGTCTCCTTTTAAGACTCCTGAAGTGTCTGGACCACCTACGATGGCCGTGGTACCCACAGGCTTCTGATATAAAATGCTGCCCTTCCTCAGCTCTGCACTGTACATGCTGGGATCTCCCGGCAGCAGAGGCTCTCACAGACCCTGAGCCCATGACCCTCTGTTCTCTGGACTCATTGCTTTGGGTCATAAAAGCAATGCCCCACAGCAGGGAACTGTAATGAGGCCTCTCCCTAGAGGATGGAGCCGGACCTGGACCCTCCGGCAGGTCCCAGCGTGGAGCAGGGCACGTCCTCCGTGGCCCCTGCCCTCAGTCCAGGCCAGATGCCGAGGAGCCAGAGGAGACCCCCCACTCCCAGACCCCTCGGCTACCTGGGGAACCCCTTGGGATCAACTGAGTGAACAGAATTGGGAGTTTGCAGAGTTTATAGATGGAGTCACCATCACCGTGTATGGAGGAACTCAGAGACATATGGCTGCTTTCCTGTCTCTTAAACCAGGTGTCCTGGCAGAGGAGGGGGGCCGAGGTCGGCACAGCCGGCCACCCTTTAGGCAGCTGTTCCAGCTCCGATGCCTGGCCGATTATGGTCCCCATCTGTGCATTTTCACGTATGCCTGGCTGGTGGCCTGCGAATCCTTCCTTTTGGGCTGAAGAACTCTGGGGATCTTTGCTTTGCAGATACTCACATATAAAGCAAGGCAACAGACATCGCTACACATGCTCAACCCCTGACAACCTCACTGGGACATGTCTTGTCCCCTTAGGAGTTCCAGATGTTACCCAGATGTCACCCACAGTGAGAACTCATTTCCTGTCTCAGAAGACAGTGCTGGGCCCTTGAAGGAAGTCCAGTACCATTGCCACCTTCCCTATACGCCCCTGGCAGCTGATTTCATTTGTTTAGTTAAGAGGACCAAGGGACTCTTCAAAGAGCTCTGATTTAAGTTACAAGGTAGCACATGGCCTCCCGCCCCTCCCCCCGGTGGGTGTCACCATTGCCACAGGCATTGATTAAGCGAACTTTCTGCCCCTGGGGATTGCACTTCCCCCACTCCTGCCACTTAGACCCCTGAACTCCCTTTAGTGCCCACAAGGACGGGCACCTCTGAAGTTCACATTTCCATTGGCCGCCTCTCCCCCTGACTCTCTCCCGCTTGGTCAGGGCTCCACTTTGCTTCCTGGAGAGGCATTTGTCCTGCTCACTAAAAGTCTGGGTCATCACCAAGGTTTAAATGGATGTCAAGGTATCGTAAGGCCTAAAATTCCATATGTTGCTGTAGAGACGGACAAATCTCCTCTGCCCTCTTAGGGTCTCTGGCTGAGCCTAATTGTTAAAGTGACATAAAACAGATGAACAGGAGAAAAGCATACACAGTTTATTGAATTTTTCCCTGTACTTGGGACCCTTCACAAGAGAATGAAAGAAGTGACTAGAGCAGAAAGACTTAAAAAAAAAATTTATTGGAATATAGTTGATTTACAATGTTGGGTTAGTTTCAGACGTAAAGCAAAATGAATCAGTTATACATATGCGTATATCTGCTCTTTTTTAGATTCTTTTCCCATATAGGCCATTACAGAGTATTGAGTAGAGATCCCTGTGCTGTACATTAGGGCCTTATTAGTTATCTATTTTATATACAGTAGTGTGTATATGTAATCCCAATCTCCCAGTTTATCCCTCCCCTTTTCCCCCGGTAACTCTAAGTTTGTTTTCTATGTCTGTGAGCCTATTTCTGTTTTGTAAATTACTTCATTTGTGTCATATTTTAGAACTCCACATATAAGTAATATCATATGCTATTTGTCTTTCTCTGTCTGACTTACGTCACTTAGTAGGATAATCTCTAGGTCCATCCACGTTGCTGCAGATGGCAATATTTCATTCTTTTTTTATGGCTGAGTAGTATTCCATTGTATATATGGACCACACCTTCTTTATCCATTCATCTGTTACTGGACATTTAGGTTGCTTCCTTGTCTTGGCTGTTGTGAATAGTGCTGCTATGAACATAGGGGTGCGTGCAGAGCAGGAAGATTTTATATTTTTTGGACAAAGAAACAATAAGTATGTGAAGAATCGGCAAGACAGAGGGCTTTGGGCTGGGGTAGTAGAAGGTGAGAAGTGACCAAGTGAGTTCACACAGCCTTCTGCCTCCTTGGCCCTGTGTTCCCCATCTCTGGTGATGAGGATGTCCTCTGTCCTCTGGTCCCGGGGGATGGGGGGTAAGGGGTATCCCCTGATTTCAGGGAAGAATGTAAAGGTGGTGGTTGGAGTGACCTTTCTGCTTCTTGCCGTCCAGCTGAGATGCTCCACGTGCTGAGGTGCCATATTTTGGGGAAGCTTCACTGCCTTGACATCCTCGACATCTTTGAGCCTCCCAGGGATCCCTGAGTTCCTCCAGGGGCACATCTGCTCTCTGGGGGGCTTGTCAGGTGAGAGCAGATATACCCCCATGCCCGACCCCCCAACCCCGGCCAGTTCCTCTGTCCTCCAGATCAGCTGCATTTACCCAGGAGTTGTCACTCCCTGACCACCAGCACGATTATTTCAGCAAGCAATCACGACTTCCCAAGGGAACCAGGGTCACCCCACCCTCTGGTTATGACCAAGTCTGCCTTCTACAGTCCCACCTGGTGACTTTACTCCCCGGTCCTGGCCTGTGTGCCCTGCCTGGGGTGCTGGCTCCTTCCGGGGCTGTGAGTACATGGGACAAACCACCTGTCAATAACGTCTGTCCAGGACAGGAGTCTTGCACTTGGCTGTGGCCCCTGACTCGAGGGCGGGTGGAAGGAGACCTATCAAATGGTTGGAGGGTCCCAAAGAGGAAGGACTAGTAGGTTGTTTTAATCCAGAAGCAATGAGGAAGCATTGGAGTGTGTTCAACAGGGACCGGACAGGCTCCGTTTTCCATGCTCACTGGTGACCCTGGCAGCAGGTGGAAATGGGATGGAGGGACCGACTGCAGTCCAGCAGGGAAGAGCTGTTTCAGCCATCCAGGTGAGAAGTGGTGATGCCCGCACTGGCCTGTGGAAAATGGCAGCACAGAGGTGCCAGATTCCATCCATGTTAGGAGCTCAAGTTCAGTGGCATTTGAGTGAAGATTCAACAACAGTCCCCAGGCTCTAATTTGAGCAACTGTTACGTGATCACTCCATTAATCCCAAGAGATGGGAGGGAAATAAATTGATCTAAAGAATACTGTAACTGAAACCGAGGGATAAGAGGCTCTTAGGAAAAGAGAGATTGGCTAAAATCTTTCATAAGTTTCAGAGAGAGCAGTCAGTGAATCGTGGACCAGAGGACCATTGTCCTGATTTCTCAATCAATGACTCATCACTGGTCTCTGACAGAGCAGTTTCAAGGCAGATCTGGAATAAAGGGGCTCAAGGACTTGGCGGAGGGGAAGAGGTGTAGACAGTGCGTATAGACCACGAGAGGCCACCATGCCAAAAAGAAGGTGGCTTCCACCTCCCTCTGGTAAGGACCCTCCGAGCCCCCTGGGTAAGTACCAATCATTTCCTCAGCTCCAGAGCCTTACTTCAGTCCATCCTGCAAAGTATTGATACCTTTGCTCTGAGCTCATGGGTGTCAGGAGTCAGGACACTGACCTTTGGGCAGGAGGAGGGAGGGGCATTGCCCAGCTGGCCCCAGGCAAGCACCTTAGAGAGCTTAGCGAAGGAGGGACACAAACGGAGTGTCACTTTAGACCAGTCAGGTGTCAAGTTCCAGGTTCTCTTGTTTTCTTTTTCACTCTCATCACAAGAAACACATCACAAACTTGCAAATAAATAATCAATAAATAAAAGCCTGATGGCTGTGAGAAGTGTCTACCTTCTCAGCCCCTGCCCTTTTCTCCAGTCTATGGCCATCTGTCTCTTTTCCCCTGTGGAGCAGTGAGAGCCTGGACCTCTCTTCTTTTCTTGCGGACAGAGCAGCTCCTGGCTTCCCACTGTTGCTAAGATTCCCCCACCCACCACTTCCTGGAATTCCAGCGTATTTGCACATTTATAGCGTTCTTGAAATTCATGAAATTAAGCACGTGAGCACAGTAAGCAACTGCAAACATCAACAGGCAGAAATTACGCAAAAATAACATCAATTAAAGTGAGAAATAGGGAATTCCCTGGCCGTCCAGCCTTCAGGACTCTGCCTTTTCATTGCCTGGGTTTCAGTCCCCTGGTGGGGGAACTAAGATCCCACAAGCCACCTGCTGCGGCAAAGAAACCAAACAACAGTGAGAATGTTGCGCTTTCAATTTCACAGAAAGATGTTTCTCGGTCCATGAAAGCTCCAAATATAGTTGACACAGAACGGTAATTCTCAGCTTCTCATCACAGAAACTCCAAGTTCACGCGTTCTTAACTGGTTTTGTTTTTCTTTTTGCATAAAGGTGGAATTTCAGATTCCACAGTACCTTACATTTGAGAAATGGAATATCTCCTGCCACATCATTAAACAAAGGACGTCACAGTCATCAGCAGCTGCAGCCCTCCAGTGTGTGCCGGTGAGCCCTGAGGGAACTAAGGAAGGAAAAGAATACCTGCCATCTAGCAGTCGTCAGACTGCAGCCCCTCCCTGCGGTGAGCCATGCGGAAACTCAGGATGTGAAAACAGTGGCCGCAGAGAGCTGAGGTGCAGATCAAAGGAATGATTTCAGTGAGCCCAGACTCTTGCATCTTCCCATATATAGAAAAGCACTAATTTCCTTGACTTGGGATATCTGGTTTTCCTTAATTAACAATAATCTTCTGACGTTCAGACTACCTGCCCTTTCTTGCAAAAACTATGTAATCTGGCTCCGCCCCCCTCACCTCCTCAGAGCAGTTTCTCAGGGTTTCTTGAGATGCTGCCTCCTGGGCTTGAAGTCCTAAATATTCCTGCCAAATAAAACGTAACTCTCAACTTCTAGGTCGTGAACATTTTTTAGGTGGACACATTTCACCTATTTCTAATTCCGCCTCTTCTTGATTTTATCTTGTTTAGATAGATGTCCCGGATTTCTCTGCCTCATTTCCCTCTATTTCATGCCCAAATCCCAAAGTCCTCTGCTGCCTCTTGCTGGATGTTGTGGCGGAAGGATGCTCAAACCCCCCACCAGCCCCCCGCCCCCCCACAACTGAAGCGCGGTGAAACGAAACTTGAAACTGCAGTGCTGGAAACGAGAAAGGAAACCGAAAGTCTCCCGGACCTCTGGCCTTCCGGGGGCCCCGCCCCGTCCGACCCCTACACCGGACCTACGCTCCGCGCCCTCCCGCCTCTCAGCGGTGCGCTCAGCTGCCCTTCAGACTCTGCGGGTCCGGCTCCAGGTTCGGTCCAGGGTAAAGGGTGTGAAGGCGTCTCGCGGCTCCCGGGGCGCTGCGGTCTCGCAGGGGCTTGGGGTCTTTGACCTGATGGGCGCGGGGGATGCAGGGCGGGGGCGAGGGATGCGCGATGCTGCGGGGGGCGGCGCGTCGCAGAGCTCCGGAGTTGCAAGGGGGAAGTGGGCGCTGGCGGGGGCGGGCGCGTGGAGCGCTGAGGTCTGAGGTCTGAGGAGGGAGACGAGCGCGCAGGCACTAAGGGTCCTCTTCGGAGAAGGGGTGGGCATGGGGCTACTGGGGAGACCAAGGCGCGTCAGAGGCGGGCAGGACCGGTGAGCCCTGGACGGGGCAGCGCCAAGCAGCTTCCTCATCCCTGCGGAGCCTCGCACCCAAACCAAACTTGCAGAATCAGAGTCTGCATTTTCATAAGGTCTCCCAGGTGACTCCTACATTTCAGTGGCTTAGCGCTGTAAGAATTTATTTTTTAACGAAGTGTTCACGGTCAAGGGGTACGCGTTCGTTTTCTATTGCTGTGCAACAAATGATCACCCCTTCAGTGGCTGAAGTCCGTCGAAATTCACCGTGTTAAGAGTTTCAGGGGATGGGAAGTCCAGGCAGGGGGCTGAGCCCCGGACCTGCGTCTCCCGGCTGGGATGAAGGCGTCCGCGGGCTGGAAGGATCCAGTTCCTTGCAGCTGCGGGGTTGGAGTTCCCTGTTTCTTGTTGGCCGGAGGCTCCCCCTGGCCTGTAGAGACCCCGCCGAGGGGCTTAGCTTCAGCTTTAGGTCTGCAGAGCCAGCAGGAGAATCTCCTTTTTCCTGTGTATGATAGTCTCGCAGATGTACCCCCATGAGGGGAGACGCTGTCCCACTAAAGTCACAGGTCCTGCCCACGCCGAGGGGACAGGTTATGGGGGGCGGGGCACACCGGGGAGGCTGGGGTCTCAGAGGCCACCCTCAAGTCCTGCCCACGGCGGGTTGGCTCCTCTCCAGGTCTTGTTTCAGGAGCGGTCCTCTTGCGTGCTCCACCATCGCCTGGACCGTGTTCTCTGGCTCTGGCTGTCTCTCCTCCAACGTGTAGTCCACGATTCCTCTCTTCTTCCCCTTCTTTCGATTTAAGATTTTAAAATCAGAACTCAAACAAGGTTCTGACACTACTGTGTTTGGAAGTTTGTTACCATCTCTTTCATCCTCTTGCAATTTATTTCTTAATAAGCTGGGGGTTTTTGTTTGAAAGTTTATATTGGTGGTGGGTTTTGTTTTTGTTTTTGTTTTTTTCAAATTTATTTATTTATTTTTGTCTTCGTTGCGCCTTCGTTGCTGCGCGCGGGCATTCTCTAGTTGCTGCGAGCGGGGGCTACTCTTTCTTGCGGTGCGCAGGCTTCTCATTGCAGTGGCTTCTCTTGTTGCGGAGCACGGGCTCTAGGCACGTGGGCTCAGTAGTTGTGGCTTGTGAGCTCTAGAGCGCAGGCTCAGCAGTTGTGGCGCACAGGCTTAGTTGCTCCACGGCATGTGGGATACCCCCGGACCAGGGCTCGAACCCGTGTGCCCTGCATTGGCAGGCAGATTCTTAACCACTGTGCCACCAGGGAAGCCGGGTTGTTTTTATTTATTCATTTATTTATTTTATTTATTTATTTATTTTTGTGGTACGCAGGCCTCTCAGTGTTGTGGTCTCTCCCGTTGCGGAGCACAGGCTCCGGACGCGCAGGCTCAGCAGCCATGGCTCACGGGCCCAGCTGTTCTGCGGCATGTGGGAGCCTCCCGGACCAGGGCACGAACCCGCATCCCCTGCATCAGCAGGCGGACTCTCAACCACTGTGCCACCAGGGAAGCCCCGGTTGTTGTTTTTTTAAATCTTGTCTTGTAGTGATTCTTGTAGTCCTCTTGGCATATTTTAACATTTAAGATGTTCTTCTGTTTTCTAAATTTATAAGTGACAGTTCTTGCTACCAGAGTTTTGATCAAATTCAGGTTTAAGATCCACCCCCACCCCACCCCCACCCCCGCTGGAGTATTTCCACACTGGTGTAGTTCTGTATGGAAACAGCTCTTTGTCTCTATTTTTGTTGTGTCCCCACCTAAAAATGCCAAGATCGATTTGTTTACTAGAAGCTGTAAACTGGAACCACCCAGTTCTACATTTTTGTCTCTGTTTGTTAGCTGGGTTACCCCCGGCCTCACAGAAATGAAGCCTCCCCATGTATGAACCTCCCTATTTGGCTAATTGTATGAATTTCCTACTATCAGTCTTTGTCACAATTTATAGTATTTCATGACTTTAATTCTTGTGATTTGTTTCTATTTTGACTCAAAAATGGAAAACCAGTTAGCAGCACTTACAAAATTATGATTATGTACAATTGTAGGAAGTCTTTATCTTTGCCTGGGAAACATAGTTCTATACCATTAAGACTACTGCTTGAAATGGATACTTCTCAAAATTCAAAGTGTCATGTAGCCCCTTATTTTTCTTTTTAGCTTCCTTTAATTCTTGTGGACCGTACATAATTTCACTGTTTCTTGATTGTCCTCTTTATCTTTTTTCTTCAATTTTCTGTACTATCTTTTAAAATAAATTTTCATTTAAGATGAGTAGTTGGTGAGGTTTCCGACTGCTTTTAAAAAAATTTTTAATTAATTAATTTTTTTAATTGGCTGCATTGGGTCTTCGTTGCTGCGTGTGGGCTTTCTCTAGTTGCGGTGGCTTCTCTTGTTGCGGAGCACGGGTGCTAGGCACGTGGGCTTCAGTAGTTGTGGCGCGCAGGCTCAGTAGTTGTGGCGCACGGGCTTAGCTGCTCCGCGGCATGTGGGATCTTCCCCGACCAGGGCTCGAACCCCTGTCCCCTGCATTAGCAGGCGGATTCTTAACCACTGCGCCACCAGGGAAGCCCCTGACTTCTTAAATGTCTAGTAGTACTGTCTTTTCCCCCTCCTGATGAATTGAATGACTGTTTGGATACAGAATTCTTAGTTCAAAACATTTTCCTGTCAGAACTTTGAAAGTATTCTTTTCTTTTATCAAGACATCCAGTAGTGCTCTCATTTTGATGTGTTGTATCTGTGTGCCAGGTACTATTTTAATCCACTTGTGTGCATCAGCTCATACTTTTAAATGGCTTGAAAACACAGCCAGGGGGAGTAATATGATTGTCCGATGAGTGGATAAGTGAAGTGAGACAGAGAAAGTAACTTACCTCAACTGTAGTATGTTCACAACTGGGGTGAGAAGCCCGGCGTCCTGCTGGCAGCGCCTGTGTTCTCTCTGCTCCATCTGCCTGTCTGCCTTACACCTCTTTGTGGTGCTTCCGTCTTTCTCTGTATTCCTGGAGCTCTTCGCTTTTCACAAGCTGTGTCTAAGCATGGTTTTCTCTTCTGCCATGATTTCTGCTCAGTTCTTGGAAAAAATTTTCAATCTAAAAAAGTATATTTTTCTTTAACTCTGGCCTAATATCGTTATGTTATGCTAACTATTATATCTTTGATTACTTTTAATTTATCCCCACCCCACTTTGCAATCGTACTTCTCTGTGACTGGAATTACTGTGAAATGGACTTAGAACTTGTTGATCTCTCCTCCATATTTTAGTAATTTTTCTATTTTCCATCTCTTTGATTTTCTCTTCTCTCCTCTACGAAATTTCCTGGATTTTAACCCCTAGATCGCTAACTTGAAATGTCAGCATGCCCATTCCATTGTTCTGTGCATAAATTATTTTTCTGAAATTGTATTTAAAATTTTTATGAGCATTTACTTTTTTTGTTTTGCTGTAGCAACCTGTTATTATTTTACTAGTTATTGTCACTGTCATTATTGAGAACTCTAACTGGAGTTTTTTTTTTTTTTAAGGACTGTTCTGTCCTTGAATCATGTTTGTTCTTCTGGCTTCTTATTTTTTCTTTTCTTCCCCCTTAAATGTCGAGCGATTCTAATTTTTTATACATATTCACTCGTGGTTATTATGATAGGTAGCTGGTTTTATTTTCCTTAGCATGTTTCTCCCTTACATGAGAGAGAACTGAGCATAATGATTGTGGATTCTGTGTGATGTTTAGGTGAGAACCAGTTTGGGGTAAAGTTTAATATGGAAAGCTTCCTGTAGGATGTGTGAGGGTGGGGTAACAGGCCGGGAGTCCCTTACCTGTCAGATGAAGGAGGCTTTATTCTGCCAACATAGCTGTGGTTGAAAATCTGCCCAGTGCCCAGCATGCACTCATGTCCCATTAGTCATTGTTAGTTAATTTCAAAACCTGTATTATCTCTTTCAGTTTATGTGCATTATATTTTCAAATGAAGGTGTTAGGACTTAATTTGTTTGGAGTTCACTGCTTAATACGTGAACTATTAGGTATTCATTTTGTCCTAGGAGTACGATTTAAAAAAAAAAAGTCCTGAGACGTTAAGGGCACCCGTGAACCTCTGGGATGCTGTGATTTAACCCATCTCATCTCGTGTATCTGATACTGTCTTTAATGTTTCTGTGTCTCTCTGTCCAAGCGACTTTATCCACACTGGTGGCCTCACTTAATAACCATAATACTGAAACTGCTCTCACACTGAGGTCTAGCCCAGACCTCGTGTTTGATCTCTAGACCTGTACATTTAATTACTTACAGGACATATCCCACAGTAAGTCGAACCCAGGCTGACCACAAATGAACTTAGGATCTTTCCCTGACGTTGGCCGCATCCCAAGGTTTCCAGCCCAGGGAGCAGCCTCGCCTTGCATCCGATTGCATCAGGTAGAATCCTAAAGGGGCTTCTCTTCTCTGTCCGTAGCTGATCCATTTCCTCATCATGTCAGACTCACCTTCTGAGTATCTGAGATTAACATGTGCCTCAAACTACTGTCCAGCTGCACTACATGCAGCTACTACCATTGCTCTAGAACAGTGGCTTTCTCTCCACCTCACTAGCGGGGTCTTTGCTTCACCCCATCTATTCTCTGTACTGGAGCCAGAGTAATCTTCCAAGATGCAAAGTCAATCACATTACTACCTGCTTAAAATCCATCAGTGGATTTTAGGATGACAAACATGCGATCAGAGGCTCTGCATGACTTTGTGTTTCTGCACTCCAGCGCGGCTGGCTTCTTCTCAGGACCTAGAACCATCCACACACTTTCCTGCCACAAGGCTTTTGCGCCAGGTGTTCTGGGTTCTCTCTGCCTGCAGTGCTACCCACCCCACCCGTTTGTTTAATTCTCATCTTATTCTTCAGAACTCAGCTCAAGCATTGCTTCTTTAGGGAAGATTCCACTGACCTTTTGACTTTGTCACATTTGCAATGTTCTCTTGTTCCTATGATTATCTGATTGATATTTATCTTTCCTGGTAAATTTTAAGTTTCGTGGGAACTGACAGCATTTTGACTTTTGTTTATTCTTGTATTCCCAGTGCCTAAAGTTTTGTTTAACAGACAATAGTCATTCAGTACTGTTTGTTGATGGAATAATTCATTTCCAATTTTTCTTTCTTTGTAGGTCTGCCATTTTCATTAGCATCTGCCACTTAGAGGTACCACAGTAAAGGATATCTGCTATATTTAATATTTTCCATCAGGTTGGAGGCACGTGGCAAGAATGGGTAATTTTCAATTTAAAATATTTATAAATTGTAAAATAATGATTCTGCAAGCTACACAGATGTAATAGAATTAACTTTATGACTGTTTTTTCTTTCTCAAATAATTTGTAAATGATAGCTCTTTTAAAAAGAATTGATTGAAAATAATTCATTCTCTTTCTCTCTCTCTTTTTTTAGGTTTAGAAAAGTACCTGAGGCTTTTAGAGAATATGTCACAGTTGATTTTGGATCAAATGGCAGAAGCTGAGTGCGTGTTGTCGTAATAAATCAAGAGATACAAACTTCTACGTCTTATTCCCTGTGTATCGGGTTGCCTTAAAGTGATTATCTATCTTTCATCTATCATCTACCATCTGTCTATTATCTATCTATCCATCCATCCATCCTTCCATCTCTCCATATATCTAATCTATTTATCATTTATCTTAGTATATGTATTATGGTATTTTATATATATATATGAGATTGTTGAACACAGAACTTTTAGAGCTGTTTGATGGTCAGTGGAAACAGTCTTCTCTTGCTTTATTGTCCATGGCTGTCAG
Source organism: Lipotes vexillifer (assembly GCF_000442215.2). Classification (NCBI taxonomy): domain Eukaryota; kingdom Metazoa; phylum Chordata; class Mammalia; order Artiodactyla; family Lipotidae; genus Lipotes; species Lipotes vexillifer. The sequence goes on from NW_006785319.1 coordinate 4,569,541, forward strand.
TGAACCCATCGTTTTATGAAAGGATGAGATTTTTTTTCCCCCGTATTTGAGAGCATTTATTCAATCTTCTCGAAATCATGCTTACAATTTCCATGTATTTTTTTTTAAACATCTTTATTGGAGTATAATTGCTTTACAATGGTGTGTTAGTTTCTGCTTTATAACAAAGTGAATCAGTTATACATATACATATGTTCCCATATCTCTTCCCTCTTGCATCTCCCTCCCTCCCACCCTCCCTATCCCACCCCTCTAGGTGGTCACTAAGCACCGAGCTGATCTCCCTGTGCTATGCGGCTGCTTCCCACTAGCTAATCTACCTTATGTTTGGTAGTGCATATATGTCCATGCCACCCTCTCACTTTGTCACAGCTTACCCTTCCCCCTCCCCGTAACCTCAAGTCCATTCTCTAGTAGGTCTGTGTCTTTATTCTTTATTCCCGTCTTGCCCCTAGGTTCTTCATGACTTTTTTTTTTAGATTCCATATATATGTGTTAGCATACGGTATTTGTTTTTCTCTTTCTGACTTACTTCACTCTGTATGACAGACTCTAGGTCCATCCACCTCACTACAAATAACTCAATTTCATTTCTTTTTATGGCTGAGTAATATTCCATTGTATATATGTGCCACATCTTCTTTAGAAAGGATGAGATTGATGAAGCAGGAAGGTCTATATTCAGATATAGGTATTCAGTCCCTGAGTCCAGCCCACATTTTGGCCTTAGATAACGTGCTCTCTTTTCGAGCCTCAGTTTCCTTCCCTGTTGAGCGGAGGTGACGTTGATTCTTCCTGTGAAGGACACTCATGCTTGTGGGTGTCTTTGGCAAGTCAGTGTGGAGACCCCCATGAAAGAATTACTCAGTAAATCAAGCTACTGATGATAATGATGATGAAGATAATAATGATAATGAAGCTGCTGCCTTTTGGGCCTGATTTCATCTTCGTGTAATTTTTCATTTTCACTGTTTGTATTTTAGTTATGACAGTCTGTTCAATGATTTTGTTGAGTCTGAGTTTTTTCTGATTGATGGAGACTCACTGCTGATGACATACATCTGTGAGAAATCCTTGCAGCCTGAACAGGGCCTGCACTTCTTTTACCTGGTTGAATGCTACCTTGTGGATCTAATTAATAAAGGAGGACAGTTTGCCGTCGTTTTCTTCAAGGTAATGTGACAGTTGGGTTCTTTTCTATGATTTGAGAACTAAGACTACAATGACATTGTTTTATAAGTCGTTTTTTTTTTCTTATTTCAAAGTGAAGTCGATCTATAACAATTCAGCAAATTTAAAGGGAAGGGGCTTCCCTGGTGGCGCAGTGGTTGAGAGTCCGCCTGCCGATGCAGGGGACGCGGGTTCATGCCCCGGTCCAGGAGGATCCCACATGCCGCGGAGCGGCTGGGCCTGTGAGCCATGGCCAATGAGCCCGTGCGTATGGAGCCTGTGCTCCGCAACGGGAGAGGCCACGACAGTGAGAGGCCCGCGTACTGTAAGAAAAAAAAAAAAAAATTTAAAGGGAAGAACAGAAAAAAAAGTGACCCAGGATCCCAGTATTCAGAAATTACTACATTGAGGATTATTATTATTATTTTTATTGGGGTATAGTTGTTTTACAATGTTGTGTTAGTTTCTGTTGTACAGCAAAGTGAAGTGGAGTTCTCTCTGCTATACAGCAGGTTCTCACTATTTATCTGTTTTATACGTACTAGTGTATATATATCAATCCCAATTTCCCAATTCTTCCCACTCCCCGCTTTCCCCCCTTGGTGTCCATACGTTTGTTTCTATTTCTTTGTCTCTATTTCTGCCCTGCAAACCGGTTCATCTGTACCATTTTTCTAGGTTCCACATATATGCGTTAATATACGATATTTGTTTTTCTCTTTCTGACTTACTTCACTCTGTATGACAGTCTCTAGATGCATCCACATCTCTAGAGATGACCCAGTTCAAAAAGAAACATGCAGCCCAGTGTTCATTGCAGCACTATTTACAATAGCCAGGTCAACGTAAATGTCTGTCACAGATGAATGGAGAAAGAAGATGTACATATATACAATGGAATATTACTCAGCCATAAAAAGGAATGAAATTGGGTCATTTGTAGAGGATTATTTTTTATTTGCCCTCATGGAGCTTTCCTGTGAGGACACACAGGACCCTGGAGGAGGGGGACGGGTGTCCTTGGAAGCGACCGAGCTGATCTCTGGGTTCTAATCTCCCAACTCCAAGTAGGTCCACCTCTGTCATCAAAACTCAACAGTTTGTGGGGGCTTTCCTGGTGGTGCAGTGGTTGAGAGTCTGCCTGCTAATGTGGGGGACGTGGGTTCGAGCCCTTGTCTGGGAGGATCCCACGTGCCGTGGAGCAACTAGGCCCGTGAGCCACAGCTACTGAGCCTGTGCGTCTGGAGCCTGTGCTCTGCAACGGGAGAGGCTGCGATAGTGAGAGGCCCCTGCACTGCGACGAAGAGCGGCCCCCGCTTGCCACAACTAGAGAAAGCCCTCGCACAGAAACGAAGACCCAACACAGCAAAAATAAATAAACAAATTAGTAAACTCCTACTCCCAGCAACTAAAGAAAAACCAAAAAAAAACCCCCCAAAAAACAGTTTGTTTGAGCCCAGAGGTGGATCAAACTCACCAATGTTGCTTCGTTCTTATTTGCTCTGCAGTAAATACATCCAAGGGAAGATACCTGGTCTTCCTTGTTTTGAATGTGCATATAACTAATGAAATTTTAACAGTTTCAAATACATGTATGTATCATAGCACCACCTCCTCCTCATTCTATCCCTAAAGGAAACCAGTGTGTTATTCTTGGAGGTTTTGGTGCATGTCTGTTCAGTTCTTTTGTGATCCATATTATTGTTAGATATTTGAACCTCGCTGACTGCCTGCAAGCAGTGCATGAATTGTGGGCTTTTGATAAAAACCAGTGCAACTTCCGGGTGACCTGGGACTGTCCCTGCAGAGCGATCCACCCCAGCTTTTCCTATGGATGCTTTATAGCTACCGTTTGCTTTTACATATTTTTCTTTCCTTTTTCTTTTTTTTTTTTTTTTTTTTTTTTGTGGTATGCGGGCCTCTCACTGTTGTGGCCTCTCCCTCTGCGGAGCACAGGCTCAGCGGCCATGGCTCACGGGCCCAGCCGCTCCGCGGCATGTGGGATCTTCCCAGACCAGGGCACGAACCTGCGTCCCCTGCATCGGCAGGCGGACTCAACCACTGTGCCACCAGGGAAGCCCTCCTTTTTCTTTTTGAAGTGAGATTGGAGAGAAGAATTAGAATGGGAAGGGAAAGTGTGAGTTCAAGGGGACACATGTATTTAAACCCAAATTGTGATGTGTGGCCTGTATTTGCAAAATGACAGTCAAGGATCAAGGGTCTATGTTCTGACTATAAAACAGAATACAACTGTGTTGGAACCTATTTCTTTAATGACTCTCATGGTATGTGTTAACCAACAAAACTAGTAGACAGCTAAATAATGATTTCAAAATTGTCTACCCCACAGGATGCTGAGCATGCATACAACGACATCCCTGAATTTCTTCCTCTGAGAACAGCGTTGATTCTCCACCTTGAGCATAATACCGACATTGATGTTCGAACGGACTTTTCTGGGTGCTTCTCACAAGAGTGGAAAACTTTCTTGGAAGACAGTTACCCATATTTTCTGATCGTTGCCGATGAAAGCCTGAGCCGTCTACAAGTACACCTTTTCAACTTTTTAATCATTCAGTCCTGGGCAATGAAGGTTAATGCCGTGCTCTTCTCGGGCCAAGCATCCGATGTCCTTCGACTTTATGCGTACTTTATGCCGAGCAAGTACAAAATCCAGATGTTTTTCCAGAAGGTAGTTTGCACCTAAAAGACAAACTTTTAGAATTTCGAGAAATTTTCTACATTACTTGACTCAGTTTTATTTCTCCGTCTTTTATGGAAATTATCATAGGTTTAACAGGGAGGTATAGAAAAATAGAAATGATAATAATGAAACAAAAATGCAGTCATTTATTGGGCAGTTGTTGTCATAACAATAGTGCTTGGTACTTCCCATGAGTCATTTTATTTAACCTTCACAGTGACCCTGTGAGGGAGGTGTTAGTGTTGTCTGTGTTTTGCAGATGATGAAATAGATACTTGAACAAATAATCTGCCCATTGTCAATTCCAAATCCAATAATACAGCCTGGATTTTAAAAGAGGCAGCCTGACCCCAGCCCTTCTGTGCTTAAGTGTGGCATGGGGTTCCACCTCCACTTAGGAAGGCCAGACACGCGTCCACATACTAGTGAAATGATGGTGAATATGGTAGCTTTTCATGAGAAAACAATGGAGAAAGTTGATGAAATACAATTTTTAAAAAAATTTTTAAAAAATATTTTGGCCGTACTGCATGGCGCATAGGATCTTGGTTCCCCGACCAGGGATCCAGCCTGTGCCCCCTGCATCGGAAGCATGGAGTCTTAATCACTGGACCGCCAGGGAGGTCCCTGAAATAAAATTATTTCTTAGCATTAAATCATTAATAGAATTTTCAAACTATTTAGAATTTTAATCCTGTGATCTTATTATTTTGCTGTATTGGTATAATTGGTAATGACTGTATTGAACGTTTGGGAGTTCAAAAATGCTCACCAATTTTAGAAATAAATTTGGTTTCTGTCTAATTTTCACTACTTATAGTGAATTTAGAATGTGAAGACAATTCTATATATCATCAAAATGATTTTTGTGTCAGTTAACACTTTCACTTTTTTGAGTTGAGGGTCACACCCCTCGTGGCACTGGCAACATCTGGATGGTTATCACAAAATCCAATAAGATAGTTTACTTTGCTTTCGTTAGAACTTCAGTCATTAAACTATTTCCAACTCTGGTTGCCTGCTGTGAGTAGCAACAGCCTTGTGTGTGTATTTTTTTTTTTAATTAAAAAATTATTTTTTATAGTGACAGGAGGTCCTGTAATCCGTTCATTTCATTTTTTATTCTGTTAGAGCAATTTCTGAATCTGTGTTTGAAGAGTCCCTACAAACTTCCTTGCTGGTCTTTCCTCAAGAAAAACATTTTTTAATGGAGGATTTTATTTCTGGTAAAATAATTTATTTCCTAGTTTATTGAGCACTCACCTTAAAGAGGTGATTTCATTGATCAATTTGAGGACTGTGTGAAATGTGTATAAAAATGCCATGCGGTTGATAATGGCTGTTGCTGGATGTTCATTACCTGGGGAAGGCGGTTATGCTATTCTCTCTGTCTGTCTGAATTTTTTTCTAATAAAATCCAGTGCATTAAATGGGTAAATTGTTTCTTTTTGAGATATTGAAAATGTTCTAAAATTAGATTATGGCAATGGTTGCGCAACTCTGTAAATTTACCCAAAGCCATTGAATTGTACCCTTAAAGTGAGTGGATTTTGTGTCATGTTAATTATACCTTCATGAAGTTGTTAAAAAATAAAATGGACCTTGACAAAAATTAATTTGGCGAAGACAGGCAGGCTTTAAAAGCATTGTTGATGATCTGTATTATTATTTTTTTTATTTAGAAATATATTGTAACAATATTATCTTCAATATATGATTTTCTTTAGTTGGAAAGTAGTGTGATATATTATTTATGACGATTTATGTGCCTTGCCTTCCTTTTGCAGAATGAAAAGAACATTGAGAATGCTTATAAAACCCTGATTAAGCAACTGGAGGAATGTAGAGTTTTAGCATTAGGACATCTTTTTGGAAATTTAAAATGGAAAAATATGATGGAAGAGGTACTGAAACTTTTAAAACACTTTTTATTTGAATGAATTGTTTAATTACTAAGAAAATGCAAACATAGTTCAGAGTTCTCATATACCTCTCACCCAGCTTCTGCCCCCAGTGTTAACAACTGATGTAACCAAGGTACGTTTGTTGAACCAGGAAATTAATATCACTATAATCATATTAACAGACAAACATATTAATAACAGACTTTAATACACCACTTTTTCCAATTATCAGAAAAATTATTCACAAATTTTATTTTTACTGGATGCCTAATATTTCTCTAATGCTGAACATTTAAATTGTTTGAAAATTGGCTTTAACAGATAACTTTGTGATGAACATCTTGGAGCATAAATCTTGGTACACATTTTGTATAACTTACCTAACCTACATACCTAGAACTTGCATAGTCAATCAGAAAGTATCAACATACATAATGATAATCATATGTATTGCCAAATAGCTTTGCAGTAACTGTGCCTATGTATACTCTGATTTGCAAAGATAAGAGAAATGACATGTCACATGATTTCCAGTGCTATTATCCTTAAAATATACTTTGCTAATTTGAAAGTAAAAATATGCTATCTAATTGTCCTTTTTGTTACTAAAATGGTTGAACACTTTTATTAATATTTGTATTTTGTGAATTATCTGCTCATCTTTTAGTAAAGGCTTAGATGTTTTATTGATTTATATGAGCTCTTTATGTATATAAACTTGTAATAATTTCATTGAAATACTTATTATGTTCCCATTTTGAATTTTGTTTCTTCCTTTAAACAGAAATGTTTACACTTTTGTGTAGTCATATCTGTTTTTCTCTTTATGAGTTCTTCTAGTAAGATCACTTATGATTGAAAATATTTTTCTAAATATCATGACATTTTACGATTTCCTTCTGTGACAGGCATGTGAAACTATTTCTCTGCTTAAGCAACTGTGGCCGGAAGGATCTGACATTCGGCAAGTTCTTTGTGTTACTTCGTGCTCCTTGTCTTTGAGTTTATACCATCACTTTTTAGAAAACAGATCGAAGACCACTGATGCTCAGAAAGCTAACATCCAACAGGTATGATAAGTTTACCGTGAAACACCAGTGAAATTTTATTTATTTGACTTTACTGAAACATCTATTGTGCTGTTAGATGGGTTGGTGCTCTACTCACAGATGTTTCCCTTAGTACATTTTTAGTCAAATATGTCCAACCCTCCAGAGGAAGATAAGAAAGTGGCCCTTGGTGAGAGTTTACCCCCTTATGATGTTCTGGGCTCTTACATGCCTTGTGCCATTAAGTCTTCATGACAGCAGTTTAAGGGAGGTGCTGTGATTCTTACTGAGGCTCAGAGAGTCCAGGGAAGATTCGTCAAACCCAAGGATGAAATACAGTGTGGATTGAAACCAGGTCTGTCTGTCTTATCCAAGCTCCACTCTGTCCACTGCCTTGTGCAAGCAGCTTCCTGCTGTCCTGGCTGGACAGATGCTAAAGCCACAACTTCTGTAGGGCTGACAGAGGCCATTGAGACTCTGTAGACTGGTGTGGGTTTGTTCTCCAACCAACTAGCCATCCCCGTGTGTCTGCACAAGTGCACGCATGCACTCAGACACACACGTGTACACGTACTGTGTTGTTTACAACCTGAGTGCTGGGGAACTCCTGGTTGAAGATTCTTTTGAAAGAGAAACGCAGTTTGGTCTCTTTCTTTCATAGTTTCAGAAACGAACAGGGCTCGTCATCTTTCTCCCGTGTCCTTTAGGTCTGCTTGAATAGTGTCTTTGCAAAATAACGTAGATGGCTAGGCATGCCATTTTAAATGATCACAAAAGTGATCCTAAACCACTTGTCTCTCTGGGGCTTCTCATCGTTGCACCCCGTCTGGCCCTGTGGAGGGAGGCACACTGAGTGAAAGAGATGGAGCATTTCACGTGGGGCCCCGCCGTGCAGAATCCTGTGAGCTCCTGACGTCATGCGCTGCTGGGTCAGCTCATGTGAAGTTGGGCTCAACTGAGAACACAGGAAGTTGCTTTATGTAAACTGCTACTAAGCTGGCGGTTCCCTGTCTCTCTTACCCAATGTGTGTGTTACGTGAAGAAAAGAACTTTTGCAAAAATGCAGAGTGAACAGCGTAAGAGCATGTGGTTCCTGCCCACGTGGTGCAGCTGCACCTTCTCTGAGGTGCCCAGGCATCAGGCGGTGTCCTGGCCACGGTCCTCTGACCCACCTTCTTTATTTGATGCAGGTGGAGACGAACTACCCCACCCTGGAGGGGGTGACAGATTGGTGTAGACTGCACTGTCTCGGCGTGGCATTTCTCCTCCACTTACCTCTTTCCCAAAGAGCATGTGCCAGATTCATCACTTCCCACTGGATTAAGGACATTCAGACTTTCTTAACAATGGTAAGTATACTCTTGATTAGTTTATTTTTTTAAATGTTTACTTACTTTATTTTTTTATTATTATTATTTTTTGCGGAACGCGGGCCTCTCACTGCTGTGGCCTCTCCCATTGCGGAGCACAGGCTCCGGACGCGCAGGCTCAGCGGCCATGGCTCCCGGGCCCAGCCGCTCCGCGGCATGTGGGATCCTCCCGGACCGGGGCACGAACCCGTGTCCCCTGCATCGGCAGGTGGACTCTCAACCACTGTGCCACCAGGGAAGCCCTTGATTAGTTTATTTTTTTGTTTCAATTGTTAGATGTAGAAAAACCACAGTGACCTTCAAAAACAGATTTGTATGGGAACAATGGCAGCCCTTTGGCAGCTTTAAAGGTGTAAAAGGCCTAAATAAGTCACTTCCCAATTTCAACAACTCTGGGTGGTAAAAACCAACAGCTTGGTGTGTCTTCAGCCTGAGGGGATGTGTCATAGCCCCGCTTCTGGTCTGTGTTAAGGTCAGGATTTTGTGTCATCAGCTATAAGAGATGGCTTCCGTCATGTTCTGTTCTTCAGCGCAGTTGAAGAAATCAGTGTAATAGTTGATTATCTTCATCCATTCCAGAGGACATTTAGAGGAAATTTGTAGACTTTAAAAAAATAGCAAAAGCAAAAGAAAATCTTACCCAGAGGCCCACCACTCAGGTCAATTCGGATAACTGTTAATATTTTGGTTTAGTCTGTTTTAAATGCATAGACCTTTTTTCTGTTATTTGTTATTGTTTCTAACAGTGAAATTATATATATATATATATATATATATAAATTTTTTTCTTTTCACATATTTTTCTATTTTCTTCCACACTCTTGGTTAGCTCATTTTGTAGTGGCTGCTGGCTATTTTTTAATGGATGTCCCATGGCTTGATTACTCATTCCTCACCATGGGATATTAAGAGGGTTTTGGTTGTACTATAAATGCTGCTGTTCTTTGGGTTCTGTGTGTGTAAGCTTTTGCCTTTAATGTGGGGACTCCATGCCCAGAAATGGGACTAGTGGATCAATTTTTTTTTTTTTTTTTTTTTTTTTTTGTGGTTGGGGGGGGCCTCTCCCATTGTGGAGCACAGGCTCCGGACGCGCAGGCTCATGCGGCCATGGCTCACGGGCCCAGCCACTCCACGGCATGTGGCATCTTCCCAGACCAGGGCACGAACCCATGTCCCTCACATCAGCAGTTGGACTCTCAACCACTGCCCCACCAGGGAGGCCCTAGTGGATCAATTTAAATGGACATTTTTTAAGGATCTTGATACTTATAGTCAGAATGTCCAAGGAAAGTGTTTTAGAACCAATCAGTTAGGAAGCCAGTCCACAAATATTTATTTAATGCATGTGCATCGTGTCGATCACAGGAAAAGAAGGTGTTCACCCACCCCGCCCAGCACTTTCACAGAGCTACATTTTGCAAGGAGAGGCAGATAAGGAATTTTTAAAACTACTCCTGCAGGATAGAAACTGCAGGACGCTTTAGAATCTGATACTAAAAAGACTGAACTCAGTCTGAAAAGGATGACTTCTCTTAAGAAATGAAGAGAAGTTAAGTAACCCAAGTCTGTGTGTAGGAGTTAGCAGGTTGGAGGGAGGCTGCACAGTAGATTCTAGGAGGTAAAGCAGCCTGTGTGATCATGCTGAGGATGGCGTGACCTAGTGTCACTGGACTAGAAAGAACACAGGAAAGGGACAAAGTGGAAGGGACGGGTCAGAGGCAGACCCCGTGGCCCCTTCAGGTGCTGTTAGGAGGGTGGAGACGTAACCTGATGACAAGCACAGTAAGAGGCAGCTGGATGGTCTCTAGCATGTCAGTGGCACTTTCATTTCAAAACAAGTGTCTCAGGTGCAGTGCAGAGGGTGCATCAGAGAGGTGAAACGTGGACTTGGGAAGCCAGTTACGTGACTGTCACCTCCGTCCGTGCCTGTAAGTGGTGCTGATGTTGGGGACAAGGGCATGGGCAGAGGGCTGGACAGCAGTGGGCAGTCGATCATGATTTGAGGTGTGGAGTTGACAGGTTTAGTGAATGAGCGGCGGGGGGCAGGGAAGAGTTGGGGATAGTCTCCTCTTGAGCCTCCGGGGGGAGGGAAGGGTTCCATGGTCCACGGGACACTGGTGGAGGCCGCCGTGTGTTCAGTTTTGGGAAGAGTGCCTTTGAGGGTCCAAGGACATACCCAGATGGAGGTACCAGGTGAGCTGTGTTAATACTGGTTTGGAGCTCCGCAGAGTGGAATGTGTTGGGCGTAAAGATTGGGAGTCATCAGCCCACGGATGTTCGAGTAGTGGACGAAATTATGTTGGGAGAGAGATGATAAGAGGGCCCGGGGCAGAGACCCGAGAAAGTCCCTTGTGCAGTGGCCCCACATAGGCTGAGGTGCTGGGAAGGAGCTGCTGAAATGGACGGAGAGGAGAGAGGGGAACGGATGGCTCTGAGAGACAGGAACCGTGTCTCCAAATGTGGGCGTGGCTAATAGGATCAGGTGTGTGGAGAGCTGTAGGGGGTTAAGGACTGAGCACAGTCCACTGGGTTCGAGGGCACAGGGCTCACTGCTGATGGGAATCAAGAGGCAGGTGAGCAGAGTGGTGGGGAGGAAAGTCAGTGTCAGTGATTCAGAGGTGAGTGGGAAGGAAAACATAACAGTGTAAGAGGCTGAGAATAAGGGAACGGCAAAGGGCAGAGCTGGCACCTGGGTCAATTGAGAGTGCTTTGCAGCACTGTTCACAGCAGCCAAGACATAGAATCAACCTAAATATCCATCAGCAGAGGAATGGGCAAAGAAGATGTGGCACATATGTACAATGGAATATTACTCAGCCGTAAAAAGGAATGAAATAATGTTATTTGCGGCAACATGGATGGACCTAGAGATTGTCATACTGAGTGAAGTAAGTCAGACAGAGAGAGACAAATACCATATGATATCACTTATATGTGGAATCTAAAAAGATGATACAAATGAACTTATTTACAAAACAGAAACAGACTCACAGACATAGAAGATAATCCTATGGTTACCAGGGTGTGTAAGGGGGGAGGGATAAATTGGGAGATTGGGATTGACATATACACACTACTCTATATAAAATAGGTAACTAATAAGGACCTCTATGTAGCACAGAGAACTCTACCCGGTATTCTGTAATGACGTATACAGGAAAAGAATCTAAAAAAGAGTGGATACATGTATATGTATAAGTGAATCACTTTGCTGTACATCTGAAACTAACACAACAGAGTAAATCAACGATACTCCAATATAAAATAAAAACAACAAAAAAAGTGCTTTTAAAATGACAGATGGAGCATGTCTAAATGCTGATCATGGAAACTAAGAGAGGATAGGATGAAAATGCAGGGAGAGTCAGGTGAGGCGGGGGAGCAATGTGGAGGATGCCCTTTTATGGAGGGAGGGGTATGGCCATTCTTACAGGAGATAGTGAAGAAAGAATGGTACAGATTGGCCGTGACGGATGTTGTGGGGTCTGTTTACAGTTCCTGCTTGCTGGTGTGAATTTCCTCTGTCAAGTAGGGACAAAGTCATGTGCTCAAAGTCATGGCAAGGCAGCAAGCCCGGAAGTTTAAGAACAGTGAAATATGTGGGAAATATTTCCTGGAGGTGGGGAAGAGTATAAGCTCTACTGAGAGAGACATACCACCCTGTCCTGCCTGGCACTTTGGAGGCTTCCCTTGACGTGTTTGACAAAAGAATTATAGTGGCACCCGTATGTGTTATCATATACTTTTCCTTGTCTGGTGGGTCTTAACCACATGGCCGCAGGCACAAGGAAGCCAGCTGATGGCATGATATGTACAGAAAGGAACAAGAGAGTGTAGGCGGGGCGGACGCCCTTGGTGGATTTGTACCATTTTATGGAAAAAAAGACAGGAAAGGAGGTTTCCGTATCTTTGCAAGGGGGTGGTGCAAATGCTGGGCTAGGAAACAAAGCACCAGAGACAAGCTACAAGGACCCTATCGTGCAGGGAGAGAGCAGAGGGGCTGCTGACCTGGGGGGCCTGGTGTGATCAGTGAAGGAGTGTGATGGCCATTACACAGGGCTGGAAGGATGGGCCGGCGGTGGGCGTGAGGAACCCCTCTTTGGGGCTTGGCAGGCAGACAGACTGTCGTTCCCTGGCCCGTCTCTCTCTCTCCTTTACTTCCCATCTTACTGTAAATGCCTGCCATTCTCTGCCTGAAGGTTTGATCTTCTGGGTCTCAAATGCTGGGGTGTAATGCCCCACTGACGGCAGGTGAGGGCTGGGTGCAGGAGACCCCAGCTTCCTTACACGTCGGGGCAGGTAACCCTGAAATGTGCTCTAGGCTCTCAATTTCCCAGTGGAATTAAGCTCTGGCTGTCCACAGGGGTCATGGGTTGGAAAACATGGTCCTTACTGATTTTCTTTTCTTTCCCGTCTCACTTCTGCATCCCCTGACGGGCGCCTCTTGAGAGCAGTCACAAATTAGTACTTTTCCTTAAAGTTGAGGCTTGGGTCTGCTTCATGGGGGAGCCCAAACCAAGGCAAGGACGGAGAGCAGGTCCTGGTGATGGCAGTCCTGGGTATGTTGGGGAGAATGTGACCTGGGTCAGAGGGGTGAGGGGGGTCACTGGATACAAGACATTCGAGAAATGTCGATGGTATCGTCTTCTTGGAGGCTGAAGTTATCTGTGGTGCTGGTGAAACTGTGCGCCAGGCAGGAAAGTCATCGTTACTTGGGGTCGTGGAGGACCTAGAAGCGTGGTCCGGAGGGGCTTCCAGACGGAGCAGACGGATGGCAGGCAGGCTTTTGGGCCGGGGTAGGAGGATAGGTCGGAAGTGACGAGGACACCCCGTCTTCTCCATCCCGTGGTCAAGCCATGCATGGAGCCAGGTGGCAGGGGAGGTGCTTGTTCCTCGGGAAAGGCCGCGATCTGCACTGTGGTCCCCTCTTCCTCACTTTTCCATCCTCAGCAGACAGGTGTGTCAGAACCACACAAAAAGGAATTATTCAGGGCTTCTTAGCCTTTTTGTTGTGGGGCCCCTGTGGCTATCTGGTGAATGCTATGGCCCCTTCCTCAGAATAATATAAATGCCTCAAATAAGGTTCTTAGGGAAATCAGTTACGGTGAAATACCGTTATCAAAATATTATAATTGTATCATTTGTGATATAGTAACACGTGCGCTTCTTTGTTACTACATTAGATAATCAGATAAATACCGTACTTTCAATGGATGGTGAGTGTCAACAATATCTCGATATGTTTGCAGTGCTTATAATGAAAACATCTGTGATCCTTACTGGTGCCCAATCCCAGCTACTGCCTGGGAGGGACGGTATTTTGTCTGGGTTTGCAATGGAAGAAAATACAAATTTTGCCACAGGTTAGCAAAAATAAAAGTGTAATTTTCTGACCCAAGTTCACGGACTCCCCGAATTCTATCAGGTGAAAAACGTCTGTGAAAACCTCTTTTCTGCACTACCTGTCCCTCATAAGCCTGGCCTCCAGCTAGACTGGCAGGTGCCCTTACTTTGCGGATTGGAAAAACAAAAGCCAAATTCCTGGCTTTTAAAATAATAACACAGTAAGTCCCCTTCAGGTTTCTAACTTTCAGAGATGTGAACGTGTGTTCGCACGTCCAGCCACGTAAGTTAGTTCATGTGTCTGGCATGCATTGTCCTGTGCATGGTTCCTCTGCAAGTGGTCGTGCTTTTGTGCACTTTACTATCCTGTGTTTGTTTTCTATGTATTCTTTGTGTGAAAAGTATTATAAATCTATGGCAGTACATACTATACAGCCGACTGTGTTAGTTGGGTACCTAGGCTGACTTTGTTGGACTTACGAACAAATTGGACTGACGAACAAGCCCTTGGAATAGAACTCATTCGTATGTAGGGGACTTGCTGTACGTTGATCCATGTATAACAAATATTATTGAAAAGACAGCTGTCTTCTGCCCCCACTGCGCCTCCCTCCCCCTTCCCATAGAGTGTCCGTGAGTGAGGAGGGGACCCCGTTGGAGCATAAGTGAAGGGTCCCCTGCGTGGGGTGGGCAGCGTGATGGAGTCCGCCCTGAGGTTTTGGGCTCTGTGACAGAGAGCACCTGTTGGCAGCATGGAGGCTGGGAGACGGCGGCCTCACCGAGAGACCTGGGGCCGCGTGTGCCAGAGGACTGGTCTAGAAAATGCAGTTGGGGTCCGGGCATGAAGGATGGAGATGTGGCCCCTGTGCTGCCAGGGGTGGGAGGGCATCTGAGGTCCTCAGGCCCCAGGTGAGTCCCGCTGGCTGATGAGCGTGCGGAGGTGGGCCTCTGGGCTTGAGGGTCCTCAGAAGGCAGGCGAGTTGAGTGGGAAATGTCGTGGCAAGTCCCTCAACATCTCAGGGCTGCTTTTGGTAGACATGAGCTCCAGGGGACCCAGTGGAAGCCAGTGAGCAGCCAGTCTCCGTCCAAGGGGCTGGGTCTGTGGCCTGAGCAGAGCACAGGAGAGTCTGTCCACCTGGGGCCACATCTTGAGCGGAGGGCACCCTCTTCCAACTGAGACGAGGCGACCCCTGTGTAAACGCCCCTGTTGGAGTCCGGCTGGGGGGATGCAGTGCAGACCCTGGAGGGAATTGACCTGAGGGTGATGTGTTGGACTAGTGTTCTGCTGGTGGTGCATAGACTGTATTTACTGTAACAGCTGACAGAGGTGTCGGGTCAGCAACTGCAGCTCAGGAGCAGACAAGTCCGTCGATGCGTACCTGGGTCATATTTGTGAACATTCACAACTGCTCTGACAGAAGTTTTAAACGGTCTTGTGAGGTGGTGGACACAGTATAATGGGGGTTGCTGACGCTCGAGTGAAAGCATTTTCCTGTGTTCCAGGTCCCACTGGGGAGCTTTGCTCTAGGTGTTTTTGGTTCTGTCAGGCAGAGGCAGACTGTGGCTAATTAAAAGGTTTATGAAGACTATTCCTAGTTCCCATTTAATTCACTTTAGAATTTTAATATGTCATGCCAGTTTAATACACTGAGCCTATTTATACAGCATGTCAGATTCTGAAATAACACATTATAGCATCGATAATATTGTGCTCTGAGTTCTGTTGTAATTTTATTTCTGAGAAATACTTAATTTTTGGTCAACTTTATTTAGGTTGAATTACATGTGCTCGACTATTGAATAGTATGAATGTGTTAACTGTGGTATTGATTTACAGATTTAAAGGAATGCTCTGAATGTATACTTTTCATTTATAGAGAGTTTTATAAACAATTTCTTATGTACAGTGAGCACGAGTTGAAAAGAACATTACAAAATCTTTCTGCATTATGGAATGTTCTAAGATGGCCCTGCAGGACATTCCTTGTGGCTTTGGCTGGTAGAAGACATCACCTTTAATTAGGATGGCGTGGACTGCTGGATGTGGTGGGAGGGCCTCCCGTTTATTCTGTGCGTGTCCTTGACCTCTGTTGCCTCACTCAGACACATCACTCCTCCTCTGTCCTCGTTTTACTGACGAAAACTTGGGCTCAGAAGGGCTGTGGGGCCCACTAGCACAGCTAATAAGTGACCAAGCCGAGGTCCACCTTCATCTCTGCCCAGCTTCCCAGTCTGTGCCCTTCCTCATCTTCCCCTCTCCCGACGTGGGGAGGGCTGACTGTCACCTGGGTGAGCCCCACCTTGATCTGTCTTCACCATTCTCCATGCTTCACTTTGGTAGCACCTGGGAGCTAGAAGCCTAACTTCGTAACATAATTTCAGCCTCTGAAATGTTCACAGCGAAGGGCATATCCTCAGGCTTCTGGGGAAGGTAGCTCAGGAAGTGGAAGAGAGAGTTTCATGTTGGCCCAAATCTTGACACTTGGGGATGACGTGGAGGTACCTCTCAGGTGAAGTGCCTCCAGTGAGGAGCCTTTGGTGTCCTGTTTTCGCATATTTCTGTTTACTCAGCGGTGTTATGGGAAAGGCTCTGTGGCCTGGCGGTGGGGACAGCCCTTACATGGCAGTGGTACCCAAAGTACAGCCCCCTGACCAATAGCATCCTGAGAACAGGTTAGAAATGCAGTTTCTTGGGCTCCCCCCAGACCTACTGGATCAGCCTCTGGGGATGCTGCCTAGCAAGCTGTCTTCTCTTTTTTTTTTTCCTTTTTTTCCTTTTTTTTGGCTGTACGCGGGCCTCTCACTGTTGTGGCCTCTCCCGTTGCAGAGCACAGGCCCCGGACGCGCAGGCCCAGTGGCCATGGCTCACGGGCCCAGCCGCTCCGTGGCATGTGGGATCCCCCCGGACCGGGGCACGAACCCGCGTCCCCTGCATCGGCAGGCGGACTCCCAACCACTGCGCCACCAGGGAAGCCCTGTCTTCTCTTTAATAATCTTTCCAGGGGAGGTTTTGCAGCAGTTTGAGGACCACAGCTTTATGGCCCTGAAGAGAGCTCGTTCGTGTTTTATTTGTAGGTAAAACTCCACCCTAGGTACGGGGTTCCTGATTCTTTGATACCTGTGACCTCATCAGGAACCCTATACAGCCATCCTCAGTCACCTGGTTAGAGCTGGGCCGTCCAGGGTAGGAGCCAATCGCCACACTTGGGTATTAGGCACTTGAAACGTGCCTAAGTCTAAAAGAGACACCAGATTTCATAACCTTCGTGTGAAAAGCATGTAAACTATTCTGTGAATATTTTTATATTGATTACGCATTGAAATGACAATATTTTGGGTATGTTGGGTTGAATAAAATAAAATGAATTTCAGCTTATTTTTTTTTAACGTGAAAAAAGTTTAAGAAACATGAAAGTTTAAGGTAACATGCAGCTTGCCTGCGTTCCACTTCTATCGGGTAACGCTGTTAAAGTTCCACATCCATATAGATAAAGAGATTATTCACATTTGGAGAGCCTGGGTGTGTTATTGTGTGTGGAGCAGAGAAGCCTCCGTTTTTCCCTCTCAACCCAACTCCCCAAACTCGAACGCTGACTAAAGGGATGACCAGGTTTGTGCGCTGCTGTTGCTTGAGTCGCGGCTGCCCTGTTCTGAGCTCAGTGCTGCCGCTGAAGACATTCTGCCCGTGACAGGCGGGAACACAGCTGCCCAGGAATGTAGGTGGATGGGGATCTTTGCGAAGGATCCCCTCAACAATCACATGCTCTTTTTTTAAATGCTGTTTTGACCTGAAAGTAACATTGGAAGCATTAAACCCCGAGGAAAGAACAGAGGCACATTTGAAAGCAGAAATATTTCTCTAGTCCCGTATCTGTGGGAGAGAAGTTGTAAGAGTCAAGTACGGATTTCTGTGACTGGGAATAAGGACTATGCTGAATCATTCTTGGTCAGCCTGATATTATTTTAACTTTAAATCTTTCAAAGTGTGATGCATTCAATATGACCCAGCCTGGAAGGGCTCACATCCGTAAGAATGGGAAGAGCCCAGCCCACTTGCCTTTCAGTTGGATTATTGAGATGTTTGAAGTCTTCTAGGTTCTTGCTAATGTAAAAATTGTCACTAACTTGGTTTTTATTTCCAATTTCAGAAAAAGTGGTGTGAATACTTCATCCTAAGTAATATAGACGTTTTTGAATTTTGGAATCTGAATTTAACTCACCTTTCCGACTTAAGTGATGAGCTTTTATTGAAGAATATAGCATTTTACTATGAAAATGAAAGTGTTCAAGGTACCACCCTAGTATCTTATAATAATTATGCCTTTACCCAGAGATAAACATTATAAAGGATTTAAAGCTTCAAAATGATTTTCCTATACTTGTAACATATAGCAGTCATTTTCTTCCAGATATTTATTTATGCGTGTATATAAGTTTTACTTAGTTGCAATCAGAGTGAATGTTGTGTTTTAAAATATTTTTAACTTAATATTATTCCACAAGTATTTTTGGAAAACATACATCTTTGGGAGCTTGGCATTTCTAGATAATTTTAACAGGTGAATTTTTCAGTTAAATATACGCAGAACATTTTTCAGAATATTTACTCTAATTAATGTAATCATGTACTACTATTAGATATTTAGGGAATTTTAAGTTTTTCCAAAGGTAAAGCTGATTTATATATTTGTTGTATATAATTAATTTTTCTTTCTTTGAATAATTTCATTAGAAGAAATCTTCTGCTGTTTATTCGTAGTCAAAGAAAAATAAAAGACATTTTAAGAGAACTAAAACTGATTGAGCATTACTGAAGCTTCTTTGACCTCTAAGGTTTGGTTCCTACATATTGCAAGTGTTAGAATGAGTTATAGCTACAAATAAATTTAGCAGTCCTCTACAAACTTTCTCATTTTTGAAAAATCATAGTTTTATTCTGTTTTATTGATTATAAAGTTATGTGTGACGTAACATTTTTTGTTACCTTGAAGAATAGTTAGATATTCACCATCTGTTATTGTTAGTTAAGGCAGTTATAATGTTAATAGTTATCAAATAGGGAAACAGGATAAACTCTAAAGTCTCCAGTCCCACAGTCAACTCTAGGGACCGTTTGGCTCTAGGTTCAGTGTGGCACTCACAGAAAATTTCACTGTTTGACAAGTATTTCAGAGCTCTGTGAATTTAGTCAAAATGTGTGCTTCTGTGTATGTGTGAATGACTTTCAGTGTTTACTACTTTGAACTCATGTAGGGCTACATTTGAATTTGGGAAATGTCATTATGAAAGATTATGAACATCTCTGGGATACTGTATCAAAGTTGGTCACAAAGTTTGATGTTGGAAAGCCATTTCCTCTGAGAACAGAACAATTTCCTTTTCTTAAAAAGGATCCGTCACCAATCAAAGGTAATAAATCTCTAAATTAATTTGAAATAAAAGCATCATTCCTCTGAAAATGTTTTGAAAGCGCCAGTAACTAAATGTTGCAAGTATAAATAATTTTCGGGTACTATGCATTAAAAATGACCTATACGGTCATATCCTTGGGGAGATAATACTTTGAGTATAATTTTGAACAGTGATATGTTTTCCCTGTAACTAACGTTGCTGCCAATTTTTAAGAAAGCCAGTGTCTTCCATTTCTATCAATCTGAAGTGTAGATCAAGTGAAAGATCTCTTGCGTGTATAATGATGGAAATGTTAGATAAGAGACACCAAACATCTTTTTACAAAATCGTAAGTAAGCTCAAAACAATAGGAGGGAAATTCCAGGAGCCAAACATGAATGGAGAGACTGATCTCTGGGTCACTCTGAGAATTTCTAATTGTAGTTCTGCCTTCCTAAGAATCTGGGTTTCAGTGTACTCAGTCAGCAGAGTCAAGACAACTCTAAGCTGGAAAATAACCTTAAAGCGATCAAAGGAATCTGGCGTGTTCTCTGTAGAGGAACATCCTTGTATACCCTGATTTTACAGCGCTTCTCTGCCACATACGAGTGCACATGCAAATTTATAAACAGCAGAGAAATAAGCCCCCAGGCAAACAGTAAAGCTGCAAAATGAGAACTCTTAAGTATTTCAGATTTTGTAATTATCAAAAGTAGAATATACTATATGTGTGTTTAAAAATGCTTGAAGAAATAAAATATGAAATTTGAAACATGAAAAACAAAATGGTAGAAAACATCTTCACATTTTAAAATAATCAGAGTTGTAGAAATGAAAAGACTGTCAATGGATAGGTTCAAAAGCTGATTGGATTTGGCTAAAGAGAATTTGTGAGCTAGAAATAGATCAGAAGAACTACAGGCACAGTAGTGATGAACACATTACATACCTTAAATTTACACAGGGTTATATGTCAGTTATATCTCAAGCTGGAGAAATTTTAAAAGAACCGGAAAACAAACAAAAGAAATAGAGATAAAAAATGATAAAATACATGTTAAAAGACATGGAAGACAGAATGAAGCTGTCTAATCTTTCATTCATTTGGAGATTTGGAAGGAGAGGCCAAGCCAGTGTAGATTGAGCCATATTTGACGAGACTGTGGCTGGCGTTTGCCTGGATGATGAAAGACAGGGATTTGCACACTCAGGGCATATGATGAGTCCCGAGTGGGACAAAGCAAATGTATGCACATGCATACGCACACGCACAGATACACACGCTAGGCAAGATGCAGTGGGATTAGAGAATGTAAAAAATAAATATCTTAAAAGGACCAGAGTTACTTACAAAGGAATAAAAATTAGTCTCTAATAATAGACTTTCCCAAATATCATTATAGAAGTCAGAACATAATGAAATCGTATGTTATTCTTAAAATACAGTTTTAAGAAATGAGTAGCTTGGACATTTTTCAAAATGCAAACGCTGATTTATCCATCATCCTGTCATCACTGGAGACACTTCTATATCATGAATTTCAGGAAGAATAAAATGACCCCAGATGGAAAGTGACAAAGAAAGCTAAGGGGGGTTGGGGATGTATTGATACAAGTGTATTTTTCAGAGTACAGGGGAAGAATATATATCCCCTTTCATTATGTCAGAATGAGTTCCACTAGACAAAGACGCTTGAGAGCAAGGAGTTTATTGTTCCCAGGAAGATCCAATAAGGGAGTGCTTAGGTAATACTAGGAAGAAAACACAGTTGGTGCAGGCCGTGTTAATGCGTAGGTTTCCACGTGGGCAACTACAGGTAAGTTTTACTGGGAATCCTAGAACTGTGCAAACCACTTTGGAGATGTCTTACCCAAAGAGCAAGGTAGCTGGGGTATTTACCTTGTGACTTTCGTCAAGTCTCGGGGGGCATGAAATCCTTAGGACTCTGGCTGCGCCCAAGGCTGTAAGAAGGAAGTGCTCAGGGAGAGTTGTAGGGACTCATAGGAAGGTTTCAGGCAAACGCAGGAACAGTGAACGTCAAGGAAATAACGAGCAGAGCAATTGCAGCTCACCTAGGATTATGAACCAGACACTGGATAAAGGGGCATTTGTTAGCCAGCTGTTGTATATACGATCAATATGTGACGTGTGATATCCATCTATCATATGTAGGTGTACATGGGCATAACATCAAGGAGGATGTAAGAGAAGACTAATGATATCACATAATTTCATTGACATCTGTATTTTCCCCCTACTTTTTTATTTTTATAAAAGTATATATGTAAGAGATTTCTGAGCGAGACTTCCATATTTAAATTCCTTGTCTCATAATAGGAAATAAGAAAAGGAACAAACATTTGAAATAGGAAACATAGGTGTTTTTCTGTCTGTCAGTGTATCTGTTCATCCATCCATCCATCCGTCTGTCTATCTATCCTTCTATCTACCTACCTACATGCCTAAATGCTGCCTATTTCTTTATGTTCTGCTGTGTTCCAGAATGCTTTAATGTGGAAAGTAGCTTTGTGGGAAGGGCTAGAATTGATTAACGTAAATAAATAAGATCAATGAAACATGATGTTTTTTTAAATGTGAAATTTTAGAAAATGATGTGTAACATTGCTGTATGAAAGTTTCACATTTGACCTTGTCTTACTACTTTTTTACAGATACCTCCAAGGAAAAGATGGCTAATTTGGGTTTTATTCCAGTGTCATGTCAGGTGGTTGATAAGTTTGCTGGGGACATTTTGAAAGATTTGCCTTTCCTAACGAGGTATGGGGGCCACTGGGTGGAATGGATGAATTACTCATTAAAGCTTTTACAAAGTTCGACAGATTATTTATAAAGAGGTTATATTAGATGTAACGTGTGTTTGTAACACATAAAGAGTTTAGTTTCAAATTTACCAATGTCTTGTGATCATAACTAGCTTAAAAATCAACATAGTTTTAACCTTAGAGGAAAATCATTCCAGCTGTGTGTTTGTAATTAATGAATGAGTGGATGAATATTTGTTGATGTCGATGGCATGAGATATGGGGTAGATTCTGGGTTGTGAAGCCCTATTAAACTGCTCTTTGGATTCTACCACCCACATTATATCTTGGAAAGAGGAAAAGTGGCTATGATTTAAAAAAAAATTTTTTTTTAAATGTGATCTATGCTGTGCTGTATTTAGAGGTATGCAGTTTAAAATGTGCCTATATTTCTTTTCGTCTCATAGCGATGATCCTATTGTAACTTCACTGGTCAAGCAGAAAGAATTTGATGAGCTTGTGCACTGGCATTCCCACAGACCCCTTAGTGATGATTATGACAGGACAAAGGGTCACTTTGATGGTGAGTTCTGCGATTCTGGTGAAATACCTTAAAATCTATTTCACTCTCTGCCTTTTATGTTACAATGAATAATTATTCTATTTCTTGAATAACAATAATGTACAAGATATGTAGATATATGTCAGTAAAGAGGGTGAGGAAAGAGCCCCACTTTGCTGACCGTCACGTGTACACGGGCACACAGCTGTCTTAGGAGCAAGTGCACAGAGATGGCATTTGTCCCACAAAAGTTAGAAGCTGTTTTAAGCTAAGACAGTTTATAGTTTAAGACGTCTGTGTGCTCCTTGATGGCAGAAATATTGAGGCTATAGGCTTGCAAGCAGTTGCAGCTGCTTTCACGTCACCCATAACAAGGGCAGCAGTTTACCCACCTTCATGCTCAGGATGGAGGCTGTGGCACCACTGAGAGCAAGTTAGCCGAGACTGACTTAGGGACCCTTTTCCCCGGCTCATCCCTTGTCTTCTTTTGTCTACCCCATGCTCACCCCGACCCTGCTTCCAGTGGACAGAACTTACCTTCAGAAGAATCTCAGAGTGGACCTAGTAAGCATGTTCCCACGGAACACTTCCCAGCCTGCTGTTAGAAACAACTACTAATATCCTGAAAAGTACAAGGGAGTTTTTAGATCAATCATTAACATCCTTCAGAGCTGTTTGATTTACATATGTAGATACAGATATAGAAAAATCAGCCTGCTTAACTAGTCCCTTGAAGTGAGTGCTGTAGTTTTCTCTGGGGATGGGAGTAAGTCATACCTTGAGTGTTGGGATTTCCTATGTCATTGGATTTTTCTACAGTGAGTCTTTCTGAGCTGCCAAGTTCTTGGCTCTGTGGCCATGGTCTGGAGTAAGGATTTTTCTGTCAAGTGGTACAAGAAGCCATGATACCCTAGATGGACATCTTCCTGATTTGGCCTTGACCTTTCCCCTTCTTTTTTTTTTTTTTAATTAATTAATTAATTTATATTTTTGGCTGCATTGGGTCTTAGTTGCTACGCCCAGGCTTTCTCTAGTTGCGGCGAGCGGGGGCTACTCTTCGTTGTGGTTCACGGGATTCTCACTGCGGTGGCTTCTCTTGTTGCAGAGTGTGGGCTTCAGTAGCTGTGGCACGTGGGCTCAGTAGTTGTGGCTCGTGGGCTCTAGAACGCAGGCTCAGTAGTTGTGGTGCACGGGCTTAGTTGCTCCGCGGCATGTGGGATCTTCCCAGACCAGGGCTTGAACCCATGTCCCCTGCATTGGCAGTGGATTCTCAACCACTGCGCCACCAGGGAAGTCCTACCTTCCCCCTTCTTAACTTCACTCACAGGGTACAAAACAGAAGTAATGCCCAGAATCTGTCATTCTTTGTAGCATCCTGATATTTGCTTTGAGAGGTGTACAATAAAAGGGTGTTTTGTTGCTTGCATCCTTTAAATAAAGTAAGGAATCATTCTGTGGACAAGAGATAGTGTGATTTAAGATTCCTTCTTTAACAAAAGTCACCAGCCTAAGTTACTGTTCCAAACTAAAAAGAAAAGTGCACGTGTGTGTGGGATGGTGTGAAGGATTAGTGAGAACGCTGTTGAAAATATGTAGTAGTGTTGCATTTTAAGCCTTTTCTTTTCCAGAAAAATCTAGAGATCCTCATCATCTTAGATCTGTGCAAATGTATCATCGTTTTCAACGATTTTATGGGAATTCATTAGAATCAGTCTCTTCAAAATTTGTTGTACCTCAAGCTATCAAGCCAAGGAAGAATTTCTGTGAACCCAAGAGCAAAAAGATACAGGTAGGTTATATTCATTCTATCAAAATTTTTTTTTACTTTTCATTGTCCTTCTTTATTGTTATTTGTTCAATCCCTTTGATAGTTGCTTTCCATGCTACGTTTTTAGAAAAGTAAAGGGATGGGAAAGATAATCCATGCAAATGGAAACCAAAAGAAAGCAAGGGTAGCTATTCTTATACCACAGAAAATAGACTTTAATACAAAGACTGTAATAAGGGAGATAGAAGGTCATTATATAATGATAAAGCTGAAAACCTGAAAGCTTTTTCTTTAAGATCAGGAACAAGACAAGGATGCCCAGTCTCACCACTTGTATTCAACATAGCACTGAAAGTTTTAGCCAGAGCAGTTAGGCAAGTAAAAGAAATAAAAAGCATCCACATTGGAAAGGAAGAAGTAACACTGCCTGTTTGCAGGTGACATTATATTATATAAAAACCCCACCAAAAAACTGTCAGAACTAATAAATGAGTTCAGTAAAGTCACAGGATACAAAATCAGTATACAAAAATCTGTTGTGTTTCTATACACCAATGATGAACTATCAGGAGCAGAAATTAAGAAAACAATCCCAATTACAATTGCATCAAAGAGAATAAAATACCTAGGAATAAATTTAACCAAGGAGGTTACAGTACATTGAAAACTACAAGACAGTGATGAAAGAAATTGAAGAGGATACAAATAAATGGAAAGATATTCTGCGCTCATGGATTGGAAGAAAGAATGTTGTTAAAATGTCCTTACTGCCCAGTGCAATCTATAGATTTAATGCAATCCCTATCAAAATTCCAGTGGCATTTTCCACAGAAATAAACAATCCTAAAATTTGTATGGAGCCATAAAACACCCTGAATAGCCAAAACAATCTTCAGGAAAAAGAACAAATCTACAGGCATCACACTCCCTGATTTCAAGCTATATTACAAAGCTATAGTAATCAAGACAGTATGGTATTGGCATAAAAACAGGTACATGGGTCAATGGAACAGAATAGAGAGCCCAGAAATAAACTCAAGCACATATGGTCAATTAATTTATGACAAAGGAGGTAAGAATATACAATGAAGAAAAGACAGCCTCTTCAATAAATGGTGTTGGGAAACCTGGACAGCTACATGCAAAAGAACGAGGCTTGGAACCCTATCTTATATTATACACAAGAATTAACTCAAAATGGATCAAAGACTTCAAGACCTGAAACTGTAAAAGTCCTAGAAGAAAGCATAAGCCATAATCTCCTTAACTTTGGTGTTGGTGATGATTTTTTGGATTTGACACCAATGGCAAAGGTAACAAAAGCAAAAATAGACAAGTGAGATTGTATCAAACTAAGAAGATTCTTCACAGCAGAGGAAACCATCAAAGAAATGAATAGGCAACGAACTACAAAATGGGAGAAAATATTTGCAAATCATATATCCGATAAGGGGTTACTATCTAAAATATACAAAAAACTCATACAACTCAATAGCAGAAAATAGAACAATCTGATTAAACAGTGGGCAGAGTAACTAAATGGATATTTTTCCAAAGAAGACATGCAGATGGCTAACAGGCACATGAGAAGATGCTCAACATCACTAGTCATAGGGGAAGTCAAATCAAAACCACAATGAGATATCGACTCACACCTGTCAGAATGGCCATCATCAAAAGGGCAAGAAACAACAAGTGTTGGCCAGGATGTGGAGAAAAGG
The DNA here is from genome assembly GCF_000442215.2 of Lipotes vexillifer. NCBI lineage: Eukaryota > Metazoa > Chordata > Mammalia > Artiodactyla > Lipotidae > Lipotes > Lipotes vexillifer. The sequence goes on from NW_006785319.1 coordinate 4,595,286, forward strand.
CAGCCCTTGTGCACTGTTGGTGGGAATGTAAATTGGTGCAGCCACTATGGAAAATGGTATATTTCCTCCAAATATTATATTAAAAATAAAACTACTATATAGTCCTGCATTCCCATTTCTGGTATTTATCCCAGAAAAGAAAACGGGATGTAGACGAGATCTCTGCACTCCCATGTTCATTACAGCATTATTCACAGCAGCCAAGATACGGAAACAATGTGAGCATCCAGCAAGGGATGAATGGATAAAGAAGATGTGGTCTGTATATATATTGGGATATTATTCAGTTACAAGGAGGAAATTCTGCCATTTGTGACAGCGTGGTTGAACCTAGAGGTGCTGAGTGATGTAGGTCAGACAGAGAAGGCAGATACTGCGTGGTGTAACTTACACGTGGAATCCAGAAGAAAAAAAAGGTCAAACTCATAGAAACAGAGAGGAGAAACGTGGTGACTAGAGTGGATAACCCTACATCATATCATTGAATTTGCTAAGAGAGTAGATTTTAAATATTCTCCCCTCCCCTCCTCCCCCAGAAGATAAATATGTGAGTTGATGAGTGGGTTAATTAACTCAGTGGGGAGAACCCTTCCACAATGTACATGTATATCAAGCCACCATGATGTACACTTTCAATATCCTACAATTTTTCAATTATACCTCAAGTTAAAAAAATATTTGAGCAGACATGAGGACTTGTGCTTTAATAGTCAACAAGCAGCCACCTCAGGCCCAGCTTGGTGGTCTTTGTTTTTCTCCTCGTGGCGACAACCTCCTTTTTATTTTCACAGCCAATTTTATTTTTAGTGAGACCATCCAATTACAACTATTCCTTTTTTATTTACTGAAAAGCTTCTTTTATATAGTTTTTTTTTCGAGAGAGAGAGGTTATAAAATAGAAAGTTGGCAAAAATTCTAATTACCTAGTATAAGGTATAAAGACTGAAAAAAGTTTCATGTTTTTTTTATCATCTACATTATTGGAAATTAAGTAAATTATCTCGTGGAGATTAAACAAGCTCAGCACAGTGTAAATGTGCTCTTCCAGCAGCACTCTAAGCTAAATATGAGTTTCATGACTAAGCAGAATAATGGAAGGTTTGTCTCTTATGGATACAACAGTTCTCTAATTTTCTTGCCACATTAATAAGTCAAGTAGGTAAAAGTGTACTAGGAGTGGGTCTATATTGTGTGTAAGTTGGTTGGAAATGCTTGTCTAGACAGAGCAAACCGGTTTATTTATGATGTTCCTTCCTACCTGCCCCTTCCTCATTCACCCATAAAAGAGGATGAACTTGTGCGGTGCTTGGGACACACCAACAACTAAGGCACATTCCTGTCTCATGACAAGGAAAATCACAACTGCATTGCGTGTGATGAGCATTTGATAGAGAGACGCCCGGGCAGGGGGAGGAATACGTGCTCAGGCTGGGAGAGTTGAGTAAGGCTTTGTGGGAGAAATCTCTAGAAGCACAAGTTGGGGTAGAGAGGTGACCATGGGGGATGGAAGAGGAAAACCAATTCCCGAGAGATCAGGAGACAGAAGAACCAGGGTCCTGGTGTTTCTGATTGTATTACGTTTACTCTTCAGTTTTTAACCTGCACTACTTAGAAATCTAGAAAAATTATCTGCACAGAGGCTTTATAGTCATTAAATTGGATTGTCCAAAGATTTCAATTCACAGGGGCTTCAGGGTTAAGAAACAGACACTGAAATGAAGATTGTGCCTTGTCAAGAATGGGATGATGTTCAGAATAATCAATGTACACTTAAAACTATTGTCTCATTCATGCAACGGCATCTCAGACTGTGTCCAACTTGTTTTATGACATGTTTCCTTCTTTTTTGGGGCAGGAGACCAAGGCTGAAAAAATTACTAGAGAGAATAAGGAGAGGCTATTTGCCAAGGAAGAAGAAAAAGAAGAGAAAAAATGGAATGTTCTGTCCTTTTCTATTGAGGAGGAAATGAAAGAGAATTTAAACTCCGGAATAAAGAACCTAGAAGATTTTTTGAAATCATGTAAAAGTAGCTCAGTGAAATTTCGAGTTGAAATGGTGGGGATTACTGCCTGCTTGAGAGCGTGGAAAGAACATTGCTGTGGTGTAGGTATGTGGCTGTGAGTTCTTGTTGATTTGTTTGTGTGAATACATTGGAGAAGCATAAAAATCTAATGATGATACAGCTGTTACTTATTAACTGGAAGTCTGTGTTAGAAGGCTTAGGGAAGCCTTAGATGCATTATCTGATTTTGTCCTTGGAGAAGTCCTCTAAGTACTGTTATCTCTATTTTATCAATGAGCAATGAAGTCTCAAAGGGGGCCCCAGTAGCAAAGATACAGCACATTCATAAGCAAATTCAAATCAATTCCTCATCACTTACATGTGGGATCTAAAATATGACACTAATGAACTTACCTACGAAACAGAAACAGACATGCAGACATAGAGATCAGACTTGTGGTTGCCAAGGAGAGGGGGAGGGAAAGATTGGGAGTTTGGGATCAGCAGATGCAAACTAGTATATATAGGATGGATAAACAACAAGGTCCTACTGTACAGCACAGGGAATGATTGGAAGAAAAGATGAAAAAGAATGTATATGTATAACTGAATCACTTTGCTGTACAGCAGAAATTAACACAACAATGTAAGTCAACTACACTCCAATAAAAAAATTCAAATCAATCCCCAGTCAAAGTTTACAAACAACCACTTAGAGAGTTGCGGGCCTCGTTAAGGGGACCCACAGATGGCGAGGTCCCAGGGAGAGTCTGTCATTCATCTCTGAGATCTGAAGTGCGAGCATTTTCTTTCTGGGCAAAACTCGGGTCATGTTTGCCTGGCACGCTGAGCTTGTCCAGAAGTTGCTGTGGTTTCCATGTGCCTTACTTTACAACTGCTACAATAGATAGTAGAAAAGAAAAGAAGAGGCAGGAAGAGGCAGGTGAGAGAGAAACATGGCTGGGTAGAGACGCGTAAGTCGATGGCAGGTGAAATGATGAGGGGTCCCTGGGGGTTCTTCTTCCCGCTACCCCATCATTCTACTAACTTCAATCTGCCCCTGCGACGACAGACTTCCCTGAGGATTTCATCCCCGTGAGAAGCATAAGACTTGGCCTCTGTGGGTCTCTCGATTTAAGATGCTGTGTCAGGATTTGCAGTTGGCCTGAGAGAGATCAGGATTAACAGTGGCTTAAATTTCTTTCATAGCCTTTATAGCATCAATATGTGTTTGGTAATATTTGTTAAATAGATAAAATGTAGGTTGATTGGAAGAAAGGGCGAATCAAAACTGCCCTAACGTGTGAAGTATGAAAAGACCAGCCGTGAGTGGGACTAGAAAGGATGTAAGTGACTGTAAAGAAATGGACAGGGATTAGCAAAGTTTGGATCTGGCAGGTGTAACAGACTGATTGAATTTAAAGGCTCCAGTGATTACACCAGATACTTAGCTCTGATCACCATTAAGGTTCAATAAATGTTGCCAAGTTTTTTTTTTTTTTGCAGTACGCGGGCCTCTCACTGTTGTGGCCTCTCCCGTTGCGGAGCACAGGCTCCGGACGCGCAGGCTCAGCGGCCATGGCTCATGGGCCCAGCCGCTCCGCGGCATGTGGGATCTTCCCAGACCGGGGCATGAACCTGCGTCCCCTGCATCGGCAGGCGGACTCTCAACCACTGCGCCGCCAGGGAAGCCCAAGTTTTTAACCAGATATTTAAACTCATCTGGACATTTTTCTTTGAACATAGTAGAGAAGACATGGAAAGATTTGTATTCCTTAGAACTTAGACCAACTTGGGCTTTAGTGATCTTATTTCTCTCATGAGCTACAGGATTTTCCTTTTTCTCCCAACCCTTACAGAGCTACATCTCAGTTATCCACAGAGATGTCGGAATGTGTTTAGTTGCACTTTCATTTTATTGAGTTTTCTGTATTCCAAAACCTCCAATGATGCTAAGTAAGACGATGAATTTAATTGGGTCAGGTTGATAGCCTGAGTGAATAATCTTGGACAATCAAACATTTATTATTTTTGATGGCCTTTATAACAGTTTTGGTGTTTATTCTTTACCAAGGTGAAACCACAAAAGATTTAAGTATAGCTGTTCAAATGATGAAAAGGATCTACTCCGTGATGGAAAAATACCCAGGACTTTTGCAAGAGGCAGATCGGCAACTCATAGCCAGATGCCTTAGGTACTTAGGATTTGAGGAGTTGGCAAGTTCTTTGCATCCAGTGCAGGTAATGTTTTCAGAATAGCTCCATTCTAGTAGAGTAATTATTAGGTGCACCTCAAGTGTCTTATAAGCACAGTTACCTGGGTTTCTTTTTTTCACTGAAAATATTTACTCCAAGTTCATAATCGTTATTAGTAATCCAGCTCCCCCAACTTGAAGTAACCTAGAATTAGAAGATTTTACAAAAGCTTCTCTGGACAGAAATGCCAGATAGTCTCTGCAGACCCTTAAAACTAATCCTCTGTTTAATTCTAGCAAAACATTTAAAAACTATATTGCGACTGTTCAGTTGTCTTGATATCAGATTGTAGCTCAAGCGCCGTGATGGATATCTGAAGATCTGGATGTCCGCTGTTTACTCTTAGTTAAGATAATGATTTAGGTGGTAAGAGATTTCTTCAATAAACATTGCAAAATTTGAAAGATGGTAAAATGCTTTTCCTGTAAACATTAGTTTTCAGTTATTTTATTTTAAAAAATATTTTTAATCATTTAAAGGATGTTATAATTTACAGTCACTTTCCAAATGGGCTTGTAAACTCCCTTAGGTCACAGGAAATGACGTAAAGGAGGGGAAGGGGAAGAACAAATACTCGGTTGGCGTCGGGCCAGCTCGGTTTCAGCTGCAGTACATGGGCCACTGTTTGGTACGAGACGAGAGGAAAGATCCAGACCCCAGAGTCCAGGACTTTATTCCTGACACCTGGCAGGTAATGACTGGATGAAAGAAACGTTTTTGTATTTTATTATTAGATCTGATCTCAGGAGCTTCTCATGGTTCCACACAGCACATCTGGCATGAAATTCTTCATCTCGGGTCATCTCATTTAAAATGGTCATGGGAAATGTCGGATGTGGACGTTTTCCCATTTAAAGAAAGTGACTTTTTCATATCATCCATTTTTCATAAATAGACCATTTTCTTGGAGGTACTCTCATGGATTCACACGTATATATTTGAAGTTCTGTCTTTGTCATCCGACTGTATCATTGTGGAACATCCTCCAAGGCTTCCCTGTGTCTGCAGGATATCCTATGTAAATATAGAAATGTGACAGAGACATTCAGGGAGTTTAAACAGTAGAGACAGTTGTTGAGATATTTACAGCCTGTACCCTTGACCATAGTAGCTACTTTTCTATAAACAAGTGTAAAATTAATATTGATGGCTAGAAAATTAGGAATCAAAGGGTGTGTTTCTGCATTGATTCAACCTTGTAAAATTGCCTCGAACCTTATCAGTTAAACGTGTTTGGCTATGAAAATGCCATTTCAGAGGTTCAGTCTAACAGATGGTCTTATCAGAATCTGACTTTATCGTCCTTGTGTTGATGATGCTGGAGTGCCTCAGAAACTCCCTGCCTGCTGTTCAGGGGCAGGGGGACCAGGTCCTTCCTTCCTGAAGTGCAGAACTCGAAGCAGCTAAGGGCCTCCAGGTATCTATGGCCCCTCCGCTGCACTTCTTTCGATGTCGCCTCTGCTCTGAGGTGTGGCCCAGAGTGGACCTGGATTCAGAGAGTCTGCAGGATGGGGCTTTGGGGGCCTTTTCCATCTTCTGCCCATCACACAGGCTAATGATCCTTTCACTAGTCCTCATTTTGATGAATAAAAGCATAGGCTAAAGGGATGAGAGTCTTTTTTTTTTTTTTCGCGGTACGCGGGCCTCTCACTGTTGTGGCCTCTCCCGTTGCGGAGCACAGGCTCCGGACGCGCAGGCTCAGCGGCCGTGGCCCACGGGCCCAGCCGCTCCGCGGCATGTGGGATCCTCCCGGACTGGGGCACGAACCTGTGTCCCCTGCGTCAGCAGGCGGACTCTCAACCACTGCGCCACCAGGGAAGTCCTGGGAGTCTGTTTTAATGAAGGTCCCACATGCCCTCCAAAGTAGGGGCTGGCATCCTTCTATTTAGAAAGTACAAGATAAGTAGTAAAATGATTAATCATTGATTTTTTTTTTTTCTGTTCAGCTACTTTTTCACCCTTACAAAAATACATACTCTTAGATCTTCATTTCTCAGAGCCGTCGTGCACTTAGTCAATGACAAGTAATCAGAAAGAATATCTACCCAAGGACAAGATATTTTGTTCAGACCCTGTCTCCGTCTTTCACACACAAAGCCACCTCCAGACGCTCAAAAGCACTGCAATTCTCTCTTCTGGGAGAGGCCGTGAGTTCTTCCCAAGTTCCCGTGTATCTTTTGGTGTGTTTTCAACTCGCAGCCACTCCTTTGCGGCTCAGAGAATTATGCTGGAAGTGTCTTAAGGTATTTGTTTTGCTAACATGCTTCTCGTGGTGCTGACACAACGGTGCTCTGACCCTGCAGCGAGAGCTCTTGGATGTCGTGGACAAGAATGAGTCTGCGGTCATAGTGGCCCCCACGTCCTCAGGGAAGACCTACGCCTCCTACTACTGCATGGAGAAGGTGCTACGGGAGGGCGACGATGGGGTGGTCGTGTACGTGGCCCCCACCAAGGTAGGTCTGGGGGCTGGGGGGTTGTTCAAGTGACTTGAATTTTCTCTTTCACAACCAAACCTCCTCTTTTAGATTAATGCACGTAGTCATGTGGTAGATCTAGCTCTCTCTATTTTTTTTCGCAATTTATTTTTTTCCACTTTTATTGAGATAAAATGGACATGTAACCTGTTAGTTTCGTGTGTACAACATAATGGTCAATATTTGTATGTATTGTTAAATGATCACCCCCATAATTCTAGTGAACATGAATCATGAATCACCTCATATAGCTCTACATTTTTTTTTTCCTTGTGGTGAGAACTTTTAAGATCAGCTCTCTTAGAAACTGTCAGGTACACAGTACCGTATTGTTAACGATAGTCACTGTTACATCCCCAGACTTATTTATCTTATAACTGGAAGTTTGTACCTTTTGACCCCCTTCACCCGTTCCCCCCACCCTTAGCCCCACCCTAGCCAACCACCAGCCTGTTCTGTTTCCGTGCGTCTCACTTTATTTTCTAACCTCCATTTTCTCCTTCCAGTCTGAGAGGACAAAATAATACTTCCCTTAGAGCACTGTGAGGCAGAGGTCTGGTCCTGTGATCTTGTCATTCAGCTTTTTGCTTGAACTGAGAGAAGCATCCCGACTATGTCGGGCAATGTTGAGTCTTTAGGAACCCCGCGTTGCCTCTGCCCTTGAGGGGATGCATCCTGTCTGCTCTTGGGCATCAGTGCCTGATGTGTTTCTCATGCCAGGTGGTTTTGCCATATTTCTTTTATGGCTGGAACCACCTAACGTCAAACTTAAATACAGAAAGTATGATCTTTGTCATTTAGGAGAAAGGCTGATTTACAGGAAGTGTAAGTTTGCATATCCTCGTTTACAACCCCTTGTTTTTAATGCGATTACTCTTAAGAAAGGCAGATTGAATTGGGAGAACTTTGATTCTACAGATTAAAATGAGATCTCGCTCCATTTTAGTTTCTAGGAAAATGTGGCGTTGAGTGACTTGGGATCGGGCTCAGAACCAGACTGATCAACGTGATTAGTTGAAATTAGCACTTCAGTTTTGATCGTGGCTTTTTCGTTTTTCACGGTTATGAAAGCAGTAAGTGTTCATAGCAGGAAATTAATCAAATATATCAAGAAAAATGAAGCTTTTACTGGAGGTGGAATTGGTCATTCAACACAGTACATATTCCTCTTCTAAAAGTTTTAGAACCCAAAGGTTTTAGAAGCCAAATTACTCTTCTAAAAGTTTAAATCCATTTTTATTCCCTCTGACAGTATATGGAAGTATATATGTCCTCTTTTTTTCCCACATTCCTATGATCTTTAAACATTTTTTGCCATACCGCTAGGTAAAAATTTCCATCTCATAATAAATCTGCATTTCTGTGATCACTGATTGGGGAGCCTTTCTGTATGATTTCTGGGCAGTGATAATTCTTTAATCATGAGCTACTTGTTCATGACATCTGCCCATTTTCTTTTTCTTGTAGTGGAAGGGCATTGCCTTTTTATTGATTGGCCAGAAGTTTGTATAATAAGTATATTACTTTTTCTCTGTAAAGTATAACCAATATACTTTTGTCATTTTATCTTTTTGCTATATTGCGGTTATATTAATGATATTTTGTTAATATCTTTGTGTAGTCAGATCTATCAATATTTCCATTTAGTGTTTCCGAGTGTGCTCAAATATATGAAAATGTCCATTTTCTAGTATCTTTATGCTTATGTTTTAAAGTTTACATTTTAATCTAGGTGAGACTTTTTTGGGCACAGAGTGTGAAATACAGAGATGTGTATAGGTTTGCACACGCTCAGATTTCGCTGGCCACCACCTGCCTAGTCCGGGATGTGGGTCCCCTGTACACTCGCAGGTAGAGGTCTGGGGATGCCCCCAAATACGAGAACCACACGTCCATCCCGGCTGCCCTCCTTGGCCGTTCTACATAGACTCACGGTTTCTTTCTAAGCCTTGGTCGCCCAGGTATCAGCTGTTTATTTGTCATGTGTGGGCAACATTTCCTGCTTTTTCCCTCTGATGAAGCCGGGTTTTCCCATTTTACACTGGGTTGAGGTTATAAGTGAGTTCACGTGTAGTCACAGCGCTCAAAGACAGCCCGTGGGTTAGGCAGATGGTAGGAGAAAGGGGTGATGAAGCTTCCTGCCCTCCCAGCAGTACGTAATTTTAGACAGTGCCTGTCCTCTCTCTGAGGTTTACCCTGTACTTTATTATGTGATCAATGGATATTTTTCCCTGTCATTCAGGCCCTTGTCAATCAGGTGGCAGCAACTGTTGAGAATCGTTTTAACAAAAATCTGCCAAACGGTGAATCTCTGTGCGGTGTTTTTACACGGGACTATCGTCATGAGGCTCTAAACTCTCAGGTAGGACATACACTAATCAATGCATTTGTTATTGAATTATATGATAGTACTTAGAAGTCTCTTTCAGTAGAAACGCAATATCTTGACAAGGGTTTGAAGAAGTAATTTTCTTGAATTTGTAAAAGATGAAGTGGCTTTAGAGAAAATTTAGCAGTGTTATATTCCAGAGAGTAAGAAATGGAGCTCATCTTTCTCAAGGACACTTACCTTTTGATTGCAGATTTCAGTTATATTTCATGGCATCATCTTGGTTTATAAGTGGATCGAAAATGATCTGAAGAACCCCATGTTATAAAAACTGACGAACTGATTTCCATTCAGAATAACTGTTTCTTGACCTTTCTTTTTTTTTTTTTTTTTTTT
>NW_006785319.1:4604931-4644596 GCF_000442215.2 Lipotes vexillifer
CCCCTGCATCGGCAGGCGGACTCTCAACCACTGCGCCACTAGGGAAGCCCCTCTTGACCTTTCTTGATGGGAAGGATACTCATCATAATTTCAAACTGTTGTATTTATGGATGGACTTCATGGTGTTAAGTAAATCAGACAGTTTCCCTCCTTATTAAACTCACTGAAAACAGTTACAGCTAAACAGAAAGTGAAAACGTGACTATAGCACGTTGCATGGTAGATGTGAGATGTGACACCCACATCACCATTTGTAAGAGCACCGCTGCCCAGGGGCGGGGCGTGAGGTCCGACAGAGGCCTGCTGTCGGCCCCTGTGCTGCCCCACTTTCGGCACCCTGGGACTGAGCGGGGCTGGGGCAGAGACACTGGCCATTTCGGCTGCGTGTGGAGTAGCACGGATGGCCACCACGCACTCCAGAGTCCAAGCTAGGTGGGCCAAAGCGTCGCCAGGTGTGTTCTGAAGTTCACCTCCCTCTGCCCCATCCTCTCCCAACTTCCATAGTTGTTCATTTTTAATAAACGGTTTTCAACCTGAACTGAACCTCGGGGTCAGCTTTCGAAGGAATAAACCTGCGACAATGAACTTTCCCTATTGTTATTACCGTGAATGCTCATAAATAAGAATTTAAACTTCAAATCTGACATTTTACCATTTTGACCTATAAAAATTGCAGTTTCACAAGATTCAAACGAATATATCATATTCTACTTAATCAGCAGGTCCATTCAGGAGTTTTGACTCTTTCTTTTATATTCTTAGAACTACATCTGGGTGTAGCAAGTGCTCAGAAGTGTCTGTTTGCACAATGTTCTTGTTTTTAGGTACTTATCACAGTGCCTGCCTGCTTTGAAATTCTGCTGCTAGCTCCGCATCGCCAGGCGTGGGTGAAAAGGATCAGATATGTTATATTTGATGAGGTAGGTTTGGTATTATTTCTCTGGGTTGAGTTCCTGGTCGCATAAGCGCCACTCTGAAGACATTTGCCGCTTCGGGGCATTCATCGTCTGCGTGGAGTTTCAGTTGCGGAGGACACTGTCTTTCCCCTGTGAATCACGCCAGTCTTTGGGCTCCGTTTTCCTGTTCTGGCTCAGGACAGGGTATCTGTGTCTGCGGACCTCTGGATGGCAGAGGAGCTGTCTTCGGTGACCACCGTTTCAGAGGAGTAGAACTCACCACCAGGGCATAAGTTTTCTTGGACAGAGATTCCAAAAATCTGATCTTTGATCTCCAAAGCAAAGAGTTTGGGGCTATAACAATGATGTCAGTTATGTACAGTATCTTGTCAGTCATGGTCCCAGCAGGAAACAGATGGCACATGCAAAATGGAAGAATTCAGGAAGAGCTTTTTGCAAAGGTGTGTGGGCGGGGGGAACTGTGCCGTTAGTGCAGTAGCCCAGGGCGAGGAGGTTACCCCTCAGCCTAAAGGGACAAGGAAAGATATGGTCACCGAGACCCACAGGGAGATTGAGTGTGCTGGCCGCTTTGCAAGGGGCAGCTGGCTTAGCTGAGGAGCACACCTGGCTCAGGGTAACCTGCCAGGAAGGCAGCCAATGGCACAAAGACCTCACCCTCATTCCCTTCAGGTCTCTTGCCCAGGCTCTCCTTTGGCCAAAGCCAGTGGAACCAGAGAGCATTGGAGCTCTTTTAAAGTACCCTCTGTGGGTCAGTTTCCTTGGGCAGAGAGAGCAGGATGGAAAATGATGGACATTTATAGAGCAGATGAAGGATACTGAGAAAGTTTTTACGGCAGAATTAAGAATATTTATTCAAAGAGACTTAAAGCATTATAAAAGAATTCTTTTGCTCCAAGGGGTTTTCAGTTTAAAGGGGAAAGTGATGATAAGCCTGTATTTTACTTAATTTTTCCTGTCGTAAGCTTGAAGCTACCAAGCAAGCTATGCTTTTGATTGGTTTGAATCTGACTTCCTGTGGGTTTTTTTTTGCTCATTCTATATATGCTACATCCTGAAGGCCTTGAATATTCATATTGAAAAAAAAAATCCAACAGCTTTGTCTTTGCAATCTAGAACCTTGAATTGTACTCTAGTCTCAAAGCTTTGAAATGCTGTGACATGGGGTACCTCAGTTTCCCCAGTTTGATGTCAGGGTAAAGCTGACGGGCTTTGGAGACTGAGGTCTATTCTGGCAGAACCAAGGAAGTGTGTTATCCGTACGAAGCCTAAGGTCACCACTCAGCGGACTGGTGTATTATCTGACTAGGGCAAAGCCAAATGGGCAGGGGAAGTTTTTTCTTTTTTTTAATTGTCTGGCTCTGATGGTAAGTTCTTTCCAGTTGATTGCCGGGTGTCATAGTTTAATCTGTTTAAAGGAGACCACATTTGAGAATCTTCCCTAAATCTAGTTCCATTTGCTTTATTTGGTCAAAAGCCATTCATTAATTCAGCAAATATATAAGGAGTATCTCCACAATGCCAGGCACTGTTGGTGCTGGGAATGCCCAGGGTAAGTCACAGAGTCATTGGAAAAAAGGGGATAGACAGCTACGCCTACCCATGACGGTGGCAGCCCGCATCAGTGTGTATGGTGACGAGATGGATCAGTGTGACCCCACTGTGGTGATGGCAGGGAGACAGCAGGGGGACGGCTCTGTGGTGGCTGGTCAGAAAGTCTTCTAGTGGGGCGACATTGAACCGAACTCTGCAAGTTCAAAAGGGGGTAAGAGCAGAAGGAACAATATATGTGGAAGCTCCGGGGTAGGAAAGTTGTGGTCAAGGAACAAAGCGAAGTTCAGTGTGTCCGGAGAAAAGTGAGGGCAGGATGGGAGAGAGGCTTGAATGAAGCTGGAGAGGCAGGTCGGGGGCGGTTACTCCCAGCACAACATATACGCCCTGTTCAGGAGTTTATATTTTGTTCCACATGCAATGGGAAGATATTGAAGAAATATAATTGTGGACATGGCCTGATGGAATTCATCCTTGAGACGTATCTGTTGGCTGTGATGTGAAGAATTCAGGGGATGGCCTGGGAAGCTAGGAGGGTGGCCAGGAGGGTATCATGGTTGACTTGGGGGCCGTGGACATGGAGAAAATGCTTAGATCTGAAAGACATTTTGGAAAGTAAGATAAAGAGGAATTATTGATGGATTGGTTATGGGAATTAAAAGAATTTGTGTCAAGATTTTCTATTGCCTGAATTTGCCAATATTTACGTAAACTTGGCATGGTTGATTAAAGGTAATTGGAGACCACGTATGATGATTCAAGTTTCCCTGTCTTATTTTCATTTGCTGATTTTAAATCAACTGAGAAATTAATTTATTTAAACTAAACTGAAACAAATAAAAGCAGTTCACCCGTTTCTCCCATGCCCACCTGTTGCAAATACCTATTTGTTCTCTATGTCTTTGGGCTTGTTTTTTTGTGTGTGTGGGTTTTTTTTTTAAGATTTCACATGTGAGATCATTATTTGTCTTTTTATGTCTGATTTGTTGATTTATTTCACTTAGCATAATGCCCTTGAGGTCCTTCCATGTTGTCACAAATGGGAAGATTTCATTCTTTTTTATGGCTGAATAATATTCCATTCTGCATATACATACCACAATTTCTTTATCCACTCATCCTCCAGTGGACACTTAGATTGCTTCATATCTTGGCTGTTATACATAGTGCTGCAATTAACACGGGGGTTGCTTATATCTTTTGGTATTCTTTGGATAAATACCCCGAAGTGGAATTGCTGGATCATATGGTAACTCTATTTTTAGGTTTTTGAGGAACCTCCATACTGTTTTCCGCAGTGGCTGCACCAATTTACATTCTCACCAACAGTGCACAAGCGTTCTCTTTTCTCCACATTCTTGCCAACACTTGTTATTTGTGTTCTTTTTGATGATGGCCGTTCTGACAGATGAGAGTGATATCTCATGTGGTTTTGATTTTCATTTCTCGATGACTGGCGATGTTGAGTGTCTTTTCATGTGCCTGTTGGCCATCTGTTTGTTTTCTTTGGAGAAATATCTCTTCAGACCTCCTGCTCATTTTTAATGGAGAATTTTTGTCTTTAATAGGTCCACTGTCTTGGTGGAGAAATTGGAGCAGAGGTCTGGGAGCACCTCCTTGTCATGATCCGCTGTCCCTTCCTGGCCCTTTCTGCTACCATCAGCAACCCGGAGCATCTCACCGAGTAGGCATTAGCTTCCAGTCCGGATACAATGCTTAACTGTTTTGAATGTTTGAATGTCATGCTTTCTATCTGGGTTCTGGAGAGTTTCATAACTTTCTGGTGAATTTATTACCTTATCTCTGCATATTCAAGGAACCAGAGTCACCCCTCCTGGCAGGTGCTGAGCAAGCCCACACTCTATAAAGGAAAATCAAGGGTTCTCCCAGCTGGATCTGCAGCTGACTAGGAAATTTCCCCCATATCTCAAAAAAGGTTCACCGGAAGTTATCGATTTATGTTTCTTTTTCTTTGTCCTTTACCAAGAAATAAAATTAAAATGGTATAATGACATGCTCTGCCATGGACCTTGAGATTTCTTATGTTGTCCCACTTTGTAGATGTTTAGAAAGATAGTGAAGCCTTATTAGTTGAAAACCCCATATTATTTATTCACTGGGCTGGATTTTTGCCCACTAACAACAAGAATTACAGCAAAGGCTCCTGTTTGCCAGGTGCTGTTCTAAGTGCTTTGCATATGTTAATTTATTTTAAATGGCCAACAACCCTCATGATTTATTATTTTCATTACTACTGTTAGATAGTCTTTTCCATACTGCTACTATTATTTCCATTTTAAATGTGGAAAATGAGGCCCAGAGAGATTTTGTGATCCAACCAAGAGCTTCAGCCCTTGGTAAGGAGGCTGGGATTCGATCTTAGGTCATCTGGCTCCAGGGCCTATTCCCTTAAGTAATTTTTAAGGCACATAAAATTTTCTTTATTTAAAGTACTTTAAAATCCTTTCACAGGAAGTGGTTCCATGTTCTGCCTAAATAATACGTAATTTTAATTTTTAAGGTGGCTACGATCCGTAAAACAGTACTGGAAACAGACAGACAGTATGATGGAAAAAAATTCTGCTTCTTCAAGAAATGCCGGCTGCCGCGCCAGTTCTCACCGAGACTGCTTACTGATGAAACAGTCGTATAAAGTGAGACTTGGTATGTTTGACATATTCATAGGAATATTATCGTTTCCTTTCAAGTTATTCCAGCCATTGTGTGTTCATTCATTTGGAAATCCTTGCTCTTCATTTCCAGTGCTCTATGCAGAGAGATACAATGATTTAGAGAAGCACATATGTTCAGTAAACAATCATGACATCTCCTTTGACCATTTTCACCCGTGCGCTGCGCTGACCACGGACCATGTGAGTGATGGTTCCGCCATGTTTGTTGTGAGCCACGTCGGTGGTTTGTATCATATTGCAAAGCTGCCTGGGTGACACTCCTCAGAATTACAGAATCGATGCTCTGTAACAGATATTGAACCTGAGTTTTAAGAGTAACAAGAATAACTTCACAGTTTTCATCTGCTCCTCAGTGGTGTCTACATCTGCAAAGCTTACGAATGACTGAACATCTTAACCTGACGTTTTTGGGGGTCGATTTTCTTTATTCTTTGTGCATTTTCCTTCTCAGCACCTGTGTCCCATCTGTCCACCTTCAAGGACACTAACGCTTCTCTTAATGCAGCTACAACTGTGTGTGGGCAGGTACCTTGTACGTGTGAGAATCTGATTGCCGTGAATTGGGTCAAACAAGGGAAAGGCGCTTTTCACTAACATAGCAATCATATGACTTTTTGGTAGTGAATCAGTAAGGTGGAGGTCTTAAGGGGACCTCATGTGGCGCGCTGGGGTTTGAGTGGGGGAAGATTTCTTAATTTTTCTTGCATATTATTTTTCCTTTTTCCTTCTATTCTCAGGAATAGCCCATTAAAGCTCTGGTTGCCTCTCAAAGTGATAATTAAGCAATAGTTTGCCTTCCTTCCAAGACTGGATAAGTTAAATGTCCTCTAAATTCTGTTGTCAGATGAGCCTTCTAAATGGAGAATTTTTCAGGCGCATGGAGTTTTCTTTATTTAAGATATTTGATGTCACAGGGAGCAGTTCCATGTTCTGCCTAAATAATCATCTGGATCAGAAAGCTAATTTAGATAAATAATTAGTAAGGATAATTCTGATCCTGCCGAGCCTCTAATGGCTTTTCTTTGGAACCGGCAAAAGGCACAGCTCCTTAGCTAGGCTTCCCAGGTCTTCTAGGAACTGGCCCCAGGTCCTTTCTGTTCATCTACTTGATGGATTTTACCTGGAAGCCCTCATGATTTATATATAAACTGGAGTGTTTCAGCACAGATGCAAAGTGCCCGTTGTCCAGACTCTGTTCATCTTTGGTGATTCTTCTAATGGGAAACCTTCAGAATCCTCTGTGACTTCCTTAGCTGGATGGAATCTTCTCTCCATAGCACCTTGTCTATATTTTTCTTGTGTGACAACAGTTATGGTCAGCTTGCTGCTGAAGTTCTTTACATGCTTTGTCTTCTTACTACACTAAGTCCTTGAAGACAGACTTTGTGTCCTTGTAGTTTGTAGCTAACTGCTATGTATATAAAATTAAAATGTATATTACACAAATATAGCCAACCCAAATGGAGCACTTACTTTGGGTTCTAAGAATTTTACATATTTTGTCTCTTTTAACCATCACAATTTTAGGATACATGCTGTATTGATATTCCCATTTGGCAAGTGAGGAAGGTGGGGCAGAGAGAACTTGTACCACTGAGGAAGGGGTGGGGCTGGGATGCAGTCTCAGATAGACCGATTCCAGAGCCTGCAGTCTTATCACTGTATTCTGGACAATCTGGTGGACAAATGCCTAGGTGAGGGAGTGAGTGAGAATCACTTTATAGCCTCTGGGCTGTGATGCAGTAGCTTCTAAAAGCAACAGAATGAATCCTAGCGATGGTAATTTTCCAACAGGATTTTATTATGGAACTTTCTCTTTTGTGTGGCAGTGGCTCTATCTACACTCTAAAGAAAACTAAAATGTGGAAAAAATTCCTGTGACCTAACTCACATCCCCAAACTAGAATAGTGATGGTAACCCACAAATTGATAACAAGACTCCTTTCTCTGTCTTTCTCTCCTTTTCTCTTCTCTTTCCATGTTATTTCCTGGCGTTTTTAAGTAGCGTAGTATTTTCACAGTCACTTGTTGTGTTTAGATGGTTCAGGGAAGGTTGTCTTTAAACAGCAGTGAGTACGGTGGTTGGGAGAACTTGGTGAGGCAGGCATTTTGGTCCAAGTGCCTTTCCTCTATCTCAGTACTTATTAATGGAACAACTGGGAAGCTGCTCCAGCTCCCGTAACCCCATGTGACCTCTGCAAACGTCACGCTGCTGCATGAGTCTCCTTCAGGCTCCCGGACATTGGCAATAGGAATGGGGCTTGGACAGTGTTAAATATGTGTTTTGGCACCTGTGTGTATGGGATGTTTCCTAAAGCATCAGTGATAAAAAAGCAAGTCGGGGTGGGGTGGGATGACGGTGTCAGCCCCAGCAAATGTGGGAGGAGCCAAGCCACTGGTCTTTTTCGCCTGCACGTGGAGCAGTGCTTCCGTCACCTGCGAGGTTGGGGACGATGTGATTTGCCCAGACAACATCGTGAGTAATGCTGTGTGTTCATAAATGAAGGTGGGTGTGAATCTGTGACCTTTTATGTCTCTTCCTTTTACACCTGTGCTGGCTCAGTTTTTTACCAGCTCGTAAGTTATCGTATAGTGAAGACCAA
Source organism: Lipotes vexillifer (assembly GCF_000442215.2). Lineage (NCBI taxonomy): Eukaryota > Metazoa > Chordata > Mammalia > Artiodactyla > Lipotidae > Lipotes > Lipotes vexillifer. Next base: position 4,612,693 of record NW_006785319.1, read on the forward strand.
CTGAAGGGAATGCCCAGCTTTTAGCCACGGAGTCGTGAAATTGATTAAAAACATTAAGACCTGTAGGTTGGTCATTCATCAGTCACCGCGAGAGTTGAGGCATCGATCACGTGCCAGGCAGTTTACTAGGCCTATGCCACGTGTTACGTAACTTAATTCTGACAACAAATCCGTGGCAAAAGCAGAGTTGCCCTCCATGGTAGAAATATGGACATGCAGGCTTTTTTAAAAGCTTAAAAGCCCTAAGAAATCATAAGCATTCTCATGACGAAAACAGAAGATTTGTGTCTTAAAAATTATGATAGTTCTTGGATTTATTTTATTTTATTTAGACAAAATAAGCTGCCACTTTTAAGTAGTAATAATAAGAGAAGAAAATGCTAACATTCCAAAATAACATATTCACGTACTATTTGGCAAAATGTAGCTTTTTCTGTTCAGTTAGTTCAGTGCTCAGACTGAGATGCTATAAACAGTGATTCCAGGAAATCACCTGCATCCTATAGATTTTTACAAGCCTCATTCAAAGCCCGGTTGATTCTTTTAATTGAAATACGTTTGACATAAAACCTTGTATAAGTTTAAGGGGTGCAGCGTGTTGATTTGGTACATTTATTTTGCAGTGTGTCTGCCACCTGTGTCCAGTCTGAGTCCTCATCCCTTCTTTTTTTATCTTTAACATCTTTTACTTTTTATTATTTTTTAAAATTTATTTATTTATTTTTGGCTGCGTTGAGTCTTCGTTGCTGCGCATAGGCTTTCTCTAGTCGTGGCGAGTGTGGGCTACTGTTCGTGGCGGTGTGCAGGCTTTTCATTGCGGTGGCTTCTCTTGTTGCGGAGCACGGGCTCTAGGCATGCGGGCTCAGTAATTGTGGTGCACGGGCTCAGTAGTTGTGGCTCACGGGCTCTAGAGCGCAGGCTCAGTAGTTGTGGAGCACGGGCTTAGTTGCTCCGCGGTATGTGTCATCTTCTCGGACCAGGGATAGAACCCATGGCCCCTGCATTGGCAGGCGTATTCTTAACCACTGAGCCACCAGGGAAGCCCCTCATCCCCATTTTTTTTTTTTTTTTTTTTTTTTTTTTGTGGTACACGGGCCTCTCACTGTTGTGGTCTCTCCCGTTGCGGAGCACAGGCTCCGGACGCGCAGGCTCAGCGGCCATGGCTCACGGGCCCAGCCTCTCCGCGGCATGTGGGATCCTCCCGGACCAGGGCACGAACCCGCGTCCCCTGCGTCGGCAGGTGGACTCTCAACCACTGCGCCACCCAGGAAGCCCCCCCTCATCCCTTTTCTGTGGTGGGACAATTAAGATCTAGTCTCTTAGCATGTTTGGTGTTCATGATACAGCTTTGTTTTCTGTAATCACCATACTGGGCATTAGCTCTTCAAGACTTATTTATCTACTAGTTTAAAAAGTTTAAAAAAACCTGTGCTGATGTATTTATCTTGTTTGCTTTTAGCACAGTCTGTGAGGTGGCAAGACAGATATTTTGATCCTGTATTGTAGATGAGGAACCAGCATTTAGAGGTGGAATTAGACCTAGATCTTCTGATTCAAACTTGATTGCACTTTCCATCCAACCAAACAATTTTTTTCAGCTGTATCATTTGGGGTGGCTTTTTTTAGCCCAGAACTTCCAAACCTGAGTTTCATAACTTAGCAGCTGTTTACAAAAACAAGTTCCCTATTGTCAAATAATTTTGGAGAAACCTGGATACTGTAGCCCCTTCTTGGAGATTTAACGTTTCCAATGAGAACCCTTGAGGAAGCCGATTCCTAGAATAAAACCCCCCTGTCCCCAACTTTTCTTTTGAAGAAAACCTGCCAGCGTCTCAGGGATCATAGTTTCCACAAGCAGTGGATTCGTAGCAACAGTGGTTGAATCCAGTAGCATTTACTGCAGTACAGGCTTTTGGAGAACAGGAATTTTTAATTTATATTTTTAAATATTTGTGGAAAAATAATGACGTGGATATCCAGAAGGCTTAGCAGAACCAAGTCAGTAACCTGGGGAGAAGTTTCCTGGAGTGTCGTGAAGGTGACCTTCAAGTTATCATAGGACTTGAGAAAACCAGATTTGCCCCTTTTAGCCTGGCTTGGTACTCAAAAGCCAGGAATCACATTCATAATTAAATCAGTTCCACTTCCAGTTACAGGGTGGAGGCTGTGTGTTCTTGTCTAAACTGAGTCCACAGATCTTTGAGCCTCCCGGCCCTCCTAAGAGAATTGGCTCAGCTGAAAGGTCTTAGGAAATACAAAAACCTTTCGGTGGGCTTTTGAGTTTTTTTCTCTATTAGTAAATCAGGGACACTCTTGGTTAGTATTTTGTTTGCGCTGAGCCACTATTGGGCATGTTAGATCAGTGCTGTTTTCAGTGTCTTTGGGTTCATGATAATGAGTGATGCTGAGGCAGAGGATGGAACGTCAGATGGAATAGAAGGAATATTAAATTTTTCAATTTTATTTTAAACATAGATTGACAAGTTTGGATTCCCTTCTGATCTTACCCTTTCACCTCGAGAAATGATCCAGCTTTATGATACCATGTTTGAATTCTGGGAAGGTTGGCCCAGGGCTCAGGTAAATAGTAATTCTGCATTTATTTTGAATTGATTGAAGTGGATGGTAACTGCTGCTCACAAAGACAAGCTCTCACTCTTTCTAATCACTTGCACCTGATCTTTGAAAGTTACCTGTGGACTCTTTCCAAAATAAGGTTGCCCCTTCTCTAGACAGCCTTCCTCCTGACGGTCTGTGTTTTCCTGTAACTGGGCGGAGTACCCCTGAACTCCTGAGCACGCTTCCTCTTTCACTTTCTGTGATAGGACAGTCCTTTCATCTCCCCTCCTGTGTGCTGGTTCCCGGGTTTCTGTTCCTGCCTTTCTCTCCTCTCACGCCCCTGCCTTCTCTCTGTCCATCTTTGTTCATCTCCTGTTTGGTTTTGCTGCACATTCTGCCTTAAGCGTTCGCCATCCTATTAAGTTTACACACCAGAAATGATGGGGAGATAGAAGTTCATCCTGTACTCTCAAGGCGCTTGTAATTCTGTTAATGAGACATATTGCTGAGATAACACTTTTGGATTTTCTTGCGTGATTTTATTGAATTCTGTGGTATTCCTTTTCAAGGAGTTGTGTCCAGAGGAATTCGTTCATTTTAAGAATAAAATAGTCATTCGAAAGATGGATGCTAGAAAGTACGAAGAGAGCTTAAAGGCAGAACTGACGGGCTGGGTGAAGAGCCGGCACGTCAAGGAGGGAATTATCACACGTGTTTCGGGTGAAGCGCCTGTGTGTTCTTGTCCCCTTGAGTTGTGCTGTGCAGTCATTACTATTTTCTGGCTTTCTTTAATCTTCAGCTTCCATTGTAGGATTTTCAGTTGAGCACGAAGTCCAGTGATTCTGAGATAGACTAGAGAGAGAGAAAGGACCTATGTCCTTGTCTTGTCCTCTGTCCCTCCCGTGACGTGTGCTCCACGTTCTGACGGATGAGTACAGAGGGGCCCTTTCCTGATCATGATGCTCGGGAATCACAGTGACAGCAGCTGAGAAGGGCTTTTCATCCCTTTATCTCTTTTTCATCTGGAAAGTTTTTTTTTCTTTTATGATTTTTATTTTAATTTGTAGGAACTATTTTTGTATTACAACCTTAGTCCGGGGTCGTATGAGTTGTGCACATTTGTTTTAAGTAAGTGGCTGGTCTTTTTTATTTTGGAGTTTGCTCTGTTGTCACGTATTAAGGTTTCTGATTTTGGGGGTGTGACATACATTAGAGTTTTCTCAGGTGAGTTTTTCCCATTCTATTTTAACTTACCTCCTGCTCCTGTATAATTATATTTTATTCCACTTACTTTGTCAAGAAAAACCTTTAAAATGTATTTGTGAGTGATACGTGATATAGAGAGAAACTTATATCATGTATATATATGTTACATGATGTAGAGAGAAACTGATTTACCCCACCTCCTGCCATGTAGTGGAACCAGCATCATTTACCAAATAACCCTCTTCCTGACTGATTTGTGTTGCTTTAAAAAATTGCATGTTAAATTGCACGCACGCACGCGCATGGGTATTACTGTTTATCTTTTTGTTCTCTCGTATATGATATCTAAATGTTGATTTATATATTTCTTTGATGGTTCTTTTGCAGTGTTTTATCTTATACTTTCATTATTTTTGTTACATAGTCTATTAAAGAACCACAGAAATATAGATTAGATAACTATGAAAATGTTTTAGCCAGAAGCAGGAATTCATGTCTTCATTACGCAGAACTTACAATAATTTTCTTTTCACTGCCACAGGCCAGAATGGTCCTGAGGAATCTCCGTCCTCCTTCGGTTGTTAGTTCAGAAAACATGGCATTTATGTTTCCACGTCTTGTTGAAAAGCTGAGGCAAATGGAGAAGTTACCTGCACTGTTTTTTTTGTAAGTCATTTAATTTGTTTTTGGTTGTAATTTGCATTAGATGCATTCTTTTAAGTAGAGGGAAGTTACACAAACTTGACTCTTGTAAAATAGCGTTCAGTATGATATTTGGTGCCCTTTTGTTATTAGAGTGCATATTTAAAACTATACCTTTCTAGTTTAGTTCTTACAAAAATAATTTTACTTGTGCTATTACACATCACCTTCTTTACGTGGTTTTCTTTCTCCATTTCTTCCTCTCCTTTTACTATAAACTAGTGTCTTTTTAATTAGGTCTTGTTAATTTTCAGTCAATACCTAGGTTTTTTACAAAAGAGATAGAAAGTTTATGCACACAGTTGCCCCACCTAAAATTAAAGTAGCCTTACAATATGCTAGTTTAAGTCCCAAGGTGCCGGGAAGTCTGGACCATATGTCCCTAGGTATTTCCATTTCAAAAGGTATAAAGCCCAGACTCTGGAGACATTTCTGGATTGTAGAGGCCAGTAACCCCTGGGTTTACCTGGTCTCTAGAAAGAAATAGTCACAATCCAAGAAGTTAGGATGAAAACCCCCAATTCTCTCCATCCTACCTAAAAGAGCAAAATTTTACTGTACCATCTCACTTGTATGTGGAATCTGAAAAAGCCTTACTCATAGAAACAGAGAGTAGATTAGTGGTTGCCAGGGACATGGGAGTGACAGAAAGTGAGAGATGCTGGTCAAAGGTACAGACTTCCAGTTATGTAATGAATAAGTCCTGAGGATCTAATTCCGTCGTGGTGACTCCAGGTAACAATACTGTATTGCATACTTGAAAGTGGCTAAGAGTAGATTTGAAATGTTCTCACCACAAAAGGAAAAAAAGGTAACTTTGTGAGGTGGTGGTTTTGTGAACTAACCTTATTATAGTCATCATTTTGCTATGTTTACCTTTATCAACTTGTCATGTTTTGTATAACTTAAACGTATGCAGCGTTATATGTCAGTTTTGTCTCAATAAAACTGAAAACAGAAACACACAGAGAAAAGCAAAGGAGGCACTAAAATTCACAGAAGATTTGGCCGTCAAGAAATCTGATTTATTTCACTAACCATAATATTCTCTAGTGAAATAAGTCTGACAGAGAAAGACGAATACTGTATGCTATCATATTTTTAGATATGTGGAATCTAAAAAATAATACAAATGAATGTATAAGTAAAACGGAAACGGTCACACAGACATAGAAAACAAACTTCCGGCTACCAAAGGGAAGAGGAAAAGTGGGGAGGGACAGATGAGGGGTTTGGGATTAACAGATGCAAACTACCATATACTAGGTAGGCAACAAGGACCTACTGTATAGCACGGGGAATGATAGCCTTGATCTTGTAGTAACCTAAATGGAATAGAATTTTCAAAAATACTGAATTACTGTGTTGTACAACTGAAACTAACGTGATATTGTAAATCAACTATACTTTGGAGGAAAAAAAAAATCTGGACTTACATATATTTATCTAACACTAAGGGTCTTTGATGCTGTTAGACACAAGAACAGCTACAATAACAATAAAAATAAATGAGTAAAAAAATTTCTTCTCGCCTCTTAAGAGAGGAAGAAGGAACATCTCTCTTCTGTAAATAGAGAAAATCCATTGTTACCTGTTCCTTGCCTGTGGCGTGCCTGACCCCTCTTGCAGGAGGAGTCTCTGGGGGCTCTGCTTGCTGTTGCCCCAGGAGACAGTTAATGTTTCCTGTAAGGCGGTTAATGATGGGTCTGCCGACCCAGAACACCTCAGGTGCCTGTTCAGGATGATGCTCATAAAAGTGGAGATTAGAAGCTCAACAGCTGTGTGTCAGGATGACAGCAGTGGGCGGCTATATGACTGAATTGTATTTATCACATGACTTTCAAGGCAAGCGTTCTTTTTCTTTGCTTCCAGATTTAATTTAGGGGCTGTAGAGAGAAGCGCTAGAAATGTGAAAAGGTTCCTAGTGATAAAGCAACAGAGCAGAATGCCCCTCAAGGCTGATAAGGAGGCCTACGACATGGAGAGAAAACTTCGAAAAGTTAGAAAATCCCTTGAGACACAGAAGAAAATGTGAGTATGTGACTCAACACACTGGTGGTTGGAAGGCTGAAATACGTCACAGGTCCCAACAGGAATGTACACTGGGCTCTACAGACATCCTAGCTGTCCCTTATTTGCAGGCCCGTTCTGTGCTTCGGAGAACTGTGTGTGCTCCTGGCTCCCGCCTTGTTCTCGTGTGTCTAATTCTGATGACTGCGTCTTTCCTTCCTCCCACCCTCCCATCCTCAGTGGCAGCCTGGTCTGGATGGGCCCGCATCTTCCTCGGGTGATCACAGAGGTCTTCTTCTTGGGCTTGGGAGCTTCGAGGCACACCACGCTGTGGTGTAGCTGACACCGCTCTTGCTGACATTCTCATTGATTAACTTACCCACGCTCACTGTTCCTTCTCCTGGGCCGTTGTTGGTGGACCACCGTGTCTGGAGTTTTGCACTTTCCCGTGACGTGGCCCTTCTGCTTGAGTCCCTCCTTCCCGCTCGCCCCCAGAGCTTCTGCTCATGAGTTCGCTGTGCCTCTCTGAAGCTTGCCCTCATGCCCCACTTAGAAATAGTGCCCTTTCTCCCGGGCTCTTGCTACGCTGCAGAGTATTTAGTAGGTCGATTATGATGTGTTGCTGTCTTTTTCCTAAATCGTTAAGCTCTCTCACAGCAGGGACCCTGTGTTTTCCTCTTCTTATTAATATGTCCAGTTGTTAGCGAATGACTCGGGTCCTGAGTCTCGCTGGACCCGATTACATACTCACAGATGTCGGCAGAAAGGAAAGGTTCCTTTAATCAGGATGCCGGCAACGTGGGGAGATGGTGGACTCAGTGTTCCCCCCAAACCACTTCTGAGAGTCTGTTCGGCCTTGGAAGTTTTCAAGGGAAGGAGGGGAGTAATCACTGAGCTGGGGGTCAGGGTCCTCGCCGTCCGCCACCGTGTGCAGGCCCGTGGAATCCTCGCCATCTGCCTCTAGGTGTGCTCTCGGTCACGCCGTTTGCTGGGGAGATTACTGAAGGGGAAGCTTGGGAAGAGACCTGGTCACCCGTTAATTACTTCTCTCCTCCCCCTTTGATCTGCAGAAAGAACCGGTACGTTAGGCAAAGTATTGCGTGATCTAGAGACTTGAAAGGTGTGCTTGGGCCGGAGATGAGTAGAGCCTGGGATGCCTGGTGAAAAGTCACGATACAGCTCTGCTAAAGTGACAAGGAAAGGGGCTTCCTGCTGAGGGCGGTTTCCTGCAAAGAGCTGCTTACACAGTCTTAACACATTGCTTGGCAGGTCACAGCTGGTCCATAAATATTTTGCAATGATTGGTAGTTACTTCCCTGAAAGTTGAAACAGCTTTTAGAGCTTCTTGGGCTCAGATTTTTCACGTTCTGGAGCAGGTCAGAATTTCCTGCTGCCACTTCTGTGTCTCTTCCTTCTGCCTGTTACTCTGTTTCCCTGGAAGTGATGGTAGGTGTCAGCCTTTTCAATCACTAGTCCTTAGACGGCTTTTCTTCAGGACGCTGGCAGTCACGGCGTCACGTTGCATTAGTGACCAACAAGTCAAGCTTTAAAAATAAGATGAATGTTTTCGTGAACTAAGAATGCTGCTGTCATATCGGTAAACAAAGGATGTTGCAGCCATCAAGCCACCACTCTCCCCGGCAGTGCACCCTGAGGGGACTCAGGATGGGAAAGCATAGGACACTGGCCCCAGAGAGCTGAGGTGCACATCAAAGGAATGATTCCAGTGAGTCCAGACTTTGCATCTTCCCATACATGGAAAAGCGCTAAATTCCTTAACTGGGGGGTGTCTGGTTTTCTTTAATTAGCAGTAATCCTTTGATGTTCGGACCACCTGGTCTTTGTTGCAAAAACTCTTTTGCATCCTGGCTCCTCCCATCACCTCCTCAGAGCAGTCTCTCAGAGTTATGTGAGATGCTGTCTCCTGGGCTTGAAGTCCTAAGAATGTCCACCGAATAGAACGTAATTCTCAACTTCTAGGTTGTGCATTTTCTTTCAGTCAGCATTTTCCTACCTCGTTCAGCACCATGATTACACTGAGAGTGTTGAGACCCTTGCCCTGGGCCCTGTGCTTCAGAGAACCCCAAGCCGGCCTCCCCATCTGCAGCCATTCCCTTAAAATTAGGAGTTGGTGCAGCTCAGGAGACATCCCTCTGGAGCTCACTCTCACCCTTCAGATTCCAGGTGGTTACAGAGCTTTATTTGTCGGGGTAGGAGAAGGATGTATTTTATCTGAAAGTTTGGTACCTCAATTTAAAACTTAGAAATCCTTAGACAACAGTATGGGGGCCTCCGTTAGCCCTCTGCCTGTGCTGGTCCCGGCATTGCCCTTGGAGGTGAAGGGAATGTCCCAGGAAGTGAGTTGATGGTGCGTCTACTGCTTGATCTGTATTTCTCACCCCTGAAATGGAGTTAGACGGGACACTGGTTAGCACATATTCTCATATTAGGAGCTGTCTTATGTGCAAAGGCGAGAGTGTTGACCAAAAAAAAAAAGCACAGCCTAAAAGTTGAGAATTAGGTTTTATTTCCTGAACGTTCTAAGGACTTAAGCCCGGGACTCAGCCTCTCAGACAGCTCTGAGGGGCTGCTCCCAAGAGGTAAGGGGGGAGCCAGGATATAGAGGAGTTTTTGCAACAAAGGCCAGGTAGTCGGAACATCAAAAGATGACTCTTAATTAAAGAAAACCAGACATCTCAAGTTAAGGAGTTTAGCACTTTTCAGTGTATGGGAAGATGCAAGAGTCTGGGCTCACTGAAAACATTCCTTTGATCTGCACCTCAGCGCTGGGGCCAGTGTCCTGTGCTTTCCCATCCTGAGTCCCCTCGGGGTGCACCATGGAGGCGGGCTGCAGAGGCTGCGGACTTGGCGGTGGGCAGCCCATGAGTCTCCATCCTGAGTTCCCTCAGGGTTCACCGTCGGGGTGACTGTACTGGCTTGACGGCTGCAGCATCCTTTGTTTACTGATATGGCAGCAGCTTTTCTCATTCACCAGAGACAAACCAAGAAAGGACCAGAGATGTGGGTGTCTGTGAAAGGTGGTTCCCGTGGAGTGATGGATAATGCGCTTTGGTGACTGACTCTAAGCCAGTGTTTGTGGGGCAGTGTCTTAGGCCAGATTCCTCGCAGAGATCTGAGATGGGACCTCATGGAAGTGATCTCTTGAAGGGGTGTGCTTGAGCAGGACCTGCAAGAAAGCGACGAAGCAACAGAGGAAAAGTGAGGAAGAGGCATAAGGGTGTGGTGTTGCTGGAATATTGCTGACCCTGGCCAACTGGGAGGCCTGGGTGCACTGCAGGATCGTGCCAGCGTGGGTCGAGGGGGCTGTTTCGTGTACCTCTTATCAGTCAGGTACTGGCTGGGGGCCACATTCCCAGTCCCAGGAGGTGTTGTAACCTTACAGGCATTTCTTGGGAGCTCTTGTCAGCAGAGGGCAATTCTGCAGGGGATGGTGTCGCCAAGAGCCCTTGGCAACCAAACTCAGAGCTGCTGTAGCAGGAGGAGAGAGAGAAGGAGCTGGCCTGTACTCGGCCATGTGGAGCCGAGGGCACCTACCTTCCTCCAAGCCTGTGAAAGAGAAAATGCTCATCACTTTAGCACGGGACAGGGGGGGTCATATTGGGAGAACTGGATTTGGCAAGAAGGATGCTTAGAGTAGGAGGAAGGGAGGGGAATATTCAGACACAATAGGGGACTTTTCTAATGAGGGACCACAAGTTCCAGAGGCTTCCGAGGTAGAAGGTTGGTTCAGGGTGCTCTGGGTGTATGTAGCAGTGAATGTCTGGGTGATGAGGGGATCAAGGATGTCCTGGGCTTCCTGTGGCGGCCAAATGTGGCCGTTCATCACTTCAAATTTGTTTTTATAAACAGAGATAAAAGAAGCCAGAAAAATCCCAGAAAAATGGATCAAAGCCTAATCCATGAAGCTGAATGTGCTAGTCTCCTCAAGGTTTTTGAGAAGAGCTTGGAGATCCCTCAGGACTGCACATATGCAGATCAGAAGGCCATAGATGCTGAGGTGAGCCCTTAGGATGGAGCAATGCTCCTGGAAACCATTTCACACTCCCGCTACTACTGCGCAGCTCCAGACGCTGCTGGGTGTGATACCTCAGTGCCGTCGCTTCCAGAATAGAAATCCTTGTGCGTGGCCTTCTGTCTGTACCTAACCCTGAGGGCTCTGCAGAGCATGTTTGAAGAAGACAGGATTAGGTTTATAGATGATTTCTTGCTTGTTAATAGTTAACCCCTGGGGGTGGCTGCCCTTCCCTTATTTCTTCCTGCAATACTGTTTTGCACAGCCTGAATTCCACGCTCCGGTCTCACACGCCTCAACCGAATATTTCGGTTCATGTGGTCCAATACACTTGAAATAATATATACACAATTTCTCTAAAGCTCAGGACTTCTGTGTTATAGTCAGAACATGCCACCAAAAAGACATTGAAATATCTAAATGTGGTATGCCGTTTCTTCAAAATGTTTTATAGTGCAAATAATGCATGCGTTTGGTAGACGAATTTGAAAATACACATTAGTAACAATAAAAGCCATGCCAGCCGTCGGAAGTAATCACTGCCCTTCTGGATGAACCTTTCATGTCTTTGTGACCACACGCACACACATGCACACGCATACACGCGCACATACATGCACACACACACATAGGTGCATACAGGCATATGCCTGTGTGCGTATGTGTGCATTCTATTGTATACATTCTTTTGTAAATTTCATGGTTTCCTCCTTTTCGAGAACCATCATCATTTCATGGGTCCTTGATATCCCATTGTGGAGTTGACTGTACATGGAGGGTATTTTCCTTTTGGATTCTTAGGGTTTGGGGTTTTTTCTTTTCTTCTCTCTTTCACAAGCAGTGTTTATTTTAGCACATAAAACTCTGCATGCAAGTGGATTTCCTCCTTAGGGCAGGGATATTTTTAAGGCTATCTGTGACCAATTTACAGTGAGAAGGACGCCTTCCCAGACCACGTAAGGTAAGGAACCTGCTCTGCTTGGAGCAATCGCTCTCCCCAGGGAGAACTCCTAGGGCTGATCTGACCTCCCTCAGGCCGGAGCGGCCACACTCACACCTCCTCTGGGGATTGTCTACTGCTTGGTCAGTACTTATCACCCCTGAAATGGGGTGAAACAGTGCGAGACATTCTGCTCCAAGACTTTGGAACATTTCTGATAGTTACTGTTGCTCCCATAAAATGTTTTTTATGTGTAGAGTTAATTTCAAATAATTGGCCTCATTTAGCTAAATTATTATATAGTGTGCCTGTTATTTTCATTTCACCATTTTAAATTCTGATTTAAATTAAAATTAGATAAGAGATGATCAAAATCCCTAAAACTCTTGCTTCTTTCAGACTTTGAAGAGGGTGTTTAACCGAGTGAAATTCTCAAGGAAAGGCGCCGAACTGAAGGCTTTGGCAGCAAGGGGGATTGGATATCATCACAGCTCTTTGGACGCCAAAGAAAAGCAGTTAGTTGAGATTCTTTTTAGGAAAGGATTTATTAGGGTAAGTAAAGTTCTTCATTTTATAACTTAAAACTCTGTCTGTATGAAGCTGAGCACCCATAACGAATGGAAAATAACCATTTTTTCCAATCTAATTATGTCTTTTTTTTTTTTAACGTCCCACGATACCACTGCATTTTCCATCTCATTTAGTTGAGGGAGGGGGTTTGAAATCTCTCATTCAGTTTATCTCTTTTTCGTGAGATTCAGGTATCCCCTAAACAAGTACTGTTCCAACTATTTCCAACTATGTTTGTAATACACCTGTGGCGATCTAGGAATAAACGCCCACTTTTCATTTATAATGTCGACGGCATTTTGTCAGCTGTTCATGTGATTTTGGCTGTAGATGTCTTTTCATGGGTGTGGAGGACATTCAGGGTAGCATTTCGATCAGATCTTTTCCCGGTGTACTAGGAGAAATAAGGACAAGGATGTATTGCGTCCCCGGGGCCAGCTGCACGGCTCGGCAGACTTTAGCGGCACCATCCTCATAGTCTGTCCTGTCCCTGGTGGCGGACAGGAGGAAGGTTCCCTGAATCACTTGACACCCAGCCCTTGTTATGTATTTGGTGTGTCCCCTAAAGATGTGAGGGGATACTCTGGATACATTCACAAAGAGGGTTTATGTGATTTCCTAGTTAATTTAGACGTTGAGTAATATTTTAAGATAGACCCTGACTTTTTCTAATTTGCCACATTAAGTTTTTGAATTATGTACATTATATTTGTGTGTGGTGGGGAGGGGAGAGATTGATTCTGTTACTCGAGGGAGTATCTTTTAATCTTAATAAATAAATCTTGAAGAAAATCTGACATCCTAATTTAAGGGTAATTCTGTAATCTGGAAAAAAAACCAAAATGTATCATTAACAACTTTGTTTAGCTTTTTTCTTAACTAATAACAAGTTATTTATTTATTTGAAAAGTCAATAACCAGAAACAGAATTTTTTACATGATTATGAATTGAGGTAAGGAGGCACAACTATTTTGATCAGCCTATCCTGGATCTAAAATAGTATCTTAAATAGTAGTTGCTCCATTACCAGTAGCTTAGTAAATGGATAACTAGATCCCTCTAGGCAAAATACTGTGGAAACAGAGATAGCTTTGGTATTGAGAACACATTTTTCAAAAGGTATTTATTCTAGTTATAGTCTAAATTTAATGTTCTTTCTTTTCCCATTCATGTTCTTATTGAAGAACTTTATAAAAACAGTTAATAAATGGTGTGTTTCATCTTGACAGAGTATCGATATCAGGTTCAGAATAATTAAAGGAAATTATTCCATATACTTTACCATCAACCTCAACTATGACTTTATGATAATCAGTATAAATAGAAATAACATTAGAAATACCCAGCATTATATGGAAAAAAATGAGTAAAAATAGATTATTTAAGAAACTGTAAAATTTCCCCTACTCCTTTTCTGGTCAGTTATTATGGCAATTCAGGGGAAAAGGTGAAACTTAATTTGCTCTATTACTTAGATAATTTATTTCCATAGAAATAATCCTCACAGGTAAGTTAGAGTGGGTGAGGCTGGCCACTGCCCGTAAGTGGGTCTATAACAGTATTATTCCCTGTTGTGGGAAGTTCCCTTTCTAGTCGTTTATTACAAAGTATTTCCTGAGCACCTGTCATGTGCCTGGTACTCTTTTTGGGGGGTGGGGTACACGATAGTGAAAGGGGCTTGGAGCCTGAGGCAGGACAGTACACACACAGATGATACACTTGAGGTGGTCATTAATGCCATGAGTAGAGGCATAATGAGGACGGGGCCATCATTTTGGATGTGGTGGTCCAGAAATTTCTTTTTGACATTTGAGTGGAGGACTGAACAAACCAGATAAATGGATACGTGGGAGAAGAATGTTCTGGGCAGAGCAGAGTGAGGGGCAAGGCCCTCAGCAGTGAAATATGACGTAGCAAGAACGCCAACGTGCTAGAGCCTGTAGTTCAAGGCTTTCAGTCACTCCATGGCATTGCACTGAAATGCTATTTTATGACGTAACTGTTTTATTCTCCTTCTAGGTGGTGACCGCTACGGGGACACTGGCTTTAGGAATCAACATGCCCTGTAAATCTGTGGTTTTTGCTCAAAACTCGGTCTACCTGGATGCTTTAAACTACAGACAGGTATTGTGATATGCAGAAACTCCCTAAATAGGGCAATTGAAAGAGTAAGAAAGGCGACACTTTGGTTTGCAAACGTGCTGCAATTCACGGGGACTTTCCTGCAAACCTGACAGTCACGTTTAGCTGTGGTGTAGCGGGCCGGTCACGGGCTTGGTGTTACGTGACCTTGGGTGAGATCTCTAACCGGCCTGGTCCTTCTTGGCTATCTCCAGAAGAGGAATGATAAGGACGGTCCCATGGCATTTGCAAGAATTCAGTGAAGTGATTTGTAGGGAAGACACAGGTGCAAGGTGCTTGAGGACTCTCTCCTCGTCCAGCCCCTGTGCCCCTGAGTTTACGCCCTGGGGTTCTCTTTCATGCTTCTCTTGTCTTTGCCCCTGCTGTGCACTGTACTACCAAGCCGACTTTGTTATTCTCGTCCAGTGCTTTTGATTTTGGCCTTGCAATGTCCATTTCCGCCGTCTTGCATCATACATTTTTAGCTTGTAGTCATTAAACAGTTTTCCTAATTTTCAGGTCTCCTGACTCCACTGTGTCCTGAACGCAGACGGTTTTCCTGCTCAGGATCACTTGGTGAATATTTCTGCTACATCTATCAGCCAACATTACGGGTTTTATCCAAGTGCCGCCCGCCCACCCCACTTCCTCACGGAACACTTCCTTTCTATTCCCTGATGGGCCTTGTTCCTACCCAATACAACATCCTTAGTTTTTCCTCCATTTTACCAACCCCTGTCCTTTTGATTTCTCCTTCTGCTGCTGTTCTGGGCATGAACCCTCCCCCCATATCATCTTTGGGAATCTCTCATTTAGGAGTCTGGGGCCGGCGTTATGGATGGTGAACTTGGCAGTGGAAATGCCAAGGTTGGAGTCCTGGGTCTTTCACTTCTTGGTGTTTGCTTACAGTGAGTTTCTTATTTCCCAAGCCCCAGTTACTCTACTGTAAAATGCAGACAATGATTACACTCACCTCATAGGGTAGTGGTTGTAGGGTCTTTATGAAAAAGGTGTAAAGGACTTAGCACATTCTGAGCACTTACTAAAGGAGACCTAATATAACTTCTGTAACGAGTTTGTTCTTAACTTCCTTTGTACAAGTAGCGTTTCTGAATTTTATCTCACTCTTGCATCTCCTCAGCTTGTGCACAATTTTTATGGTGATTTGTCACTCAGCGCACATGTGTGTAGGGGAGAGAGAGAAAAGGGACAAAGGAGGGGGGTGGGAAAGAAGAGAGGAAGACTCGGAAGTTCAGCTGTAAGTGAACTGGAAAGCAGGGTCTCTTCTTTTTTTCTTCTTGCTGTTCTGTCTTCTGTATATCATTACACAAATATCTAGCACAGTTTTGGGAATGAAATGAGGACATCAGGATGACGAATGTCTCATTTTCAGCTCTGTCTCAGCCCCGGTGAATTTCCTGCCTGGTACCCAGTTGGATTTTAGACTCAGTTCTGTAATGGTTGGACATCGTCACAGTGTACTTGCTCTAATGCAGTATAAAAGGCTCAGTTCTTATACTGTGATGGAGAAACTGTTCAGGAAAGATTTACTTTGTGATTCTATTCTGTTTTCAGATGTCTGGACGGGCCGGACGACGAGGCCAAGACCTGGGGGGAGATGTGTATTTCTTTGGTATCCCACTCCCTAAAATCGAAAAGCTCATCAAATCCAATGTCCCTGAACTGAGAGGGCAGTTCCCTCTCAGCATATCCCTGATCCTGAGACTCATGCTTCTGGCTTCCAAGGCAGATGACCCTGAGGATGCTAAGGCAAAGGTACTGTGGGGATGGTTTCTGGGGCTGAGTCTCCATTACTGGCCGGACTCTTTTTTACATCTGTAATGATAGCTTCTTGGAGTCACCATTCTTTAATGCTTGCTAGTGTCTTGGCTGGTAGAGAACTGGGGGTGGGTGGGGAGAGTAATAATTAGTTTTGTTGTCTCTGTCAATCATAGAATTTATGGCCAAGGGGCATTTGGATTTGCCCCAGATTACTATTTTCACGTATGATAAACATTGCCCCATAGGAGTGAAGGGTGCTAGCTATGGATCTTAAAAGATCTGGGTTACAAAAAGATTTGTGTTTATGATTTTGTAATAAAAGAGTTTATTTTTCGTAAAAAAGTAACCCAAGTTCATCAAAGAATATTTGGATAATGCAGAAAGTTGAAGGAAGAAAAAAAGCACCTACACCTAGTTTGGCTCTCCAAAAACAGTCACATTCTCATTTTGCTATTTTCTTCAGTCATATTTCTAAGTATAGGTGTGTATTTGGTTCCTTGCAAAGATATATTTATATTTAGTTGGACTTAAGACTATGGTTGTAGACTTACCGTGAAGTTTTCTGCTGAGATAAATGTTTTGAGTCTAATCCCACAATGAGAAATTTAAAATTCATAATTAAATATTTGGCTTCATCCTTATGAAGATGCATTGTGAAAGGGACCCACTCCTCCCTGGGTTTGTGTATTGATTATCCTGCCCTCTAAATTGGATCCTGTTTGCCAAGGTGAGGATTCTTCGAGGACTTTTGTGATGAGCAGCCTCTTGTTATGTTGTTGATGCTCCTACAGACCAGGTGCATGTCGTTTTAGACCAAAACTTCCCCATGTTTGAGTTCTTACCTTTTACCTCTATACGGGAGAGAAGCATACGTCTTCTTGCAAACTTTTAAATTTTTTTCAAAAAGGTTTTCTGAGTCGCTGGTCTTCTTTGTCTTGGCCTGTGTGAGGAGCTCTCTCGGTAACCTTCACACATAAAAGACTCAAGTGTGGGCGTAAATTTCTTGGAATATTCTTTGTACTTATCACATCAAGCTAGAATCACTTCACTGCCCTCTGGCATTTACTGTCATAGAGGAACAGACTCTTGAAATCTCCTCTAGAGGAACTGTGCTAATTCCTGTTTCCTTATAGTTTATTTCTTTCTGCCTATGTAATTATATGAGTATTTTTAAAAGTCTGTATATTTAAATTCTTTTCCCCAGAACTTTCTATTTTGTGTGTCTTTCCTTTTATGTCTTATTGATGTTTTAGTTATTACATGATGAAAACTTTCAGTCTTCATGCTCAGAAGTTTTTATCGCGGTAAAATACATGTAACATTAAATTTGCCATCTTAACCGGTTTTAAGTGTACAGTTCAGTAGTGTTAAGAACCTTTGCATTGTGCAGGGCTCAGGTCATTCTGGAACTAAGAAAAGATTTCTTAAGTTAGATCTTTGATATTTGCTTCCGTTTTGATTTTTTCAGTTTCCAGCAAAAGTTATAGCTTTTAAAATCAAAAGTCGTTTTCCTGTTCTCCACTGTTGTTTTTCTTCTTTATGAGAGAACACTTGAGTTTATCTCCTGCGTCTCTGCTGCACTCTCTGAAGTTTCAGATCTACTCCTTAGGGATACCACGTGGCTGTTCATTCTGCTGCTGGACTTGTTTCCCTGAGATTGTGCACTATTTCCTATGTCACCCTTTCATATCATAATAATGGATTATTTTTTAAACGTCAATTTATATTGTCCATTTACCTTATGCGGTTGCTCTTGTTTCATAAGAGGTCATATCTTTTGGCCTCCACTGAGGATGCCAAAGAATTTTTCCAAAATATGTTTTTCTAAGAAAACCCATTTTCATAGGTCAGATTACTTTTGAGTAGAAGCCAGTGTTCTTGTGATGGTCTGTAAGTTTCTACAGAGCCTGGTCCCAGGCTCCCTTGTCGGACTCACCAGGTCCTGCTCTCCTACACGAACCCACTACCTGCTCCACCGGCAGTAAGCACGTAACAGTCTGAGGGGCACGGCTTTGCTGTTTCTGCTGCTTCCAGAACCTTCGCCCAGATGTGTGCACAGTCTTACTCTTCCATCTTGTTCAGTTTCTTGCTCTGCTGTTAGCCTGCTGCCACCACTCCTCCTGCGCTGTCGATGGACCCCCGTCTGCCGTGCCAACTGTGACCCCTGCTCATTTATACATAGCACACACCACGCCTTACACAGCTGCAAATCTCTGTCTCTGTCTATATCTACCATCTCTACCATGTTTTTGTTTATTTTCTCTATATTTCCCACTGGAATGTAAGCACCCTAGGCCAGAGTTGTTTGTTTGTCTTAATTCTTGGTACAGACACCCAATAAATAGTTGTAGCATGACTGAATAATTTTAGGAAGTTGGTCTGTTTTCTTAAAAGAACTGATCTCTTGTGGGTTTTTCTATTTTCTCACTTTTGAAGGAAAGTACATCCCTTCAAATCTGGTGGTTTGCCAAGAAAGAGGGTGCATGATTTTTCTTTTGGTTTCACTCTCTGCTCACTGCAGTGCTGTTTAAATACCCTTTTAAATGTGAAGCTAGATGAATAGCTTTTGGCCCAAACCTCAGCATTTAGCATATTTTCAAATTATGTAGCTTTCTGGACTGAAAGTTCATCTTCTGCCAATGTCACTGACAGATTGGTCCACAGATTGGTCCTGTGGAGGCCGTTCGTCACCACGAACTGCAGTAGGCACTGCAGTCAGAACTCTTACTGTCGTAATAAGACTTTAGTGACGTGGTCTGCATCTCCAGAGTTACAGTGAACCACCAGAAGTTGCTCACCCTCTTACTACTCTGCTGTTTCCTGGCTGTTGCTCTAAATGTAGAGCGAGAGAGAGGAGAGGTTGTAGGAAAGGGCATTTTTGGCTCCCTGAAAACGTATCACCCCAAAGTAGAGGTGATGGGTGGTACACCCCATCCCTTCCTTCCTTCCTCCCTCCTTCCCTCCCTCCCTCCCTCCCTGCCCGTCTCCCTTCCTTCCTTCCTTCTCCCTCCTAGTCCCCTGGCCTTACATTGACTAGAGATTCTTCCCAGGTACTATGAACTCTCAGGCCTAAAGGCAGCCACGTTTAATTTCGATGCTGTTGGGAAATTCTCCTTTTACTTGAACCTCATAAACGTTGTAGTGAGCAGTTGAAAGATATCTGAACTGTTAACTCGATGCTGCTTTAGTGTCTCAATATTTTTATTACTTTGACCTCGATCAACCTAATTCCATCGTTTTTGCAACGATACTGCAGGACATGGGATAATGTATCAATAATATCGTATTTTCTTCCAGAACAACCCAAGATTGTAAGCTCTTAAACTGGATCCACATATATTACCAGATTATTTGGCAACGTGTTTCATTTCCAATGATTCTGTTTTATATGTTCCGTTTTGCTAGGGGAAGGGTGTGCCATGTAAGAATATGGTAAAACAAGTCATGTGAAATCCCACTGAATCTTAGGTGGGTCTGGTATCTGTGGGGTAAAATGGATATTAGTAATATATATTTGATTGTTTTATATTCTTTTATGAGCTGGTCACTCGGATGTGGCCACAGGAGGAGACAGACGAGAGGCTCAGGGAAACAAAGTAGAAACTCAAGAGGCCCTAGAAATGCAGGCAGGGTGCACCCTGCAGGGCTTCTTGAGACCCCAGGATGGTCGGGAGGCAAGAGACACGAGGGGAGGGAGAGGGTCCATGGGAAGGCGAGGCATCTCAGAGTAAATAGTTTGGGACTGGCTAGTTGGAATAATTCGGGTGGGCTTTGGGAGCTGCGGTGGTCTCTATTTGCCTGGCACCTGGGGTGCTTTAGGACAGGGGAATATTGGCTTGGTGTGTGAGATTCAGGTAAGGCAGCAGGTGGGGCGTAAAGTTGGCATTGGTTGGTTTGTAGAGGAAAAGCAAAGCTTTATCAAGTTGTTGTTATCTTTAGAAAGTAGCCCTGGGAGTATCAGTCTCTCCCCAGCCAGCGGGGTTTTTAAGATGTCAAAGCATCGTAATATGCAGGAAAAAATGTTAAATTCCAATGCACCTCTCTTGTCATCCAGGAGTGTATTTCTCAGCAGGAGCACAGTGTGAATTAACGTCCTCCTCTCCTCAGGTGCTGTCGGTGCTCAAGCACTCACTGCTCTCCTTCAAGCAGCCCCGGGCACTGGAGATGTTGAAACTGTACTTTCTGTTCTCCCTGCAGTTCCTGGTGAAGGAGGTAGGACCGTGTTTGCCTTTTTGTGAGATAGGATCGGTACCATCTCTGTTTCTCATCATCTTGAACTAATTCCAGTCTTTCCAAGGTTATAGCCAAGGATTCCTACTACTTACAGTTGATTTAATTATCAAAGTGGGCCAGGTAATGAGTACTAATCTCTCTTATGTTGGTATTGTGGACTGAAAAAAAAAATGCACAACCTGAAAGTTGAGAATTGTGTTTTATTCGGTGGACATTCTTAGGACTTCAAGCCCAGAACATAGCGTCTCAAATAACACTTGAGGGGCTGCTCCCAAGAGGCAAGGGAGGAGCTAGGATATATAGGGGTTTTTGCAATAAGGACCAGTCAGAGCTTCAAAAGATGACTGTTAATTAAAGAAAGCCAGGCACCTCAAGTTAAGGAATTTAGTGCTCTTCCGTGTATGGGAAGATGCAAGAGTCTGGGCTCACTGAAATCATTCCTTTGATCTGCACCTCAGCTCTCTGGGGCCAGTGTCCTGTGCTTTCCCATCCTGAGTGTCCTCAGGTGCACCATTGCGGGGGCTGCAGTGGCTGAGGGCTTGATGGTGGAGCATCCTGTCTCCATCCTGAGTTCCCTCAGGGCTCACCGTCTGGGCGGCTGTAATGTGATGGCTTGATGGCTGCAACATCTTTTGCTTACTGATATGGCAGCAGTGTTTTAGTTCTCAGTATTAAGTACTATTTTAAACTGGCATTTAATAAGTTGTCTATTAATTAAGGTATGTGGTTGAGTTGAGTCAAACTAATAAATTATGTCTGTTCTTTAGGGCTATTTAGATCAAGAAGGTAATCCTACAGGCTTTGCTGGACTTGTGTCACATTTGCATTATCACGAGCCTTCTAATCTTGTTTTCGTCAGTTTTCTTGTAAGAGGCCTTTTCCATAATCTCTGTCAGCCAACCGGGAAAGGTAAGCTTGACGTTTCATACGTATGGTCTAAAAACAGCAAAGATCCTATAGTGAAAGCTAACACTTCAGGAAATTTTTTTTTTCTACAAAGAAAATGCAAGTTAATATTTAGATAATTTGGAGATACCAAATTAGATAAAATAAAGTTTTATATACTTACTAATATAGATTACATAGGAGAAAGCCATATTTTGTGGCAACTATTTAAAAATAACAACTTCTTATTAACTTGAGAGTTTCCTTGATTCCAGGATTCAGAAATATTAATATATGATTTTTTGATAAATATTTTTCTAATTAAATGTAATATATGCTCATCATAGAAAAAGGGTGTAGGAAACCATCATGTTAAAAAAATATTCACTGTTGATATTTGTGAATATTTTCCTCCAATCATATTTTCTTTGAATATAATTCTATAGTGTATTTCAATAGCTGATATCATATTAGTTGCATGATCTAGAAACTTATTTCCCCCAGATTTGCTTTTGTCAAATTGTGTACATTTTCTGTGAATTCCATTTGTAAAGCCTATCTAATGTTTCATTTAATGCAGTTTTTATTTTTTTAATTTATTTTATTTTATTTTATTTTTGCGGTACGCGGGCCTCTCACTGCCGTGGCCTCTCCTGTCGCGGAGCACAGGCTCCGGTCGCGCAGGCCCAGCGGCCATGGCTCACGGGCCCAGCCGCTCCGCGGCATGTGGGATCCTCCCGGACCGGGGCACAAACCCACGTCCCCCGCATCGGCAGGCGGACTCCCAACCACTGCGCCACCAGGGAAGCCCAAATGCAGTTTTTATAAAAGCCTTTGATTTTTATAACTAAACCATAGATCTTTAAACTATGTCCCTGAAAGAAATGCTTCTGTCTCTGTGCTTCAGTTCGTTGTAGTTCCTGATGCCTGGTGATTTCCTTGCCTTTCACAGCATAACTTTGTTTTATCTTCCATTGTTAACTGGCAGGAACAATCTGTTTTACACAATGTCACTAGGCTCTGAATGTGCATTGTTCTGTGAAACCAGGATCCTCAGGAAGTTCTGTCTCCCAAAAGCTCTGTAAGAGGAGAAATAATTTCAGGCAACAAGGAGTGCAGTTGTGTTTATTGCTGTGTGTGTGTGTGTGTGTGTGTGTGTATAGGGAGGTGTGTGCGGTTATAAACATGGAGACAGAAGCTTTATGAGGCGGATAATATGGACGTTAGTATTTTGTACATGAGGAAGCAGAGAAGTTAAACAAATTGCCGTGGTCACAAAACGTAAATATTGTAAGTCTTGAGCCAAGATTCAAATATGAACAAGTTATTAAAGGTGGCACTTTTTAACACGACCATGTAACAGTCACGTGCTGTGGAGGATGGGTGTGAGTCAGGTTGATGGGAGATATATAGATAGATAGATAGATAGATAGATATAGATATATAGATATATAGATATATATATAATTGGAGTATACCATGTTGGAGCTTTACCATGTTGTGTTAGGGGTTGACAGTATATTAACATCAGTGGCAGGGAGGGGAGGGGAGGGGGCCGGGCGGTTATTTGTGGGTTAGTTTTGGAAACCCTTACGTGCTTGGCTGAGGAGATTGGATTTTGTTTATGAGGCATTGAGAGGCCATCAGAGGCTTTTGAGGAGGTGAGATCATGATCATTAAATGCTTAAGAAAACCAGTCATAGACTAAAGAGGAAGGTCCCAGGTAAGGGGACAAGGGTCTTTGGTTGGAGTTGCAAGAGTCTGAGGTAGAGGGGGAGCGGCAAGAAGGAAAAAGAAGGCACAGGTGTCAAACTGCCAGCAGAGATAGTCATTCCCTAGTCGCTATACTTGTTAACAAATTTCTAGTCTCCGTGAAATAACATGCAATATGACATTCAATTTGTATTGTTCAATTTAAATATTAAAAATGGGATTAATGCACTTTTTATGTTTATGACAAGGTTATGACAAGGTATTTTATTCTGTATAGGCTCAAAACATTTTTCTCAAGATGTTATGGAAAAGCTAGTGTTAGTATTGGCAAATCTGTTTGGCAGAAAATATCTTCCAGCAAAGTTCCAAGATGCTACGCTCAAGTTTTATCAATCCAAGGTAAAATTTATGATTCTGATAACATTAAATAATTAAGATAATTTAACAGATCCTACCGTAAATGATTCCACAGCAGTAGAATTTTATTAATGTAGAGTTCATTTGTTTTATAGAAATAATTTGTTCATTTGTTTTATAGAAATAATTTGTTCTTCTGTAATCAGTGTTATATTTAATCTGTAATTCACATGTCTCCTCTATAAATCTATCAAAAGATTAAATGCCTTGAGGAAAAATGGGATAAAAATTTCTGCTCATGTTTTCCATTGGATTGTATAAACGTGTAGCAATCAGTGGCTAAAGAAAAAAAATGTACGTAATTATACATTAAAATGAACTAATAGTTCCCATCATTGAATCTCTAGTTCTTTTAGCATCTTTTTACCTTGCAGTAGGTCTATGGACAGGAAGTGTACGCTGTAAACTATAATGTTCTCACTGAAAAAATATTAGAATAGTCACCTAAGAAATCATCCCTTGACACACAGACTGTTGTCCGATTTTATTTGCAATGACTTCTTTGATCATGATTCCCTGTCATTAAATCAGCATCAAATATTATTACTAATGTATTTCACTAGAATCTGAGAAAGTGGGAAGGGCTGGTTATTATACCAGATAACCTTGGTAAAAGGTGACAAAGAAGGACATAAAGAGAAGAGTTCATCTATATTGTCTACCATCACAATGTTAAGTTACCATTCTCAGCCCTCACAGAATGTTCTCTAGACCAGTGAACACAATTTTAGTCATTGACTTTTCATCTTCATATCTTTTTCATCACATGTACATTCTTGGACTATTATTTGTTTTGGTTAAATAAACTTATTTTCCTTATAAAAGACAAGTCAGTATCTCTATTCTTACACAGATGGTTATGACAGAAAAAAGCAAAATAAAAAAAGGTTTTGAGTGGAGGCCTCCTATTTCTCTCTCTTTTTTCCTTTAAAGATTATTAGAAATTTGAGCACTTCCAGGCGGGACATGCTAGGTGGCCATCACGCCTGTTGCAACAGAGAGCTGTGGAAGGGATGAGGATTATATTGGCTAAAATTATAAAATGGCAAGAACTTATCCAAGGTGTGATTGGACTCTCCAACCATGATTTTTCTCTCAAAGAACTTGTTGATTCTGGACGAGGTTGAAAGTTGTACTTAGCATATCCAGAGAGCCTCTCCTATGAGAAAAAAACCCAAAACAAAACAATAAAGCTTTTAGTGATTCCATGAGGCTGGAGTGACAGACTAGACACTTGAGGGAGTGTTAACTCAGGACATTCACTGGGTCATATCTGCATCAAATGTCGGGGTGTTACACCACATTTCTTGCAGTCTTGTAGCATTTATTAAATAAAAGCCCACTAGAGGGAAGAGTTTGAATTTATTCATAGGCTTATATTACCCTCAAGGCATTTTTAAAGCCATCTAGGGCTGGAAGATGGAAATGTAGGTTATGAAGCTCTACAGGAATGAAGTAGGTCTTTGGGAATCTTTTAGGGCTGAGAAGACTGAGACCCACCAGCCTCATACTCAAAACCCAAGAGGGCTTAAGAGCAGAGATGCACCAGATGTAGACTGAGACTTATTAAAACTGGAAAACAGTATCAATCCACTTCAATCGCTACTTAGACTGAGGTGATCACATCTTCACTCACTTGGCCAAACACAAAATTGGGGAGCTCACTCCAGTGGAAGATAACATTGTTTGAAGTCTATCAGGTCCTTTTACCAACACTTCTGGTGAAAGAAAAAAAAAAAAACCTAAAAAAGTGAGTAAGCAAGAACATATGACCAGTTAGCAGAATGAAAGCAGGCAATAATAACCAACACAGAGATGATTCAGATATTGAAGTTAGAATATAAGGAAAATGGGGGAAGAGATAGAATTGATGAAAGGATGGAGACTTTCACTAGATAATTACAAAATTGATGAAAGAATAGAGAATTTCACCAGATAATTAATTGGACAGTCCAGAATTGAAAAATGTACTGTCTGCTCAGAATATACATATCAGAAGTCAAAATCAGTGAGTTGACTGATAGCTCAATAAAAGGTATCTGAATTGTAGCACAGGGAGAAAAAAATGAAAATAAAAGCAATAGCATGTGAGAACGTGGATCACATTCCAAAGGTTTAATGTAATATAATGGCAATCCCAGAAGAAGAGGAGGGAGAAAAATGGCCGGAGGGTATATTCAAAAATAATAGCTGGGGGGCTTCCCTGGTGGCGCAGTGGTTGAGAGTCCGCCTGCCGATGCAGGGGACGCGGGTTCGTGCCCCGGTCCGGGAAGATCCCACATGCCGCGGAGCGGCTGGGCCCGTGAGCCACGGCCGCTGAGCCTGCGCGTCCGGAGCCTGTGCTCTGCAACGGGAGAGGCCACAACAGTGAGAGGCCCGTGTACCGCAGGAAAAAAAAAAAAAAATAGCTGGGAATTTTCCCAAGCTGATGAAAGACAGCACTCCATAGTTTCAAAAGATTACTCAACTTCAAGAAGGATAAAGAAACATTAAACTAAAACTACTGAAAATCAAAAACAAAGAGAAAAACACAAATCACCTAGAGCCGAAATAGACATTTCCTTGAATAAAGCAATAATAAGATTGATAGCTGACTTTCTGACCAAAATAATGGAAGGTAGAAGAAAATGGGAATATAATTTTCACTCCACTCTGTTTATTTTTATGCATGAATGTGTACAGATACTTAGCGTATGTTTTAGACATAAGTTAAAGCAGGGTAAATATATTGTGATTGGTTTCATGACATATCAAGAGGATATGCATACCTTATTTTTAAAGTTTTTTTGAGGTATAATTGATATATAAAAATTGCATACATTTAATATATACATGTTAATGAGTTTGGACATATGCATACACCTGTGATATCATTGCCACAACAAAGGCACTAAACATATCCACCATGTCCAAAATTTTTCTTCTGGTTTTATTTATTTACTTAGTTAGGAATACTTACCATGAGATTTATCCTCTTAATGTAGTTTAAAGTACACGGTACTGTATCTTTAACATAGGTACTATGTTGTAGAGAAGAGCTACAGAAATTATTTAGCCTGCATAACAATAATTTATATTCAATGAAAAACAATTCCCCACTTCCACCTCCACCCAGCCCCTGACAATATTCTCTGCTTCTATGAGTATGACTATTTCAGGTCCCTCATGTAAGTGGAATCATGCAGTATTTGTCCTCTGTGAGGCTTATTTTACTTAACATAATGTCCTCTCGGTACATCCATGTTGATCTCCTTTTTTAAGAATGAATAATATTCCACTGTATGTATACAGCACACTTTCTTATCGATTCATCTTGTTGATACACACTTGGGTTGTTTGTATGTCTTGCCTGTTGTGAATAATGTTTCAGTGAACATGGATGTACAGGTATCTCTTCAACATCCTGGTTGCAACCCTTTTGGATATATACCCAGATGTGGAATTGCTGGATCATATGATAGTTCTATTTTTAATTGCTTTAAAGAAAACTTTGTATGTTTTTCATAGTGGCTGCACCAATTTACATTCCCACCAACATTGTATACGTTTCGAATTTTTCTACATTTAAAATTTTTCTTCAACCCTTATAATCTCGTTTTTTTTGATGATAGCCATTCTAACAGTTATGAGGTGCTATCTCATTGTGGTTTTGATCTGCATTTCCCTGATGATTAGTGATGCTGAGCAACTTTTAATATACATGATGGCAATTTGTATGCCTTCTTTGAAGATGTGTCTTTTCAAGTCCTTTGCCCGTTTTTCTTTTGTTTTTTTGTTTGTTTGTTTTGCTATTGAGTTGTACTAGATTCTTACGTATTTTGGATATTACCCCTTATCAGATGGTTGGTTTAGAAATATTTTCTCCCATTCCAGAAATGCCTTTTCACTCTGTTGATTATTTCTTTTGCTGTGCAGAAGGTTTTTAGTTTGATGTAGTCCCACTTGTTTATTTTCACTTGTGTTGCCTGTACTTTTGACGTTACATTAAAAAATCATGGCCAAAACCAATGTCGCTATATTTTCTTTTATTAATTTTACAGTTTTAGGTCTTACATTTAAATCTTTCATCCGTTTTGAGTTTTTTTTTTTTTTTTTTTTTTTTTTTTTATTTGACGTTAAAAAATCATGGCCAAAACCAATGTCGCTATATTTTCTTTTATTAATTTTACAGTTTTAGGTCTTACATTTAAATCTTTCATTTCATCTAACATTTGACTATTTGGACAAAATGGGAAAATTCCTAGAAAATGCAACTTTCTAAAACTAACCAAGGACTATATGAATAATTTCATATCTGATAGCTATTAAAGAAATGTAACCAATTATTGTTTTAAAATTTCCCATTTAAAAAAACCCAGCTTCAGATGGCTTCAGTGGTGAACTTTTTTAAACATTTAAAGAATAACAGCAAATTTTCACACACTCTTCTAGAGAATATAAAAAGAGGGAGCAAAACTTAAACTTAATATCAAAACTTGACAAGGACATTATAAAAAATTAGAGATGTATCTCTTTTATGAAAATATAGATGGAAGAATAATTAACAAAATATTAGAAGAAGGAATCCAGTGGGGTTTTAAAGACCCTCACAATTAAGTGAGGTTTATTCCAGGCACAAAGGGGACTCTATATTGTTGCTTGCTTTCCAAACATGTCACTAGATTCTTTGAAATATTCACAAGTCTAATGTCATTTGAGGGCATACTTCTATTTAAAAGAGTTTTGATTAAATAGCATGAAAACAAAATTTTAAGAGTAAAGGTATTTGTTTTTATAACACAAATAGGAATAAAAAATGAATTTCACCTGAATTTCATAGATGAAAGAATGGAACAGTTTCATTACTGAAAAGGTAGATAACTATAGAATTATATTACATTGTTCTTTGCAGTTCTTCTAAACTTTCAATTTTCAAGGATGGTACGTAGATCTCTCTGAAAAATATTTGGCCTCCAGTTTTTTTGTTTTTGTTTTTTTTTTGCTGACCTCCTCGATGATTTAGGTGTTTCTGGGGGATCTCCCTGAGGACTTCAAGGCTGCTCTAGATGAGTATAACACAAACGTGACAAAGGACTTTGCCTCTATCCTACTGATTGTTTCCAAACTGGCTGATATGAAACAAGAACATCAGCTCCCATTGTCAAAAATAGGTAAGTGTATCTTAGCTCCATTGTGGAACAGTTTAAAAAATAAATAATCTTGCCTAAGAACATTTTATCCCATAAGAAGAGTAGAGCCCTGGAAAGATCAGTCTGCCTTAGAATAAGGGGATCCTTTCTGCTGTCTCAAGGAATAAGGTATGATTATTAGAATTAAGTAAAGGACAGTGGAGAATGACATTGAATAGAGTCATTTATAAACCATCTTGATTAAAGGTTGGGTTTGGGACAAGCCTGGAAAATGGAGTAAGGACACCTATGAGATGAGGAGAAACAAGAAGCGATTCTGTCACTTTTTCCTTGAGAGGAGCTGTGCGTGGTGGTCGTGAGCATAAACTCTCTGCATATGACCTGAGTCCAAGCTCTGGCTCTGCTACTTGTTAGCAGTGGGACTTCGAGCAGGGGACTCCATATTCCTGCCTCGATTTTCTCACCAGATAAATAAGGAGGATAACATTATCCACCTAGTTTGGGTGAGCTTTAAATAGTTAAGCCAATGTCTGTAACTTATCTCCAAACAGCACGTAGCACGTAGTCAACATTCCTAATCTTTGCTCTTACTTTTCATGAGCTATTGGATGGAAATCCTCCGGGAGAAACTAAACTGGAAACGGTGACAGGGATACAGGGAAAGGGGTGAGCTCTGGCTAGCCATTTCCTGGTTTCGTAACATCCTCATCTGGAAGAAGTCAGGGAGGAGGACCATGTAGCTTCCCGGACAGCGTGAAAGCAGGAAGTAGACAGTGGCAGAGGGTGTGGCGAGCATCCAGAGGAGGAAGGAAAGGAGCGGGAAGGTTCGGCCTCAGTCACAAACGAGAGCCGACTCTGAATGCGCC
This sequence comes from Lipotes vexillifer, assembly GCF_000442215.2. Lineage (NCBI taxonomy): Eukaryota > Metazoa > Chordata > Mammalia > Artiodactyla > Lipotidae > Lipotes > Lipotes vexillifer. Next base: position 4,641,860 of record NW_006785319.1, read on the forward strand.
CCCCGGTGCTTTACAAAGGGAAGAATGGAAAACATGCTTCTCATACGCCATTTCCAAACCTGCTGATGGTGGCTGCTTGAATCAGCCTGTCTAGAAGGATTCTGCAGCCAAGTCTGAGTTCGGTGGGAAAAAGGACCAAGGTAATAACAACAATTCTGGGCTAAAAGAGGATACAATTTAAATTTAGTCTTTTATGACCTGTTGATCAAAGCAACTAAAATATAATACACAATTTTATACTGTTGATAATAGTATTAATAACTAACATTTATTGAATGTATTCTATGCCAGGATGTGCTGCTTACTGTATGTGACCTGTCTTATTCAGTCTTCATTACAGCGTTGGTCATTGAAAGTTGAATGGCTCCCCTTTGCCTCCTGGTCTAGAGCAGGTGTGTAAGGCTTGGCAATCTGGCTTAATCTTCAAAGCTGATTTGTGCCAACCTCTTATGGCCAGATTTCTCAGGTAAAGAGTGTGAAGACTCACAACTTGTGTCTCACTTGATGAGCTGCAAGGAAGGAAGAATAGCCATTTCTCCGTTTGCCTGTCTCTCTGGGAACTCTGATGGCAATTTGCTTCATCTAGAGACTTCAGACCATGTAAGTGGAAAACGAGGCTTATAAATAAAATGTCATTAAGAAAGAATTGGATTTATCCTTCTAGGCAGCTTAGCAAGGACTTCAAATTCCCCAAATTGAAAAGAATTTCAGGTGTATCAACAGAAATATCCAGGAAAAGGTGCTCTTGAGGCCAGTTTCTCACCCTGGCCTGAGGAACCCTGTTCCATTATACAGAAATCCAGGATCACCACTTTTCCGGAGATTGACAGAGGTTTGCTGTGAAAAGAGCACATAAAACTATCTTTAGGCTTTCCCAGTATTGCTGTAGACGCTGTAAATCCCATATATTCTGGATCAATGATGTCAAAAATGAAGTATAAAGAACTAGATACATTTCAAATATGCTGGATAACCCATTTGAATGTTGGAATAAACTTGCGGAAATTTAAGTATAGTTCACTTACAATGTTGTGTTAATTTCTTGTGTACAGCAAAGTGATTCAGGTATACACACACACACACACACACACACACACACACATATGCTTTTTCATATTCTTTTCCATTATGGTTTCTCACAGAATACTGAATATAGTTCCCTGTGCCATACAGTAGGACCTTGCTGTTTATCCATTCTATATATAATAGTTGGCATCTGCTAATCCCAAACTCCCAAACCATCCCTCCTCTACCCCCTCCTCCCCTTTGGCAACAAGTCTGTTCTCTATGACTGTGTGTCTGTTTCTGTTTCATAGAGAGGTTCATTTGTGTCATATTTTAGATTCCACATATAAGTGATATCATCTGGTATTTGTCTTTCTCTTTCTGACTTTGCTTAATATGATAATCTCTAGGTCCATCTGTGTAGCTGCAAATTACATTATTTTATTCTTTTTTTATGGCTGAGTAGTATTCCATTGTATATATGTACCACATTTGCTTTATCCAGTCCTGACTTTGCTTAATATGATAATCTCTAGGTCCATCTGTGTAGCTGCAAATTACATTATTTTATTCTTTTTTTATGGCTGAGTAGTATTCCATTGTATATATGTACCACATTTGCTTTATCCAGTCATCTGTTGATGGACATTGAAGTTGCTTTCATGCCTTCGCTATTGTAAATAGTGCTGCTGTGAACACTGGGGTGCCTGTATCTTTTCGAATCATGGTTTTTGTCTTTTCTGGATATATGCCCAGGAGTGGGATCACTGGATCATATGGTACCTCTATTTTTAGTTTTTTGAGAAACCTCCAGACTGTTTTCAAAGAATTTTGAAAAACTGTGTAGACCCTTGTGCATTTGAAATGGACGCATATATTATCATATATTTAAATAGTTTCTAATGATATAGATTGCATTTTCAGATAAATGTAGATATGTTAAAATAGAACCATTGCATCATCCTTTTAAACGTATAAAATGGAATATAAATACTAAAGTGTTTTAACACCCATAACTGTCAAGTTAAAAACAGTCAAGAATAAACTTTTTAATGATTTAAATTTTTATGCAGTTCTCTTCCTCTCGTGTTTAGATTCTGCATTCCCCCACATAATTTTACCTTACTTATCCACCAGTTCCCCTTGATTGCAAATCTTCCAGATTTTCGGGGTCAAAACAACTTTCTGGATCATAACAGAATAAGAATGTTCTAAGGACTTTAAATAATAATAACTTTCTGAGCTACTCCCCAGTCATTTTAGGAAGCAGCTATACCAGTGTGCACTCTCACTGGCCCTGCACTAGAGTTCCTGTTGACCCCGTAGAGTTTTCAGAAAATGAGCAGACATGGAAAACTACTGATGTGCTTTCTTCCTTTTCTTCCTTTCCTTTTTCTTTCCCCTCCATCTTCCTCCCCTTCCCTTTTGCTCCAGTAATTGGGATCCAAAGATTGTCAGAGTTACTCAGTTTAAGCCTTCTTTCCAGACATGCAAGGCACCAGCTCCCTGACACTGTGTACAAAGGTGTTTCCTGCACCAATTAGGATACTGATAAAATTTTAAGTTAGCTTTTCTTTCCTAGTGAGTATTGCTATATTCTAGTGGCCGGGGAGTTAAAATTTTTATTGTACGTTGTGAGGCAGTGATGTTCATCGGTGGAGCCAGGCCATCCCACTGTCCTACTTGGGACAGCAGTACCTCAGTGGATGAGAGACACGCTCTTCCTTCACTG
>NW_006785319.1:4644614-4676247 GCF_000442215.2 Lipotes vexillifer
CAGTGGATCAGAGACTCGCTCTTCCTTCACTGTGAAGAGTGTGCTTTTTCAACATGTTGATTCTAGGAAGGAACTATGAAGCACAGTGTAAGAAATCATAAACTTTCTTTACACATAAATAGTAAATTAAGGAGAGCTCTATTTCTTCAGGTCACTCTGCGCACCATTGGCATTGATAGCACTCGGGCTCCTGTGCTGTGGCCACAGGAATTTGATCTCCAAGGAAGAAGAATGCAGCTCAATGCTTATGCGCTCGATTTCTATAAACACGGTTCCTTGACAGGATTGGTCCAGGACAACAGGTGTGTTTTATCTGTCTCCGTCTCCATCTCCCTCCCCAGCCATCCCCAGCATCCCTGTCATCCCCAGCATCCCCATCTCTACCTCTACCTCTCTCTATCCTTTTCACCTCTACCTCTCTCTATCCTTTTCACCTCTACCTCTCTCTCTCTGTCATTTCCACCTCTGCCTCTACCTCTAGTTCTACTTCTATATCCATCTTCATCTGCATCTTTACGTCTAATAAATGAATGTAATGAATATTAGGCAAACACCTTCTTATAATTTCAGGTATAGGTTAGTCATGCGAAACATACTGAAATGTTTTCTTACAGACTAAGGGTAAGAGAAAATACATTTGGTGGTATTGTCATTCGTGTTTGACCAGCAAAATCTTGAGACTTAGGCTGACTCACTTGACGTAAAGATTTACACTACAGTTATCAATATTTGCACACGTTCACCGATGTTTTTTATTTAGTACTATTTATTATTATATATTTAAACATTGATATTAAACAGTAACAAATAATGCCATGCTCTGCATTGTCTGACAGAAGTATATGAAAAGAATATGATTCACACAGCTGAGGACTGAGACAATGACAGTTGTTTTAACTCCTTGGCAGGGAAACCATTTTCAAAAACAGTGTTGCAGAGATTTATTGGGAATGGAGAAACTGGCCCAGTCACTGAGCACATGGACGTGTGTGGGGGTGTGTTGGGGGAGGGGAATTCTGTCACACCATCGGGAATTCAGTGTGCATTTTAAATACATTTTGAACAATCTTCAGTGAATTCAAGTATTTAAAACTTCTGACCCTCTTGAGAAACACTGATCATTTTTGACAGTAGGACTCATTATTGTGAATAAAGTAGTTGTGATATCAGTGAGTAATTCACTTGATTCTTTTCTTTGACTCTCTGGCCCCATTCACGCTCCTGATCTGGACTTTGTGACTTGGGCTCCTCCTAGAAGGTCAGCCTCCCGTGTTCATTGATCATCTCTGGTTGTGAACTTGTGACTGGAGTTCATAATTGTCATTCTCACAGATTAAATCATCTGGGAGTCTGTGGAAGAAATGATTTTAGTAAATACATCTTGACAGACAAAAGTAATCCATTAGTGACCAATCCAACATTTCAATATGAAATAAATTCTTTAATGTTTTTTACCACTAATTTTCAAAATGTTGTTTTGTTTAGGATGAATGAAGGAGCTGCTTATGAGTTGTTGAGAGATTTTTGCCTCACCATTCAATCTATCAGGTTTGTTATCCATTTTAAATAGTGATTTCAGATTTTCTAATAATTTAGTGGTAATTTGAAAAATGTTGAGCTCATACTTAAAGGTGCCCCTGAGCCTCTTAGGTGCCAAGCATTTCAACTCCCCAGAGACTTTGCAGATCTGCTCCTCAACTGTTGCATTGTTTGTATAATAGAACTAATTCCAAAATCCATGAACTTTCACCTAGACTGGAGCCTCAGCTCAGGCACTTTACACCAACAGGCAGCAGTATCCCAAAGCTTCAAGAATGCCTAGACCCTCATGTTCTCAGTTTCCACAACCAAGGTTTCCATTTTAGTTAATGATACTTAAAATCATAGGCGGGAGGATGAGATCTGGGGACTGAGAACAAAAACCAGTGAGTTAGGGCCTCCCTGGTGGCGCAGTGGTTGAGAGTCCGCCTGCCGATGCAGGGGACGCGGGTTCGTGCCCCGGTCTGGGAGGATCCCACATGCCGCGGAGCGGCTGGGCCCGTGAGCCATGGCCGCTGAGCTTGTGCATCCAGCAACGGGAAAGCCACGACAGTGAGAGGCCCACATATCGCAAAAAAAAAAAAACAAACCAGTGAGTTAGATGGTATGCGTCACATTATATCTCTTGAATATTGTTCAGGAGAAATGTCCAGGAGTCACAATTGTGAGTCTGTAACTAGGAGGAAATTCAGTATTGCGGGTACAGAGCTTGTCATTCTTTGCGGTAGGTCAATGAAAACACCAGGGGAAAACTGGACCTCTAGTGGAATCAAGGCAGGTACAGATCACAAAAGGCTGATGAAAGGTCAGGTCCTGACTGTTCCCATTCCTTGATGAGCCCAGCTGCACTGTCCATTCTTGGATTTCCTCTCTCCATTCTCACCTGTGTACCAGTTCCTTATTGCTGCTGTAACAAATGACCACAAACATAAGTGTTTAAACCAACACAACTTTAGTGTCTTACAGTTCTGGAGGTCAGAGGTCCAAAATGGGTCTGAAATCAAGGTGTTGTCTGGCTGCATTCCTTTCTGGAGCCTCTGGGACAATCTATTTGATTGTCCTTTCCAGCTTCTAGATGCTTTGATTTTGGCCCCTTCTGTCTTCAAAGCCAGCATTGGGGGGCAGATTCTTATATCACGTCACTCTGACATTCACTCTCTCCTGCCCCCTGTCTTCCACTTAGATTGACCTTTGTGACAACAGTGGGCCACCCAGGTAATCCAGGTTAATTTCCCCACCTCAAGGTCAGCCAATTAGCAACTTCAGTTCCATTTTCAGCCTTAATTCTCCTTTGCCGTGTAACCTAAGGATTTATAAATTTCTATGGATTAGGACATGGATATCTTTGTGGGCCATTATTTTGTTTATCACACCCTGTTTTCTTAATTTTCTCATACATCTAGGTAAAGGGAGGATTGTTTTGCTTTTTGTGGAGGTAGTCGCCTGTGGGTTTAAGTATATACTGAAAAATAAAACCACAAAATGACTCCATAAAAAAAAATGTGGGGAAAAAGAAAGGGATTTGTGTTGCTGTTATTGAAGGGAGGAGGGATCTGGTTACATGGGACTTGGTGGCCATTAAAATCCTCTTGGGGGCTTCCCTGGTGGCGCAGTGGTTGGGAGTCCGCCTGCCGATGCAGGGGACACGGGTTCGTTCCCCGGTCCGGGAAGATCCCACATGCCACGGAGCGGCTGGGCCCGTGAGCCATGGCCGCTGAGCCTGCGCGCCCGGAGCCTGTGCTCCGCAACGGGAGAGGCCACAGCGGTGAGAGGCCCGCGTACCGCAAAACAAAAAAAAGGCCTCTTGGTAAAATACAGGGAGGGGAACTGCATGGTGATTGCCTTGATTGATTGATTCGTTGACAAGATGTTTCTTTGTTTTTGCGATAAATATGTTCCTTATGATTCTTTTCCTCATTTTGCTCACATTGCATCATCTAGTGGGATTTACTTAGTTCTACCTCCCTGGGGAAAGCCCTTCTTATGATACCGACTCTCAGTAGAATGGGTGAGTTTTATGTGTATCTGTATTTCCATTTACAGTGTTTCTTTGCGTGAACTATGTGAAAATGAAGAGGACAACGTGGTCTTAGCATTTGAACAACTGAGTGAAACCTTTTATGAAAAATTTAAGAACATTTGAAAATGAAGTCTATGCAAACTAATTAAAAGATAGCCTTGGGCATTTTTAAAGTCGTATTTTATGATTCTCATGCTTTTTGTTGGGAATACATATATGATGAATTAGAAAGGGAAGCAGTTTGGAGTCAGGGTTCTCATCAAACTTGCCCTGCTCTCCTGTGAGCATCCTTGGATGAATCACTTAGTATCTCTAAACCTTGGCTTCTTTGTATTGTTTAGTAGCAATGGTTATGTCTCAGCTAGTTTGTAGATTGATTGAGAATTGCAAGGATTTTGTGTGAGATTGAAGAACAGTGTTTGCTCTGTGAGGCCTAAACAAATATTATGTTCTCAACAATTTTCTCCTCAATGTTATAATTTGTAAAAAGTCTATTAAGGCTAGAATAAATGATTACAGTATCCTGACATTGAAATATATTCTCTCTATTTAATTTAAATGTGATTCCATGACTTAGATATGGCTGTTGGAAGAGTACCTTTTAGTGAACTTAAACTACTTTTTATAAAACATGATGGGAGTTTGGTATAAATTCCATGGTACTTTAAATAAAACATACCTGATGATTTGGCTTGATTTTAATTCTACGTAAGTAACTGAAAAACCACAGACAAATAAAATGGGTTTAATCTATTTGCCATTGGTCTCTTTGCATTAAATTCACACGTCTTTCCATCCTCTTGCATACACATTTGCATTTTATAGAACATAGTTCATATATGGTCACTTTCCTGCCCCAGCCTCACCTCAGAACCTATTTTAGACCCTAAACTTGAACAGAGCATTTTTTCCTCAGGGCAAGGTCTGCTCTCTCCTACTATCAAGATGTCTTACTGAAAGATGATCCGTTGTATGGCATTATTTATACACAGATTACATCGGCTTAGAAAACCCCTGTGGTTCATTTTGTCTGGAGATAGAAGAATACTCTTTTCCCTGGAACTGACCCATCCTTGCATGTGCTGTGTTAAGGGTCCCTCCTTTCTTTGGTGAAACCAATTTTCATTATTTTAAAACATGCACTACAGCAATTTCTGAACACCCAGACATTTAGAAACCAAAGCAGTGTTTTTACTGCCCCTTAATCTCTACCAAACAGAATCCAACAACACATTAAAAGGATCACACACCATGATTGAGTGGGATTTATCCCAGGAATGCAAGGGTTCTTCAATATATGCAAATCAATCAGTGTGATACACCATATAAACAAATTAAGGAATAAAAGCCATATGATCATCTCAGTAGATGCAAAAAAAACTTTTGACAAAATACAACACCCATTTATTATGAAAACTCTCCAGAAAATGGGCATAGAGGGAACCTACCTCAACATAATAAAGACCAGATATGACAAACCCACAGAAAACATCATTCTCAATGGTGAAAGCATTTCCACTAAGATCAGGAACAAGACATGGATGTCCACTCTCGCCACTCTTAATTCAGTATAGTTTTGCAAGTTCTAACCATGGCAATCGGAGAAGAAAAAGGAATAAAACGGAAAAGAAGAAGTAAAACTACCACTGTTTGCAGAAGACATGGTACTATGCATAGAGAATACTAAAGATGCCACCAGAAAACTACTAGAGCTCACCAATGAATTTGATAAGCTTGCAGGATACGAAATTGATGCACAGAAATCTCTGGCATTCCTATACACTAACGATGAAAATTCAGAATGAGAAACTAAGGAAACAATCCCATTTACCACAACAACAAAAAGAATAAAATACCTAGGAATAAACCTACCTAAGGGGCAAAAGACTTGTACTCAGGAAACTATAAAACACTGATGAAAGAAATCAAAGATGACATAAACAGATGGAGAAATATATACCATGTTCTTGGATTGGAAGAATCAATATTGTGAAAATGACTGTACCACCCAAAGCAATCTACAGATTCAGTGCAATCCCTATCAAACTACCAATGGCATTCTTCACAGAATGAGAGCAAAAAATTTTACAGTTTGTATGGAAACACAAAAGACCCTGAATACCCAAAGCAATCTTGAGAAAGAAAAACAGAGCTGGAGGAATCAGACTCCCCACCTTCAAACTCTACTACAAAGCTACAGTAATGAAGACAGTATGGTACCTACACAAAAGCAAATATATAGATCAATGGTACAAGGTGGAAAGCCCAGAGATAAACCCACACACCTGTGGTCACCTAATTTATGACAACAAAGGCAAAAACATACAATGGAGAAAAGACAGCCTCTTCAATAAGTGGTGCTGGGAAAATTGGACAGCTACATGTAAAAGAATGAAATTATAACACTACCTAATACCATACACATAAAATAAACTCAAAATGGATTAAAAACCTAAGACTGGACACTCTAAAACTCTTAGAGGAAAACATACTTTGACATAAACCACAGCAAGATCTTTTTTGACCCACCTCCTAGAATAATGAAAATAAAAACAAAAATAGACAAATGGGACCAAATTAAACTTAAAAGCTTTCACACAGCAAAGGAAACCATAAACAAGACAAAGAGACAATCCTCAGAATGGGAGAAAATATTTGCAAATGAAGCATCGGACAAAGGGTTCATCTGCAAAATATACAAACAGCTCATGGAGCTCAATATGAAAAATACAACCCAATTAAAAAATAGGCAAAAGACCTAAATAGACATTTCTCCAAAGAAGACATACAGATGGCCAAGAGGCACATGAAAAGATGCTCAACATCACTAATTAGAGAAATGCAGATCAAAACTACAATGAGGGGCTTCCCTGGTGGCCCAGTGGTTGCGAGTCTGCCTGCCGATGCAGGGGACGCGGGTTCATGCCCTGGTCTGGGAGGATCCCACATGCCGCGGAGCGGCTGGGCCTGTGAGCCATGGCCGCTGAGCCTGCGCGTCCGGAGCCTGTTGCTCCACAGCGGGAGAGGCCACAGCAGTGAGAGGCCCACGTACCGCAAAAAAAAAACAAACAAAAAAAAAAAACTACAATGAGGTATCACCTCACACTCGTCAGAATGGCCATCATCAAAAAAATCTACAAACAATAAATGCTGCAGAAGGTCTGGAGAAAAGGGAACCCTTTTATACTGTTGGTGGGAATGTAAATTGATGCAGCCACTATGGAGAACAGTATGGAGGTTCCTTAAAAAACTAAAAATAGAACTACCATATGACCCAGCCATCCCACTACTGGGCATATATCATGAGAAAATCATAATCTAAAAGACACATGCACCTTGTAAATGTTCATTGCAGCACTATTTACAATAGCCAGCATATGGAAACAACCTAAGTGTCCAACAATAGATGAATGGGTAAAGATGTGGTACATATATACAATGGAATATTACTCAGCCATAAAAAGGAATGAAATAGGGTTATTTGTAGAGATGTGGATGGACCCTACAGTCTGTCATACAGAGGGAAGTAAGCCAGAAAGAGAAAAACAAATATTGTATATTAATGCATATGTGTGGAACCTAGAAAAATGGTACAGATGAACCTATTTGTAGGGCAGGAATAGAGACATAGATGTAGAGAATAGATATGTGGACACGGAGGTAAGGGGAGGGTGGGATGAATTGGGAGATTAGGTTTGACATAAATACACTACCATGTGTAAAATAGGTAGCCAGTGGGAACCTGCAGTATAGCACAGGGAGCTCAGCTCGGTTCTCTGATGACATAGATGGGTGGGATGGGTGAGGATGGGAGTGAGGTCCAAGAGGAAGGGGATATAGGTATACATATAGCTGATTCACTTCATTGTACAGCAGAAACTAACACAACATTGTAAAGCGATTATATTCCAATAAAAAAGCAAAACAAAACTAAAACACAATGGTACACAGTATTAAAATATTGTTACCTGGGTTTCCACCCCTTATTTGTAGTTTCGTAAGTGATGGAGACATGAAGATTTTTTCCATGTGACTGAGCCAATCTGACTTCCTAATTTTTACGAGGAGAATAAAATTATTTCTTGTAACCTGGTATACTCTTGCAAGGAGTTACACCTAACCTCTTCCAGGTGGGTCTAATGGGCAGCTTCCTTTTTGATTTTTAGCAACAACTTTAAAGAGTAACTTGGAACAACTTATGAAGAACGAATTTACATAGGAACTCCGAAAACAAAATGCTTTACGTTCCATTTGTTGTATTGATGTGAAATTTTTCTGAGAAACGTGTATAAAGACCTTGGTGAGATTACTGGAAAATCATCATTCCCACCATAATTTATTCCCATCTTTTTCCCAAGAGAGGGAAAATCATATTTGCAATGGGCCTATAAAGGGTTTTCTGGAAGAGCCATTTATCAAAAATTTTTATTTTGAGAGAATTGTAGATGTTTATGGTATTATAAGAAATAACCTGTGCATGTATGGTCAACTAATTTACAACAGAGGAGGCAAGAATATGCAATATGAAAGGACAGTCTCTTCAATAAATGGTGCTTGGAAAGCTGGACCACTATCCTGCCCTACACATAAAAATTAAAATGGATTAAAGACTTGAACATAAATCCTGAAACCATAAAACTCCTTGAAGAAAACCTTGAGGTAAGCTCCTTGACACAGGTTTTGGTAATGATATGTTGAATCTGACATTAAAAGCAAAAGCAACAAAAGTAAAATCAACAAGTGGGATTATGTCAAACTAAAAAGCTTCTGCACAGCAAAGGCAGCCATCAACAAAATTAAAAGGCAACTTACTGAATGGGAGTAAATATTTGCAGATCATATATCTGATAAGAGGTTAATATCAAAAATATGTAAAGAACTCACACAAAAACCCCCAAGTACTTGATTGAAAAATGGGCAGAGGGTCTGAATAGACATTTTCACAAAGAAGACAGACAAACTGCCAAAAAAACACATGAAAGCATGCTTAACATCCCTAATCATTAGGGAAATCTAAATCAAAACCTCAATGAGATATCATCTCACACCTGTCAGAATGGCCATCAGATTCAAAAAGACAAGAGATAAGAAGTATTGGCAAGAATGTGGAGAAAAGGGAACCCTTATGCACTGTTGTTAATGGGATTGGAAATTGGTGCTGCCACTATGGAAAACAGTATGAAGATTCCTCAAAAAATTAAAATTACAGCTACCATACGATCCAGCAATCCCACTTGTGAGTGTTTATCTGAAAGACATGAAAATGCTAACTCAAAAATGTATGCACCCCCGTCTTCAATGAAGCATTATTGATGATAGCCAAGACATAAAAACTAGTGTACATTGATGGCTGAATAGATTAAAAAATTTATATATATATATATATAATATATGTATATATATAAAATCAGCCAAAAAAAAGAGTGAAACCTTGCCGTTTATGACAACATAGATGGACCTTGAGGGCATTATGCTAAGTGAGCTAAATCAGACAGAGAAAGACAAAGACTGTATGATCTCTTATGTGGAATCTAATAAAACAAAAAAACTGAACTCATAGATGTAGAGAAGAGATTGGTAGTTGCCAGAGGTGGGAGGTGAGGAGTGAGCAAAACAGGTGAAGGGGGTCCAAAGTACAAACTTTCAGTTATGTCATGTGGTGTAATGTATGGCATGGTGAATCTAGGTAATAATACTGTATTGTCTACAGTTGTCCCATGGTATCTGTGGAAGACTAGTTCCAGGACCCTCTGCAGACACCAAAATCCTTGATGCTCAAGTCCCATAGTGGGTCCTTTGTATCCACAGACTCTGCATCTGCAGATTCAGCCACGTGTGGATAGTAATCATGGCACACGATCCATGGTTGGTTGAACCTGTGGACACAGCTCCTGAGAATTCAGAGGGCCGACTGTGTATTTATTGAAAAAAAAATCCAAGTATAAGTGGACCTGTGCAGTTCAAACCCGTGTTGTTCAAGGATCAACTGTATCTGAAAGTTGCTGAGAGTAAATCTTAAAAGTTTCTATCACCAAAAAAATGTGTAAAGATGTTTGGTGATGGATGTTACCTAGACAATGCGGTGGTCATTTCACAATATATACAAGTATTGAATCATTATGTTGTGTACCTGAAACTAATATAATGTTATATGTAAATTATGTATCAAATACAAATGATAATGAAACAAAATAGTACAGGGCGATCCCATGTAGGTTTGACGCAGTTTCCTAAATGGTAGATGCTTGCATCAGTATAGTATCAGAACCAGGTACATTTCTAATTGGTACAGTATCAGAACCAGGAAATTGATACAAGTATAATCCATTATTCTTATTTCATCAGTTTTACGTGCACGCGTTTGTGTGTGAGCATCTAGTTCTGTGCACTTTTACTGCATGTGTAGGTTTGTGCATCCACTACCACAGGCAGGATACAGAACAGTCCATCCCCACAAAGAGCCCTCCTCCTGCCCCTTTATAACCACAACCAGCTCCTCACTGTAACCCCCCTCCCCCTCTCCCCTTCCCACCCGACGTCACATCCCTCCCACTGCTACCCACCTTCCCGTCCCTAACCTCTGCCAAGCACTAATTATTCTCTCTGTCCTGTTGTCATTTCAAGCCCCATATAAGTAGAATCATACAGTATGGAACCTTTGAGATTGGCCTTTTTGCATGCAGCGTAATTCGCTTGAGACAGATCCAAGTTGCTGCATGTTATCCATATTGTGCTATTTCTTATTGCCGAGTACGGTTCCACTGTCTGGATGTACCACATTTGGTTAACCCCATTTAACCCATTAAAGGACACTGGCTTGGTTCCAGTTCTGGGCTCTTGGAAATAAAGCTGCTATTAATGTTCATGCCTCCTTTGTTTCTTGTTCTTCTGTTTCTCTTTTCTTGCCTTCCCGTGAATTACCTGAAAATTTTTGGATTCTCTGTTGATTTATTTACAGTGTTTTTGAATATGTCACTTTGTACAGTTTTCTTAGTGGTGGCAACGTGCATCTGTAACTGGTCACAGTCTGCTGGTACTGAGGTTTTACCACCTTACTGCTATGTAGGTCCCTTTACCCTTCTCGCTTTTAAAATATAATTGTATATAAGTATTCTTTCGACATATATTGAGCATCACTTCAGATGACATTAACATTTTTACTTCAACCATCAAATATGAGTTAAGCAGCCCATGAGAAGATTATTCTATGATATTTTTCTCTCTTTTTACCCGTTTTGATTTTCTTTTTCTTTTCTGAAGGCTCAAGCTTCCTTTTGTAATCCTTTCCTTTCTGTTAGAGAACTTCCTTTACCCATTCTTGGAGGGTAGGTTTGCTAGTGACCAATTCTGGTCATTTTCCTTGAATGGGCAGCTTTTACTTCCTCTTCAATCCTAAAGAATATTTTCACTGGTTATAAAATTTATTTGACAGGTTTTAAAATTCTTCAGTTCTTGAAAAACATTGGGCCACTTCTGGCCACCACGGCTTCAGATGAGAAATCCACGGGCACTTGAGTTGGTGTGCGCTGTGGGTTATGTGGTGTTTCTCTCTGTCTGCTTTCAGGATTTTTTCTTTGTCTTTAGTTTTCACAAGTTTAGTTAAGATGTTTTCGTTGTATGGTCTTTATTTGGGGTTTATTTAGCTTTTTTACTCTGTAGGTTCATGTCTTTTCCTAAATTTGGGAAGTTTTCAGCCATTATTTCTTTAAAAAAATTTTTTATTGGCATATAGTTGATCTACAGTGTTGTGTTAATTTCTGCTGTACAGCAAAGTGATTCAGTTATACATGTACATACATTCTTTTACATATTCTTTTCTATTATGCTTTATCACAGGATATTGAATATCGTTCCCTATACTCTACAGTAGGACCTTGTTGCGTATCCATCCTATGTGTAATAATTTGCATCTGCTAATCCCACACTCCCAATCCATCCTTCCCCCACCCTCTCCCCCTTGGCAACCACAAGTCTGTTCTCTATGTCTGTGAGTCCGTTTCTGTTTCATAGAGAAGTTCATTTGTGTTGTATTTTAGATTCCACATATAAGTGATATCATATGGTATTCGTCTTTCTCTTTCTGACTTATTTCACTTAGTATGATAATCTCTAGGTCCATCCCTGTTGCTGCAAATGGCGTTATTTCATTCTTTTTTATGGCTGAGTAATATTCCATTGTATATATGTACCACATCTTCTTTATGCATTCATCTGTCAATGGACATTTAGGTTTTTTCCATGTCTTGGCTATTGTGAATAGTGCTGCTATAAACATACGGGTGTATGTATCTTTTTTAATTAGAATTTTGTCTGGATATAGGCCCAGGAGTGGGATTGCTGGATCGTATGTCACCATTATTTCTTTAAATATTTTTTCAGCCCCACTCTTTTTCCCTCTCCTTCTGAGACTCCAATGGTGTGAGTGTTGGCTTTTCTGTGTAGTCTCACAGGTCCCTGACACTCTTCATTTTCTTTTCAGTCCACTTTCTCTCTCTTATTCAGATTGGTGAAAGCTATTGACCTGTCCTCAGGTGTACACACACACACACACACACACACACACACACACACACTCCCTTTACAGTGTACCTTGGAAATGCCCCCACAAGTCTTCTATTTTCCTTATGCTTTATATTCTCCACTTAATTCCACAACAAGCCCTAAAAGTAGTGTGGCAGTTTCTTTGATGGAAAAATATTGGAAGCTGTGAAGACTAAGGAGAGAAGCCAGACTTGATGACTGTGGCAACTTGTGACTCAGAAGCTACGAGGAGAAAACATATGAAGTATTTATTATAGGAATCTAGCAAAATACAGAACGATGCCAGCTAAATATATCGTTTGTTAAACTGACTTTTATTTCAACTTCAGTGTTCACTAAATGCACATCCGACTTGCACAAATCCAGCCAGGGCCAGGGAATGAGTGTGCCTTCCTTCCTAGGGTACAAAGCAGCTATGTAGAGCTGTATCAAGAGGGCAGGTCTGCCTTCTTTGGTTTCCAGGTTTCTAAGCTACGATAAAGGCTTGTTATCAACTCAGCCTCACAGGGATGTGTGGTGCAAGCACGATCGATCGATCTATCAAGTACGAAGTTAGAGTAGGGTTCATCTTGGCATACCCATGTAAGTAACAAGAGCTAATTTGGTTTTACGTCAACTATGTTGATTAGACAGCACTTTTCTTAATAAGCACTCAACCTACTAGGGACTTTTACCATGTGTGATATCCATAGAGATGATAGAGTGAGCCTTCATTCAATAGGAAGACATAAAACAGGATCAAGAAAGGCTACTGAGAGAAGCAAAAGCTGGCTTTCAGAAAACTCTCGGGCCATGGAAGCCTTGCCTACCTGCCAGGAGACTTCCTGAACGGGGCAGAAATTATGAAATCATAAAAGTCAGTTGAAGAAAAGTGAAGCTTTCTCTTGTCCCAGTTATGGATTCACGTGAAAAATACAAAAATCTAACTTTTCCCAACACGTCCAAACATTTCATTCTTTTAATAAAAATTCAAGACAGAGCAGCCCCGTGTCTCCTAGGTCTTTCTTCTCGGCAACAACAAGCCCTGGCCGTATCTCAAAAACAAGAATAGGGACGTTGAGACGTGAGGGGTGACACGGCAGTGGATTCTCTGGGTTTCCTCATGCCTCCCGTACGTCCAAGCAGCGTGAGGGGGGCCTCGTCACTGCTGTGCTTCCCCACTGTGTCATCAGGGCATCCAGCCTCCCCCAACCTGGCATCAGTGGGCATGAACAAGGCAGTGTGAGGCGGAGCTAATCAGAGCTCTGCTTTTATCTCCTTCCTCTACAATCTGGCATCAAACTATCTTTGGAGCCGTATTGTCTATGCTTTGTCAACATGTTACATCTTTCATGATCTGGCCGAACTAAACGAGTTCACAGAAGGTCCTCCGGCATACGGTTTGTATTTTCCTCTTTTTAAGATCAATTATTTGGCTCTAAGTTTCCCTCCTCTTTATCTATATCTCAGCCATGCTTTAAAGCCCACATCAAATAGCACTTCTCTGTGTAGCGTCCCACCGGATGATCTTTTCCTTTTTTGGACCTATTAGAAAGGGGAAAACACAAAGTACATCTTGCAATACTGTTTTCCATAGTGTCTGCACTGATTTACTTTCCCACAGACAGTGTGTAACGCCTCTCTCTTCACATCTTTGCCAAGTTATTTCTTGCCTTTTTATGACGGCCATTCTGACAGGTGTGAGGTGATATCTCATTGTGGTTTTGATTTGCATTTCCCTGATGATTAGTGATGTTGAGCATCTTTTCATGTGTCTGTTGGCCATCTGTATGTCTACTTTGGAAAAATGTCTATTCAGATCCTCTGTCCCCTTTTTAAATCAGATTGTTTGTTCTTTTAATTTTGTGTTGTATGAGATTTTTTTTTTTTTTTACGTATTTTGGGATGTACGTATTTTACGTATCCCTTATGGGATATATCATTTGCAAATACAGGCACACCTCTGAACTATCGAAGGTCCAGTTCCAGACCAATGCAATAAAGTGAATATCAAGGTAAAGCAAGTCACATATTTTTTTGATTTCATAATGAGTAAAAAGTTATGTTTACACTATGCTGTAGTCTCTTAAGTTTGAAATAACATTATGTCTAAAATAACAATGTAAATACCTCAGTTAAAAATACTTTATTGCTAAAAAAATTCTAGCCATGATCTGAGCCTTCAGTGAATCATACTCTTTCTGCTGGTAGAAGAGTTAAAATATTTTGATTTCCCTGATTAGTGATGTTGAGCATCTTTTCATGTGTCTGTTGGCCATCTGTATGTCTACTTTGGAAAAATGTCTATTCAGATCCTCTGTCCCCTTTTTAAATCAGATTGTTTGTTCTTTTAATTTTGTGTTGTATGAGATTTTTTTTTTTTTTTACGTATTTTGGGATGTACGTATTTTACGTATCCCTTATGGGATATATCATTTGCAAATACAGGCACACCTCTGAACTATCGAAGGTCCAGTTCCAGACCAATGCAATAAAGTGAATATCAAGGTAAAGCAAGTCACATATTTTTTTGATTTCATAATGAGTAAAAAGTTATGTTTACACTATGCTGTAGTCTCTTAAGTTTGAAATAACATTATGTCTAAAATAACAATGTAAATACCTCAGTTAAAAATACTTTATTGCTAAAAAAATTCTAGCCATGATCTGAGCCTTCAGTGAATCATACTCTTTCTGCTGGTAGAAGAGTTAAAATATTTTGAGGATTAGGAAAATGTGACACAGAGTCATAAAATGAGCAAATGTAGGAAAAATGGCTACAGACTTGCTGGTTGCCACAAATTTGTAAAAAATGCAAGATCTTCAAAGTGCAACAAAGCAAAGTGCAATAAAACAGGGTCTACCTGTATCTTCTCCTATTCAGTAGCCTGGGTTTTCGGTCTTGTTGATGGTTTCCTTCACTGTGCAAAAGGTTGTAGTTTGATGAAGTCCCATTTGTTTAGTTTTGCTTTTATTTCCCTTGCCTGAGGAGAGAGACCCAAAGAAAATATTGCTAAGACTAATGTCAGAGAGTGTACTGCCTGTACTTTCTTCTAGGAGTTTTCTGGTTTCAAGTCTTACATTTAAGTCTTTAATCCATTTTGAATGTATTTTTGTATTTGGTGTGAGAAAGTAGTCCAGTTTCATTCTTTTGCATGTAGCTGTCCAGTTTTCCCAACACCATGTATTGAAGAGATTGACTTTTCCCCATTGCATATTCTTGGTTCGTTTGTCAAAGATTGACCATATGAGTTTCTGGGCTCTCCATTCTGTGCCATTGATCTATGTGTATACTTTTGCACCTGTAGCGTACAGTTTTGGTTACTGTAACTTTGTAGCATAGTTTGAAATCAGGGAGCATGACGAAGCGAAGCTTAATTTTCCTTTATTTAGATTGTTTTGGCTATTTGGGGTTTTCTGTGGTTCCATACAAATTTTAGAATTGTCTTTTGTAGTTCTGTGAAAAATGCCTTTGACATTTTTTGTTTTGTTTTGTAGACTGAATCTCTAGATTACTTTCAATAGCATGGACATTTTAACAATATTAATTCTTCCAATCTTTGAGCATGGTATATCTTTCCATTTATTTGTGTAGTCTTCAGTTTCTTTCATTAGTGTCATAGTTTTCAGGATACAAGTCATTCACCCCCTTGGTTCAGTTTACTCCTAGGTATTTTATTCCTTTTGCAGTTATAAATGGGATTGTTTTCTTCATTTAGTTTTCTGAAAATTCATTATTGGTATATAAAAATCAACAGATTTCTGTATATTAACTTTGTACCATGCAACTTCAGGGAATTCATTTACTAGCTCCAATGACTTTGGTTTGGTTCTGTATATTAATTTTGTACCCTGCAACTTTACTGAATTCATTTACTAGTTGTAATGGTTTTTGGTGGCATCTTTAGGGTTTTCTATATAGTATTATGTCATCTGCAATTAGTGAGTTGTACTTGTTACTTTCCAGTTTGGATGACTTTTATCTCCTAGACTGTGTTAAATAAAAGTGACAAGCGTGAACCTTTTTGTCTTGTTCTTGATCTTAGAGGAAAAGCTTTTAGCTTGTCACTCTTATGATGTTAGCTGTAGGTTTGTCATATATGGCCTTTATTATGTTGTGGTATATCCCCTCTTTACCCACTTTGTGGGAGTTCATGTCACAATGGATTTTGAATTTTGCCAGATGCTTTTTCTGCATCTATTGAGCTGATCATATGATTTTTTCCCCCAGTGGCTCCAAATTGATGTGTTCCTTTATTTAATCATTGCAGCTTCAAACATTTTTTAACATTTGTATGATTTCTCCACCACCCCCAACCCAATCTAGAGTGATATTTAATCCTTTGCACTCTTCAAGCTCTCACAACTGCCGTTAAAATTCACTAATATAAAGCATTGACCACAGCTGACAGCTTGGCTAAAAATGGGCATCTTTCATCATATTGGTGCTATTCTGCAGACTGACTTAGCCAGGAACTCTTTACCTTTAATTTGAAAGTAAAATGCACTTTGAAAATAGGCAGTTTGATTTGTTCAGTCAGAGCATTATGTAGTTCCTTTCTCTTGAGATGATCATATGATTTCTATCCTTGTTTTGTTAATGTGGTTTATCACATTGATTGATGTGCAGATATTGAACCATCCTTGCATCCGTGGGATAAATTCCACTTGATCTTGGTGGGCAGTCCTTTTATTGAGTTGTATTTGGTTTGCTAGCATTTTGTTGAGGATTTTTTATCTCTGTTCATCAAGGATATTGGTCTGAAATTTTCTTTTCTTGTGGTTTCTTTGTCTGGTTTTGGTAACTGGATGGTGGTGGCTTTGTGGAATGTGTTCAGGTGTTCCTTCCTCTTCAGTTGTTTTGGAAAAGTTTGAGAATGATAGGTGTTAATACATTTTGGGGTGTTTGGTAGCATTTACCTGTGAAGCCATCTTGTCCTGAACTTTTGTTTGTTGGGAGTATTTTTATTACCAATTCAATTTGATAACTGATAATCAGTCTGTTCATGTTTTCTACTTCTTCCTGATTCAGTCTTTGGGAGATTGTATGTTTCCAGGAATTTATTCTTATTTTCTTCTAGGTTATCCATTTTATTGGCATATAATTGTCCATAGTAATCGCTTGTGGTCCTTTGTATTTCTGTGGTATTGATAACTTCTCCTCTTTTGTTTCTGATTTTTATCAGCTGAAAAATCTGTTGATAATCTTATGGGGGTTCCCTTGTAATGAGTTGTCTCTCTCTTTCTGCTTTTAATATTCTCTCCTTTGCTTTAACTTTTGGTATTTTAATTACAGTATGTCTTGGTGTAGATCTCTTTGGGTTCTTTTTGTTGGGGACTCTGTGCTTCCTGGACTTGGATGTCTGTTTCTTTCATTAGGCTGGCAAAATTTTCAGTTGTTACTTCTTCAAATAGGTTTTCTGTCCCTTTCTCTCTTCTCCTTCTGAAAGCCCTATAAGGTGAATGTTAGTAAGCTTGATGTTGTCCCAGAAGTCCCTTAAACTATCCTCATTTTTTAAGATTCTTTTTTCTGTTCTGATTAGGTGATTTCACTACCATATCTTCCAGATTGCCGATATATTCTTCTGCATCCTCTAATGTGCTGTTGATTCCTTCTAGTGTATTTTTCATTTCAGTAACTGTATTCTTCAGTTCCTTGTTTTCTCTTTTATATTTTCTATCTCTTTGTTTAATTTCTTACTGATTTTATTTATTTTTCTCCCAAGTTCAGTGAGCACTTTTTGTGACTATTACTTTGAACTCTTCATCTGGTAAATTGCTTATATCCATTTCATTTAGTTATTTTCCTGGGGTTTTGTCTTTCTCTCTCATTTGGAAGGTATTCTTCGTCTCCTCATTTTGCGTAACTCTCGTTGTTAATTTCAGTGATTAGGCATATCAGCTACATCTCTCCCTCCTGAGAGAGTTGCCTTGTATAGAAGGTGTCCTATGGGGTCCTTTGGCTCAATGCCCCCTGGTCCCCAAAGCCAGGTGCTCCTGAGGTACCTTCTTTGTGGGCTGTGTGTGCCCTCCCATTGTGGTTGTGGATGCACCAGTGGGCAGGGCTGGCCCCTAGCTCATCTGGCTGATTGTCCCAACCATGACTGCTGTGGGTGTGCTGGTGTGCGGGGCCAGCCCTCTCTAGTGGGATCTGCTTTGGGGGACTTTGGTGCTGGCCAGGGCTGCCTGTCAGTTGAGTGGGGTAGGAGCTGCTTTGGAGAGGTGGGTTGGGTGGGGTGGGTCCTCAGGGGAACACCAGGGCAGGGCGCATGGTGTTAGGTAGGTTGATTGAGAGTGATAGAGACGGCCCCACCAGCACCAGGCCTGCGAGTTGGAAGGAGAGTTAAAAAAAAAAAAAAAAAAAAAGGTCTCCATGGTTGCCAATAAAACAGTGTGAAGCAGGAGATAAAATAGGAGCAGTACCTTATATTTTTCCTGCTGTGGCAGCCTGTCTCCAAGATGGCAACCGGCCCCACCAGCACCAGGCCTGCGAGTTGGAAGGAGAGTTAAAAAAAAAAAAAAAAAAATAGGTCTCCAGCCAGTACTTCTGTCCTTGGAGAAAGTTTCCCCAGGTCCTTGCCTGCCTGGCATCCACCCTAATATTAGTCAGTGAATCTACTTCAAGAGTGGAGTCTCAGTTCCCCACAGCCCCCCAGCCTTCCCGGAAAGAAGCCCCACTGATTTTCCAAGCCAGACACTATGGGGGCTTGTCCTCCTGGAGCTGGTCAGACCCGTCACTCCTCAGGGAAACATTGCGGTCGTGATACCCTCCTGCTTGTGGGTCACTTACTTGGGGCTGTGGGTTCTGACTGGACTGCATCTCTGCCCCTCCAACCCGTCTCCGTGTGGCCCTTCTTCATATCCTTAGTCATAGAAAACGTGTCCTGCTGGTTTTCAGGTTGTCCTCAGAGAGTTGTTCTACTGGTACTTGTGGTTTTGGTGTGCCCGTTGGGGGAGTGGGGCTCAGGGTCTTCCAACTCTGCTCTCCTGATCTGAACTCTAGTCTCTAATAAGTTATTTTTTAATTCTATAAACAAGTTTGAAAATTAGTTATTCTTTTTTTTTACATTTATTTAATTTATTTTATTTTTGGCTGCATTGGGTCTTTGCTGCTGTGCACGGGCTTTCTCTAGTTGCGGCGAGCGGGGGCTACTCTTCGTTGCGGTGCGTGGGCTTCTCATTGCGGTGGCTTCTCTTGTTGCAGAGCACGGGCTGTAGGCGCACAGGCTCAGTAGTTGTGGCTTGAGGGCTCTAGAGCACAGGCTCAGTAGCTGTGGTGCACAGGCTTAGTTGCTCCGCGGCATGTGGGATCTTCCCGGACCGGGGCACGAACCCGTGTCCCCTGCATCGGCAGGCGGACTCTCAACCACTGCGCCGCCAGGGAAGCCCTATCACTTTCTTTAAAAATGTTCTGCTTTTAACTTCTTTAGCTAAGTTTCATGCTCAGCTCACTAACTTTTATTCTAACTTCTTTTCTAATATAAGCACCTAATGATATAAATTTCTGTCTATTCACAATTTTAGAGGCATTCAGTACATTTTTTTGAATATTTTTGGTGTTATTTAAATTCAAGTATTTAAAATTTTCCCCATTAATTCTTTTTGCCCTGCAAAATTAATTAGAAGTGCTCTTATTAACTTGCACATGTAAGACATTTTGTTTTATTTTTCTTATTTATCTTCCATTGTTGGTTATGTGGTTAGGGAACACGGTGTCTAAGACACTATACTTTGAATTTTGTAGACTTACTTTGTTATTTAATATATTTCAGACATGTTCCTTATTTACTTGAGTAGAATGTATTCTATATTAGGAGTCATAGCAATCAGAGAAAGGTTTTTTAAAAATTTCTATTGGAATATAGTTGATTTACATGTCGTGTTAGTGTCAGGTGTACAGCAAAGTGAATGAGTTATACATATACATATATCCACTCTTTTTCAGATTTAGATTTTTTAGATTTTTCCCGTATCGGTCATTA
Source organism: Lipotes vexillifer (assembly GCF_000442215.2). NCBI lineage: Eukaryota > Metazoa > Chordata > Mammalia > Artiodactyla > Lipotidae > Lipotes > Lipotes vexillifer. Next base: position 4,664,676 of record NW_006785319.1, read on the forward strand.
CAGAGTATTGAGTAGAGTTCCCTGTGCTGTACAGCAGGTCCTTATTAGTTATCTATTTTATATAGAGTAAGAGAAAGGTTTTTAATTAATACCCTTGTTGTTCAAATTTTCTCTGATCTCCTTGATACCTGTAACATGAAAAATGTGAAGAAATATGCTTAGGTCAGTGGTGTAGTATTTCTCTGTCCCATTAAAACCTTGAGGGAGGTTTGTTGGGCTTGTTCTCTGCATTTTGTTACTGAACAGAAACTCCACTGTGAGGTTTTATCCTCCATCGGACCGGCAGGTTATTTTTGAGCACATACGACGTTTTCAGTTCTAGTCCACACTGATCAGGACTTTTGAGTTGATGAAGAATTCTCAGTGGATCTCAAGGCTCCAATTAATTGTCCCAAGATGTCAGGTGTCCTTGCTGTAATTCTTGTAGACTTTACAAGGTGGACAGCAGAAGGAGGTGGGGGAAGGTATGTGCAGTGTGCGGGGTGGCTGGGAGAGTCCTGGGAGAGGCTGGTAGCGGCGTGTGCAGACTGCAGCTGGCCCGAGGCAGGTGTGTGCACACACTTGACCTTTGCCTTCAGTGTCCTATAAATGCACTTTCACAGAGCGTGTGGCCGAGGAAATGGGAAGAAGCAGAGAAGCTGTGATACCCTGCTTGCTCTTGCTCTTCTCTCAGCCTCTCCAGGAATCGAAACCTAAGGCAGGGGACTTGGCTGGTGTAGAGAGGGCACTGCCAGGGCCTCGGTTGGAGCAGCAGTGCGCTCTGTTCCAGGTCTTCCCAGGGCCTCCCAGGACACCTGACCCCATCCTGCGGCAGCTGCTGGCTGTTGGGTGTGAGGAGGGAACCACAGACCAGAGGTAGGAGGGGGTTTGGTGCCTCGTGCACAGGTGAGGCGGTGAGAAAAATGAGCGCATGTGTTTGGGGATTGTTTAAGGAAAGAAGTGACTGCTAATAGCTGAGATAAACTTGAAAGTTAGACTCGGGGTGGCAGAATGGTGCTGCTTTCAGTCCCAAGACTGAGTCACTTATTTGAAAATAAATTAAGTCCAAACGTCCCCTTTGGATTGAATTCATATTTTTTAAACATAGTAAGACTTGGTACCAGCTTGATTATTTAAAAAAACGTGATACACAATTTTGCATTAAGTTTATAGCTTAATGTAACTGACAGACATGCGAAGGACACAAGTGTTTGTGTGTGTGTCTGTGTACGTGTGTGTATATGTGTGTGTATCTGTGCGTGTGTGTTTGTATCAATGAGGAGCTTGGCAGGATTGATAGAGAAATAATGGCATTAACAAGTGAGAAATCTACCTTAAATGGTGGTTTGTAAACTTGGATTTAAAAATACTGTCCGCATAGTCTTCTCGACTGTATTTCTATGTTTAATAGCTAAGAATTGCCTTTTACTTTAGGGTAGGGGGTGATTTGTGACTCAACTCAACTGGGGTTCTCTGAACAGCGAAGTGTACTTGCAACATTTCAGTGAAACTGGAAATCAAGGGCAAAGTCAGTTCTTGTCTGTAGTTGTTCTCCAAGTCCAACTGTGAGGCTCCCTGGAGCAGCTGCGTACCTGCCTGTGACCTCAGCAGCACTGTTAGTCTCCTGGGAAAGATGGGGCGTGGCATCAGACAGACCCACTGCTTCCGCTCACTCGCAAGCGTTTACAAAACCTCTCCGATCCTCCAATGACTCATCTCTAAAATGGGAGATAATAACTCCAACAATATGAAATTATTCAGAGGGCTATGGGAGAATGTCTGGAAAAGACTTTTCAAAGCAACACCTACTTTTATATTAAAAATACTGATATATTATGTGGTAGAATGCAACATTTATATACATTTTTACTAAAAAAGGTAAAGAATGAGACATCGATGAGATTGCGTGCTTGCTAGGGCTGCTGTTAGATGCTTCCCCAGATCCTGTGCTGTTGGGTATTTCAGGGGAAGCATGTGAGGAAAAAAATGTCATTTGTGCTCATCATTAAGACAAGCACGATTGTCTAGGAGGATGTGCTTGCAGCTATTTCTTGATACACTGGCCAGTGGGCTTAATCAAATAATGTTTACACGTATTCTGTCTGGGGACTAGGGAAGACCCTGATACTCTGTGAGTAGCGCACCTGGGGCGAGTCCAGGGTGGGGCTACATTCCTCAGAACTGCCGCCCTGTTTCTCCAGAATGCTCCTACCCAGTCTTTATCTGACAAAGCCTTTTGAGCTCAAGCTGAACCACCCTCTCCCTTGAGAAGCCTTATTCACTTCTCCCGGGCACTACCCCCTGGTGTTCTGCTCTAAATAGTTTGTTTACCAGCTGCAGTGCAGCCCTCATCATGTCATTTCTTAGTCTGCAAACTTGTCTCTCACTTTCTCTAGACTGTGTTCTTCTAGACGCTAGCGGCCTTGAGAATATTGCCTAGAATAATATCTAATATTATATTAAATGCCCGGTGATTGAGTGGATTAGTGAATGAATGAATGAACTTTCATCAAAGTGAAATTATATTTATGGGCAATTGCATTTGCTGAAAAAAGCCAGAAACACTCTGGAAATGCAGCAGAGTGGTCACTTTTACTTCTTCTCACATTATATTTATGCTTTCATGCTTTGTGAGGGAAATATATTTTTACTGCTATTTTAAAGAAAAGGAAACTGCAGCCCAGAGAGACCAAACGATTGCCCACTTACTGCATTGGCAGTATCACAGTGATGCATTTTGATGATGTTAAAAAACAGAATTCACCTGAGGAGATTTGAAGGTCTAATTGGCTTTATTCAAAGACTCATGAATCAGGTACCATCCCATCCAGCAAGTAGAAAGGAGCTCCAAGAAGCTGTGCCAAATGGAAGGTTTTCATAGACGTAAAGGGGGGGGGGGGATAAGAGAAGAGCAGATGACCTCATCTTTCTTTGGACGATGGAAAGGGTCTATCAGATGGATTTTGCCTCACCGCTGCTGACCAGGAAATTCCAGACTGACTGGTCTTAGACCATGATTGAGGTACAATAAGTCCCCTACGTATGAACGAGTTCCGTTCCAAGAGCACGTTCGTAAGTCCAATTTGCTGATAAGTCCAACAAAGTTAGCCTAGGTACCCGACTAACACAGTCGGCTGTATAGTGCTCTCCTGTAATAGGTTTATAATACTTCTCACACAAATAATACATAAAAAACAAGCAAACACAAAAAATAAAGAAAAGCTTTTTAATCTTACAGCATAGTCCTTTGAAAAGGACAGTAGTCCAGTACAACAGCTGGCACCCAGGGGCTGGCATCGAGGGAACAGGCAAGAAGAGTTACTGACTGGAGGAGGGAGAGGAGGGGGGAGATGGTAGAGCTGAAGGATCGTCAGCAATAGGGGACGGAGGACCAGCTGCAGTGTCACTCATGCCTGACTTTGATGGCACAGGTTCTGGTTCTGTGCTGGATTCAATTCTATCCACCCTTTTAAAAAAATGATCCAGTGATGTCTGGATAGTACTGTACCAGCTACATCACTGCTGCTTTTACGCTTGCTTCCGGACATCCTGGGCTTGAAACAAAGATACTGTACTACTGTACTCTGTAAAGTACACAAAAGCACAACCACTTGTACAGGATGCATGCACATGACAGTGTATGCCAGACACGTGAACTAACTTACGTGATTGGACATGCAAGCGCACGTTCGCATCTTTGAAAGTTTGCAACTTGAAGGTTCGTATGTAAGGGATTTACTGTATATTTGAAACGAGAAGACATGAATGTTCAGTTTAACGGTAATTTGAAAATTTTGTTCTGAGAATTTTACTCATTGCAAGAAATGAAAATATGATAGTAGCATTGGATAAGTGAGCAGAGCAAGCAGGGAGCAGGGTAGAGTGATGTAAACCCGGATTCCATCCCAGCCCTGCTACTTAGCACGTAGGTGGCCGTAATCAAATTTCTTTATCTGTCAACTGGGCATCATACCAGTACCTACTTCAAAGGATTGCTGTGAGGATTGAATTAATGAATATATGCAGTGGGCTTAGAGCAGTGCTTGGCATATAGGAAACAATACGTGTTAGATCTTATTTTCATAATTTTCATTATTTATGGACAAAATGACTGGCCCCTGAAAAAGACAAAAGAATCAGCAGAAAAATAAGTATTCAGATGCAGAATAGATTTAATGAAGTGTATAGCTTTCCCATACACTAAAGTGTTGAAGAAAATAAAGTGTGACGTAATCTCCCCAATAGTAGAAAATGGGAATTAACAAAATACTGCAGTTCACTTGTTAATCTGGCAAAGATTACAACAAACGGTTATGTTGATAGGATTGTACTTAGATGGATCCTTTACGAATATTCTTTACTATAGTATTTATACTATAACTTTATACTTAGAACTATATTTCCATCTAGGCTTTTAAAAATATTGTGACCCTGTGTCTCCCAGACTTGGTATCCTGTACTTGGGCTTTAACTAGTTACACATTCCCCTGGTAATTCTGAAGGACCTTCCCAAGGACTTTGCCGCTATGGTGGAGGAACACGACAGAATTCAAAAGAATTCTGCTTCCTTCCTCCCAACAATTTCTAAGCTGGCTGACATGAGAAAAGAATACCAACTGCCTCTCTCAGAAATTGGTAAGTTTGAGAACGTCCACGAACAGACTGTGTAGTAAATAGCGGAAAATAAATGTCAATATTTTGAGATATTCAATAAAATTAAACTTTAGAATATAAGGAGAAAACTTGCAAAAAGAACGCTTAGGAAACGAACATAATCCTTCAGATCTATGCTGTGCAAAAGTTATACTGAAATATATTATTTGGAATTAGCTAAGCCACCATGGATTTGATTTGACACTAAATGCTTAAAATATTTTTACATTTTCTAGTGTCATTATAAGCTAACAGACCATGCAATTGTCTAAATTTAGTCCAGACTCTCCCCTTTCCTCTTGATGCTATTTGTCTTTTGGTCAATATTGATGCTCTTCACTAGTTAAGCTTTCAAATCTGAATAACTTTGGAAATATAAGAAAAGGACTATTGGCATATTTATGGGGCTCATCAGTATGTTAGTACTTTCTTGAGTACTACGGGAGGGCAACAAGGAAGTTGAGGCATTGCCCGTGCCTTTGAGGAAAGGACAGATTAAAGGAAAAGAAAATGACAAAAATATAAGGAAAATGTACTAATCTGTGCCAGGCTTTGGAAGCAGAGAATACACTCACCGCCCCAGGATGAAAAGAAGAGGAGAGACGCCTAAGAGGAAAGGAACAAGGGGGTGGAATTGTCTCCCTCACTTCCAGAAGAAGCAAGGAGGAAAAAATGGAGCAGTAAGGGATGCTTGGGTTTATTCATATTTCTGGATAGATTATTACACTGGAATGTGGAAGGCTTATGAGGGACAGAGAGAAAAGGGTCGGTTCATTCAATCATGGAATACGAAATTAGCTAGCAATGAGTCAACTTCATAGGAAAGAATTTATGTGCTTCCAGGAAATTGCCTACATTTATTTGGGACTTTGGGTTTTAAAATAGAAAATTAAATTAGGTAAGGAAGAGAATGTTACATTAGAGGGGTGAATACACTTAATCTTTCTTTTGTTTTTCTCTGGGCCAATGTGTGTAGGCATAATAATGCCTCCTCTCCACGAAGGGGTCTGGGTCCTGATCCTGGGACCCTGTGAGCATGTGATGTAGCCAAAGGATATTCTCTGTGATGCTGTTAGAGAACAAGTTGAGAGGAAGGAGGGGTTGCAGGGGGGCTACAGACACAGGGAGACCACGTGAGCCGTGGCAGTAGCATCTCCTTCCAAGTTCGCCTCTCAGGCCTGGGGGCTCAACCAGAGCCCGTGGAGAGGGAGGTAGGAGTTTCCTCCCTTCTGCTGCGATATGAAGGGGAGAGAGAGCCTAAGTGGGCAGCGATGCCAATTTTAACTGTGTTATGGGAAATCTTGCAGTTTTTGTAGCTCCATAGCATTTTTTAAAAAATTATTGAAATACAGTAATTTACAATGTTGTGTTAGCATCTTAAAAGCAATTAACTGATAATGAAGTACGTTTTAAAGGACGGGCGGATGGTGCTGGATTTTGGCCTGAGATCCTCAGATCACTGGGGTCCAATGAAGTGCGTTTTCTGTTTTGTAAATGGTGTTCATCCCTTTTCTGGGTGATAGACACAGAGTTACCCCACTGGACCAGTCGATGAGGACAAATAACAGCACCTCTAACAGAGGCCAGAATGAGTTTAGTTTAAGAAGAAAGCCTTCCCAGTGATGGTCCGGCAGTATAATTCTTAAATTTTCATCTTAAATATTTTCCTTTCTAAAAATCTTTAATCATTTGCTTAGTAATAATGGTATAAACAAGTCTGATTTGTTTTAAATAATTCGTGTTTAACGGGAGAACAATTTTCAATTCACTTCTTCTTTGACTTTCCACTTCGTTTCTTACTAGACTTTTCAGGTAAAGAATGTGTGGGCTCAGAGCTGGTTTGTCATCTGATACCCCGGGGCAGACGGCAGGACGGCAGTCTCCCCGTTTGTCTGGCTGTCCAGGATAACCTATCAAGATTTGTTTGACATCATTGTGGTAAAAGATGTACGTGAATGTATGGGTGCAGCTTTCTTTTATCTTGTTTATTCATTTAAGAGAAATAATTTTTACACGATGATAGTAGTAGCAAAGTGTCCACTCTACCAAAGCCATGTTACTTGTATTCCAGAATAAGAATTCCAGCTTTTCACTGAAGTGGAAGAACAAATCTTTTTTTTAAAATACCTGAGTGGTTTTAAAATAGAAAATTAAATTAGGTAAGGAAGAGAATGTTACATTCTCAGTTAATCATCATGTACAGATTGTGCCTTACTGTGGAGATCATTACGCCAGAGGCCCTGGCTGCTCACCTGTGGACCAGAGACCAGCACCAGTAGCATCATTAGCATTACCTGCTGGAGATGCCATCCTATGACCACTGAGTTCCGATGCACATCAACATTGGGCACCCCTGTGATAGGCAGTTGTGTTTGTCCTTATTTTTGTGATCCTTGCACCTAAAGAAGAAGGTGTGTGATATACAGAGTAGAAACAACAAATATATAAACGCACACTTTAATTTGTAAGATGAACACATGAGCCACTGTTTGCTGTCACATGTGATTGGGGGTAATGAGTCTGCCGGCCAGTCCTGCCTGGGGCTCTGGTGACTTATCCACAGCATGTGGAGGGGCAGTACATTCCTTTTTTATTTTTGGATGGAAGGTTCTAGGAAATATTTCCTCGTTCTTTTTTTTTTTTTTATTGAAGTAGAGTTGATTTACAATGTGTTAATTACTGCTGTACAGCAAAGTGATTCAGTTAGACATATATATGCATTCTTTCTTTATATATTCTTTTCCATTATGGTTTATCATAGGCTACTGAATAGAGTTCTCTGGGCTATATAGTAGGACCTTGTTGTTTATCCATTCTATATACAAAAACTTATATCTACAACCCCAAACTCCCAAACTATCCCTCCTCCACCCCCCTCCCCCTTGGCAACCGTAAGTCTGTTCTCTATGTCCGTGCTTCTGTTTCTGTTTCACAGATAGGTTCATTTTTGTCGTACTTTAGATTCCACACATAAGTGATATCATATGGTATTTGTCTTTCTCTGTCTGACTTACTTAGTGTGATAATCTCCAAGTCCATCCATGTTGCTGCAAATGGCATTATTTCATTATTTTTTATGGCTGAGTAATATTCCGCTGTCTATATGTACCACTTCTTTATCCATTCATCTGTCGCTGGACATTTAGGTTGCTTCCATGTCTTGGCTATTGTGAATAGTGCTGCTATGAACATAGGGGTGCATGTATCTTTTCAAATTAGAGTTGTGTCCAGAATGGGATTGCGGGATCGTATGGTAGCTCTATTTTTAGTTTTCTGAGGAACCTCCATACTCCTCTCCATAGTGGCTGCACCATCTTCCCACCAACAGTGTAAGAGGGTTCAATGGGCAGTACATTCTAAATGACTGTGAGGACATCATTGGCCAAAGTCAGTTAATTATATTCTGAAAGGCAGTTGAAGAAAAAATAGATGTATATGGAAAGGGGAATGCTATTCCTGTTATATGTAGCTGATACAATATAAGTTTGTAAAGCCGTGAATACTTTTTCAGGAAAAATAGATTCAAAAAATTTTTGTAGTATAATTCTGGGATGATAAAAGTGACTGTGACTTCACATTTCTAGTAAATTAGAGACATTATTTCTATGATTTCAAAGAGTCAATATTTTGAGTATTGATTTTTTTAAACTGATTTTATTTGGTCATTTATATTAAAGTGGAGAAAACCTTAATACACTGTTTGCATGTTTGACAATACTTTATTAAAATATAATGAGTTATTGTTTTAGTGAGCTAGATGTAAAGAACCAGAATGATCACATTTTATAACAGACTAAGGCATATCTCAAAAGAAAAACGCTAACAATCTAAAATCTCTGCATATCGTCAGGCTATGTTACAAACGACTGATGTGGATGCAAAAAATATTCCTCTCCTTTGCTTGAATAAATATGGTAAGAGTGGAAGGGGATGCCCTTGGAACAGTTACGTATTCTACAAACAGGGCTCCCTGTCAGCACTGACCAAGGATAACTGGTATGACCTTTTCTGTTTTAACATTCTTTATAGACAGGCGTGTGTGTTTGTGTAATAAATGCTGTTGCATTGTGACTTATGAGAAAAATTTCAAGATGCAAAATTTGGGTCATTAAGATGCAATTTATTTCAAACAGTTTAAAAAACACCTTTTCAAATTATGATTATGGTGAAGCTCACGTAACATAAAATTGACCATTTGAAAGTGAACAATTCAGGGACATTTGATGCCTTCATAATGAACAACCACCGCCTCTATCCACATCTACATGACCCAAGGGGAAAGTCTGGACCCCTGAAGCTGTGACTCCCCTCCCCTCCCTCAACGCTGGCACCTACTGTTCTCTGTCTATCTGTTCTCCATCTTGTGGATTTAACTAGTCTGGGTAATTAATGAATGGAATCATACAATTATGTGACTTTCTGTGTCTGACTTCTTTCACTAGGATATTTCGAGGTTCGCCCATGTTGTAGTGATAGCAGTACTTGACTCCTTTTCATAGCTGGACATTATTCCATTGTTTGTATATATACAATTTGTTTATCCAATGAATGAACGTTTGGGTTGCTTAAACTTTTGGCTACTGTGAACAGTGCTGCAGTGAACAAGCATGCACATGTATTTGTTTCAGTGCCTGTTTTCAATTCTTTTGTGTATAAACCTAGGAGTCGAATTGTTGGGTCATGTAGTAACTCCCTTGTTCAACTTCTGTAGAACCGCTGAAATATTTTCCACAGCAACAATGTTACACAACCAACTGCACTGTACTTTCTCCACAACCTCACCACACTTGTTATGTTCCTTTTTTAAAAAAAATTATAGCCATTCTAGTGTGTGTGAAGTGATCCATATCTCACTGTGGTTTTACTTTACATTTCCCTAAACACTAAACATTTTGAGCTTAATTTTATGTTATGAAAAAGAGACGTATATAGTCTTTGGAAAAATGTCTATTCAATCCTTTGCCCATAACTCTGCAAGTCGTTGCCCTCCATAACTCTACAATTGTGTTGTTTATCTTTTGTTGTTGAGTTGTAGAAATTGTTTAGATATTCTAATACTGGAGTCTTGTCAGATATATGATTTGCAAATATTTTCTCCTACTCTGTAAGTTATCTTTTATTTTCTTGATAATGTCCTTTGATGCACAAAATTTTTAATTTTGAGGAAATCCAACCTACCTGATTCTTATTCATCCTTTTGGTGTCATATCCAAGAATTCATTCCCAAATCCAAGGTCATGAAGATTTCTCCCTATGTTTTCTTCTAAGAGCTCTTATATTTAGATTGTTGATCCATTTTGAATAGATTTGGTGTATGGTATGAGATAAGTTTACATCTTCATTCATCTGCATGTGGATTTACAGTTGCCCCAGAACCATTTGTTGAATTCTTTCTCCACTGAATGGGGTTGGTAACTCGTCAGACCTCAGCTGACAGATATGTGGGTTTATTTTTGAATTCTCAGTTCTATTCCGTTAGTCTAGCTGTCTATTTTCATGCCAGTACCACCCTGTTTTGATAACTGTAGCTTGTGAAATGTGTGGGTCTTCCAACTCTCTTTGTGTTCAGTACTGTTTTGGCTATTCAAGGTCCTTTGTAATTCCATATGAATTTGAGGATTGTCTTTTCCACTTCTGCAAAAAAGGCAAAAAAGGCTGTAGGAACTTGGATAAGGATTGCAATGATCTGTAGATCACTTTGAGTACTATTGGCATCTTAACAATATTAAGTCTTTCAATCCATAAACACAGGATATCTTTCCATTTTTAGGTCGTCCTTAATTTCTTTCTGCAATGTTGTAGCTTTCAGTGCACAAGTCTTTGACCTCCTTTGTTAAATTTATTCCTAGGTATTTTATTCTTATGCATGCTATTGCAGTTGGAACTTTTTCCTTAATATTATTTTCAGAAAGTACCTCGCTTTCATGTAGAAACACAAATGGTTTTTGAGTATTGGTCTTGTACTCTATGACTTTGCCAAACTTGTTTATTAGCTCTGATAGTTATTTTGTGGGTTCTTCAGCATTTTCTACATATGGGATCATGCCATCTGTGAAAAAAGGAGTTTTACTTGTTCCTTTCCAATTTGAATACCTTCTTTTTCTTCCCCTTGCCTAAGGGCTCTGCCTAGTACTTCCAGTAAAATGTTGATTAGCAATGGTGAAAGCAGACATCCTTGTTTTGTTCCTGATCTTAGGGAGGATATTTCAGTCTTCTGTCATTGAATCTGACCTTAGCTGTGAGCTTTTCATAAATGTTCTTTATCATGATGAGAGAGTTCCCTTATATTCTTAGTTTGCTGAGTATTTTTATGAAAGGACTTTTTTTCAAATGCTTATTCTGCACTAACTGAGGTGATCTGGTGGCTTTTTTCTTTTATTCTATTAATGTGGTGTGTTACATTGATTAGTTTCCTCATGTTGAATCATCCATGCATTCCTGGGGTAAAACTCACCGAGTCATAGTGTGTTATCTTTTAAATATACTTTTGGACTCACTTTGTTGGTACTTTGCTGAGGAGTTTTGCATCTATGACATCTATGTTTATAAGAGAAGTTGGTCTTTTCCTGTGATGTCTTAGTCTGATTTTGGTATTAGGGTAAAATGGGCCTCCTAGAATGAGTTACGAAACATTTCTTCCTCTTCTGTTTTTTTGCTACAGTTTGAAAAAGATTGGTGTTAACTCTTCTTTAAGTGTTTGGTAGAATTCACTACCATCCGATCTGGACTTTTGTTTGTTAGGAGGGTTTTGATAACTGACTCCGTTTATTTAATTACTATAGGCTTTATTAGATTTTCTATTTTTTTGAATCAGTATTGGTAATATGTATATTTCTAGAAATTTATCCATTTAACCTAGATTATCTAATTTTTTTGTTGTAATGTTATTTGTTGATAATAACCTCATATAATCCTTTTTATTCCTGTAGCATCTTTCCCT
>NW_006785319.1:4676257-4697314 GCF_000442215.2 Lipotes vexillifer
ATGTTTATTTCTGATTTTGTTTGCATCTTCTTTCTTCTTTGTCAATCTAGCTAAAGATTTTGTCAATTTTGTTGATCTTTTCTGAGATCCAACTTTTGTTTCACTGATTCTATTTTTCTATTATTTATTTCATTTTCCACCGCACTAATCTTTATTATTTCCTTCCTTCTGCTAGCTTAGGTTTTAGATCACACTTGTTTCTCTAGTTCCTTCAGTGTAAAATTAGGTTGCTGATGTGAGATCTTCCATCTTTTGTAATTTGGGCATTAACTGGTATAAATTTCCTTCTGAACAGCTTCATGTATCCCATAAGTTTTGGTATGCTTTGCTTTTGCTGTCATTTGTCTTTGTTTTCTAATTTACCTGTGATTTCTTCTTTGACTCATTGTCTGTGTGCTGTTTAATTTCCATAGAGTTGTCAATTTTCCTATTTTCCTTCTGTTAATGATTTCTAGCTTCATTCCACTGTGCTCTGAAATGTGTCTGAAAGGACTTTGTGTGACTTCCGTAATTTTAAATGTATTGAAACTTGTTTTGTAGCCTAACTTATGGTCTCTTCTGGAGAACGTTTGATGATATGCTTGTGAGGAGTGTAATCTTCTACTGTTGTTGGGTGTGGTCTTTGAAATACGTCTGTTATGTTTAGTTGGTTTAGGGTGTTGAGTCATTCCTTTCCTTACTGACTTTGTGTCTAGATGTTCTCTCCATTATTGAAAGTGGAGTATTGAAGTCTTCAACTACTATTTTAGCCTCCATGTGTTTGTGTTTTTTACGTTTTTTTCCCTGTAATTCATTCCTAATCTCATAGCGCTGTGGTCAAAAAAGATGCTTGATATGATTTCAGTTTTCTTAAAGTTACTGAGGCTTGATTTGTGACCCAAGATGTGATCTATCCTGGAGAATGTTCCGTGCGCACTTGAGAAGAAAGTGTAATCTGCTGGTTTTGGATGGAATGCCCTATAAATATCAAGTAAATCTATCTGGTCTATTGTGTCATTTAAAGCTTGTGTTTCTTTATTTGTTTTTCTTTTGGATGATATGTCCATTGATGTAAGTGAGACGTTAAAGTCCCCCACTATTATTGTGTTACTGTCGATTTCCTCTTTTATAGCTGTTAGCAGTTGCCTTATGTATTGCAGTGCTCCTATGTTGGGTGCCTATATACTTATAATTGTTATATCTTCTTCTTGGATTGATCCCTTGATCATTATGTAGTGTCCTTCCTTGTCTCTTGTAACATTCTTTCTTTTAAAGTCTATTTTATCTGATATGAGTATTGCTATTCCAGCTTTCTTTTGATTTCCATTTGCATGGAATATCTTTTTCCGTCCCCTCACTTTCAGTCTGTATGTGTCCCTAGGTCTGAAGTGGGTCTCTTGTAGACAGCATATAGATGGGTCTTGTTTTTGTATCCATTCAGCGAGTCTGTGTCTTTTGGTTGGAGCATTTAATCCATTTACGTTTAAGGTAATCATTGATATGTATGTTCCTATGACCATTTTCTTCATTGTTTTAGGTTGTTTTTGTGGGTTCTTTTCTTCTCTTGTGTTTCCCACTTATTGAAGTTCCTTTAGCATTTGTGGTAGAGCTGGTTTGGTAGTGCTGAATTCTCTTAGCTTTTGCTTGTCTGTAAAGCTTTTGATTTCTCCATCGAATCTGAATGAGATCCTTGCTGGGTAGAGTAATCTTGGTTGTAGGTTCTTCCCTTTCATCACTTTAAGTATATCATTCCACTCCCTTCTGGTTTGTAGAGTTTCTGCTGAGAAATCAGCTGTTAACCTTATGGGAGTTCCCTTGTATGTTATTTGTCATTTTTGCCTAGCTGCTTTCAATAATTTTTCTTTGTCTTTAATTTTTGCCCATTTGATTACTATGTGTCTTGGCATGTTTCTCCTTGGGTTTATCCTGTATGAGACTCGCTGCGCTTCCTGGACTCGGGTGGCTATTTCCTTTCCCATGTTAGGGAAGTTTTCGACTATAATCTCTTCAAATATTTTCTCGGGTCCTCTCTCTCTCTCTTCTCCTTCTGGGACCCCTATAATGAGAATGTTGTTGCATTTAATGTTGTCCCAGAGGTCTCTTAGGCTGTCTTCATTTCTTCTCATTCTTTTTTCTTGCTTCTGTTCTGCAGCCGTGAATTCCAGCATCCTGTTTTCCAGGTCACTTATCCATTCTTCTGCCTCAGTTATTCTGCTATTGATTCCTTCTAGCGTCATTTTCATTTCAGTTATTGTATTGTTCATCTCTGTTTGTTCTTTAATTCTTCTAGGTCTTTGTTAAACATTTCTTGCATCTTCTCGATCTTTGCCTCCATTCTTTTTCAAAGGTCCTGGATCATCTTCACTATCATTATTCTGAGTTCTTTTTCTGGGAGGTTGCCTACGTCCACTTCTTTTAGTTGTTTTTCTGGAGCTTTATCATGTTCCTTCATCTGGTACATAGTCCTCTGCCTTTTCATCTTGTCTATCTTTCTGTGAATGTGGTTTTTGTTCCACAGGCTGCAGGATTGTAGTTCTTCTTGCTTCTGCTGTCTGCCCTCTGGTGGATGAGGCTATCTAAGAGGCTTGAGCAAGTTTCCTGATATCTTAGATTAATTTTTAAGTGTATTTTCTGCCAAACTGTATATGGCTACTGGTGACCCAGTTTCAGTATCGAATAGCTGCCATTTAGACTCTAGTTATTTTTGGAAAATCTCTCTCTTCAGAATGCAGCAATTCAGTGAGCACTGAGTTTTCCATGTGCCAAGCATACCTCCTATATACCAGCCACTCCTCTAAGGACTCATCTAGAGGCACAGAGGTGAAAGAGCCTTTGCTGTCAGGGAGCTGGCATTCCAGTGAGGGAGACAATACATGAGGTGTAATTTTCTCAGACAAGTGAATGATGAGCAGGCATCTTCTATGTGACTGCTGGAGCCACTGGACTTGTCTAGTAGGATTCCCTGCTAGTGTTGGAGGGTCTCCTGCAGAGGCAGGGGGTGGCTGTGGCTCACTGTGGGGACAAGGACAGTGGCAGCAGAGGTTCTGGGAAGTACTCCTTGGCATGAGCCCTCCCAGAGTTCCCTTTAACTACTATTTTAGAACTGTCACTTTCTCTCTTAAATTCTGTCAGTGTTTTGCCTCATATATTTGGGGGATCTGTTATTTGGGGCCTATATATTTATTGTATCTTCTAGATAAGTGTTATATCTTCTACATGAATCAACCCTTTTATCCACATATAATGTCTTTTTTGTCTCTCGTAACAGTTTGTACTTAAAGTCTATTGTTTTCTGATATTAGTACAGCCACCCCAGCTCTCTTCTATTTACTATTTGCATGGAGTATCTTTCTCTGTTCTTTCACTTTTCAACATCTTTGTATGTTTGTATCCAAAATTAGTCTCTTATAGACAGTAAATTGTTTGATTTTTTTTTTTTTTTCGGTACACGGGCCTCTCACTGTTGTGGCCTCTCCCGTTGCGGAGCACAGGCTCCAGACGCGCAGGCTCAGTAGCCATGGCTCACGGGCCCAGCCGCTCCGCGGCATGTGGGATCTTCCCGGACCAGGGCATGAACCCGTGTCCCCTGCATTGGCAGGTGGGCTCTCAACCGCTGCGCCACCAGGGAAGCCCTGATTATGTATTTTTTAATTCATTCTGCCAATCTTTTGATTGGAGAATTTAATCCACTTACATTTAACGTAATTACTGATAAGGAAGGACTTACTTTTGCCATTTTGATATATTTTTTAATAAGTCTTATGCTCTTTTTTGTTTCTCAGGGATAGTTTCTGGCAATTTTATCTATCAATGGGTATAATTTCTAGTTTCTCTTTACGCTTCATAAATTTTTTTTTGAGCACTATACATTTTGAATACAGTAATGTGGTAATTCTGGAATTGTCCCCCTTCTCAGGGTTTATGTTTCGAGGGGTCCGCTGTGGCGTTGTTTGGTTTAGTGACTTTTCTAAACTATTTTTATAAAAATCTGTGTATATTTTTCACCATGTATGGCCTCTGAAGTTCTTGTTTTCTTCACTTTTTTAATTAAAAAATAATTTGTTTATTTATTTTGGCTGTGCTGGGTCCTAGTTGCGGCATGCAGACTTCTTAGTTGTGGCACGCATGTGGGATCTAGTTCCCCGACCAGGGATCGAACCCTGGCCCCCTTCATTGGGAGCGAGGAGTCTTACCCACTGGACCACCAGGGAAGTCCCTGAAGTCCTTGTTTCCTTAGATTGTATTCAGCTAGTGTTTGGACAGAGATTGTTTTTTGAACTCAAGGGGGAGTGGGAGAGACAGAGAGAGGAAGAGAAAGAAGGGGGAGGACGAGCAGGAGAAGGAGACACGGGAAGAAACTGAGAAGAAGTGAGAAGGAGAAAAGGAAAGAAAAATCTTCCTTCCGTTCGTTGCAAGTTGGCTCTGTGCCGGGATCTCCTTCAACACTGAAGCCGTTTATGACTCAGCCTTCCCCCACGTCCTGCCTGCACTCATCCCGGAGACCAGCAGTAATGAAGGCTTGGGGTCTTCTCAGGTCTTTTCTAAGCACGTGTCCTGCCCTAGGCATCTGCATGGCTGTCTGAATTCCCCGACGTATGAGGGTTCGCCCAGATTTTCCCCAGAGGTTTTCGTTACTCAGTTGTTTTGTCTCGTCACCTACAAATTGGCACTTGCCATCTACCTCTGCAAGGGTCAGCTGCTGACCTTCAGCACCCCCTGAAAGGAGTTCAGGGCGGAGAGCAGAAATGAGGCACTCTGGGCTCTGGGGAAAACAGGCAGAACAGGTCTTCAAGTAGATATTTTTAGAAGATTTTATGAGCCCAATTCTTGCATCTCCTCATATCTAGAAAAGCACTAAAATCCTTCATGGTGAACTCTGCTCCTCGTGACCAGCAGTAACCTTCATGAGACTAGTGGAAACCTGCAAAAAATATGTGCTTGACTGCACGTACTCCCCCTTCATCAAAATCACATCTATACTGACTTCTCTGCCGCCTCTTCAGAGCTGTTTCTCAGAGCTCTCTGAAACGCTGTCTCCCGGGCTCCAGTCCTCATTTTGCCCCAGATAAAACTTAACTCACAACTCTCACGCTGTGCCTTTTTTTCAGTCGACAGTCTCGACTGTCATCTTTCACCCTCGGCAGCTGCCTCACTATCTCCCTCCCTGACTGAGCTCTGAGCTCCGCCAAACAAAGACAAGCCCCTCACCTCAGTCCTTCCTGCAGCTTCCAGACAGGTTAGGACAGACAGATGAGGAAGGCCGGCTCTGTTCCCTGGGTAATCGGGGACTGGGAAACAAGGCTGGTGCTAAGCTGGAAGGAGGGTGGGGAAAGGGTGAATAAAAATGTCTCGGCGCTTTCCTACTTTTATAACCTGTTCTTGACTCTGAGTTAAACCTTGGCTTATTTTCCACCCTTCTGGCGCTTTTGTTTGAGTTTTTGATGTTTCTGTGCAGGGATGGGCCCTCCTTCTGCCTGCTCTGCCGTCTTTGGTGACATCACTCACATTTGGTGCTGTTTTAACATGTAAAATAACAACTTTGGTCATAATAATGGGCTACTCTATAAGAGCACTAAAAGTCATGCTTTTTTAGCCAAACGATTAGCCTCTTTACTAGTTTGGTCAATTTAGGGCTGCACGGAACAGAGTAAGGCTCTGGATGCAAAGCACAGGGGTATGTCCTGAGGTATCTCCACGTCTGGCTTTATTTTGTCTCTGGAAGGGCCAGCAATTCAGTGGTAATTTATCTTTTCCTTGGCGGTAGATTGAGAACCCATCAAAACAAAATGTATTCCTGTAATGTTACTCTCTTTTTTTCTATAGGTTAAACATGGGCAATGCGTTTAAGTTAATCACAGATTTTGTGCTTGTCACTCAGACCATCAGGTAGAGTAAACGTCCCTGCATGTGAATTTCCTATAAGCAGCTGAACATCTTTAAGTACGAAAAACCATGATAATAATTGAAACACTTCATCTCGTACAGGATCTCACTAAGTGAATTATGCGATGACAAAGATGACAACGTTGTGTTGGCATTTAAACAACTAAGTGAAGCATTCGACAGAAAACCTGGGGGAAGAGAACGACCCTGACCGTGTCCAATTTTCCTGAGTCCTGTGCGCCTAGGAGACAGAGATAGCCAGAATGCCACCCTTTGAGTTTCAGGACGTGGGTCACTGCCCCTTCCTCCATGACTAAGAGGAGGCTTGCAAACAACCCCTTGTTCCCTGTGACCATCCTCAACACACCCTCCAAATTCTCGCGCTTTGTCTCATAAAGGATTAGCTGAACTGCTTTCTCTTGCTGACCAACTGGACAAAATACCTGCTAACTTGACCAAATATTAGTCAGGCTTCTCCCATCTGCCCCACAAGTCCCTGAGCTTTAATCCACCCTTAGGCTCCTTCTGAAAGCTGCCCAGAGGGGTCCCCAGATCACCTGTCCCTGCCCCAACCCCAGGTAACTGTGAGGTCTACTGTGCAATCACACCACACACACCCCCATTCTTCTCACCTGATCATTTCCAGCCTTGTTTACTAATCCCTATACATTGAAGATCTTTTTCTGCTGACCTTTGAGACCCCCGCACATCCCACGGTCAGAGTGTTTTCCCTTTGCAGTGGGCTTTTCCAATAAATCTCTTCTTACCTAAGTCCAGATTTGTTTTTGATCTGATTTTCTCGCTACGCTAAAGACGTAAAAGACATTACTTAACTAAAGTATAGATTTCACCTTTACTGAACAGTGTATATAAAGATATCTTAGGGTGGAAAGTTTTTCGTTAGATATCTAAGTTCTCATCAGGAATTCTAACATTTTTCTTCTAAGAGTTTTAGCTTGTGTAATAGCTCTGCTAAATGTCTCAAACAATTACTACTTTGGCTTGAAACGCTAATGATTTTTTTTAAAGGCAGAAATAAAACCCAAGTTAAAATTATATGACATCAAACACGGTAGCAGTGAGCTGAACTCTTCAAAGTAGTTTCAGGTGTCCAGTTATTACATGTTTCTAAATGTCCTGCATTCTTCCCCCAGGCAGACCCCAGGTTCTGAGCACATTTTCCATGTCCCTGAGACCAGTGGGGACACAACTACAGAGACTAGGCTGTGAGCCATTGAGAGCGCTCCACGTGGAATAAAGCACATCTGCCAGCGTCACCAGTACGTCTAGATTTATTGCCTGCGTGTCCACGTTAGCCTTGCTCGCCTTCCTTAACCGCTGCTTTCTGTGACCTCATTTGTGTGTCCTCCCCTGCGTATCCCGGGAGCTTATCCCTCTGTCTTGGGCTCACCCACCTCTGTCCCTGCTTTTGCTCTTGGCTAGACTGTGGCGTCAAACTAGATTCTCCTCGAAATCTGCCTCAATGAGTACTTTTTCTTTCCTGCTCCTAATTGAGCACATCTTCAGACACAGAAGGGAACAGCCTTGACTAATGGCACAAATCGTAGAGTTACTTCCCAGATAGGCTTTGATGCTGATGTTAAGGAGTGAAGACAGACAAGCAGCAAGGACCCTGCTGACGTTGCCTGGGCAAGTGGCTGGCTGGGCACTAATGCCAAGAACAGCAATAGCTAGAGATGTTGCCTTTACCAGAGTGTTTGTCAAATACACAGCACTCACGCGCACATGTGTGCACACACATGCCTATTTTTCCATCTAAGTCTCTTACACAGCTAAGCTTGACAAGTATATATCTGGCTGTATTCTGCTGTTTTATACCTTTATTTTCGTTTAAAGGGGACTGAGATGTTCACTTTAGCTTTACTGCGTTTGTCCAGAGTCTCGAGTGGGGAAGGGGATGGCCATGCACCCCGTTTCCCTCATCTCTCACAGCATGCTGGGACAGCTGTAAGCAGACCCACTCCTTGTAGGGAATTGACGGTTCACATTAAATAACATATGTCAATGCAATAATGTCTTTTATTATTCTGTTAACACGCAATCTAACGAATTCCTGATTTAGATATGTGCAAATCCAACCTCATACACTTCTGTCAATAGGTTTTTCTTGAATGACCTATTGATAATCATTATTCTTGGAATAATTTTAAAGAGAGAAAAGAAAATATGATTCTATAGTTTTGTAATAATGCTACTAACAATGCATATTAATCACAGAATCTGTATTTTGACGTGTCTCTGAAGATGAGTGCATCCTCCAAATCCTTCTTTTTATTTAGTAATCGTCAGCATCACCGGCACAGATGGCAAGCAGAGCCTTCTCGTAATGCCCTGAAGCGAAATGCTGAAAAGAAGAAAATGTAATGTATTTGAAATACAATGTCATAGTATTTCTAAAAAGAAGCATAATTCCTCTGAACTATAGAATGAAAGGCCGTGGGCCGTTAGCATCACAAGAATTATTTATTTTTTTCATCTAAATATTTAATATGCCCTGAGAACTATTCCCTGGAAGTTACTGAAAAATAATACCATGGTTATAATCGATAGAACGAAGTTTATATAAAGTCGATGGAACCCTAATGTGTTTTTATAAGAAGAATAACTTCCAGTAGAATCAAATCTTCTCAACTTGAAAGATGTGTCCTCATTTATTGTTGTAAATCAGTGTAGAGTCTGGAGGGCAGATTGGGCAATATGCCTCAGATGGCTTAAAAATGTTTATACTCATTAATGCAGAAATTCTACTTCAAGAAATCTGTCCTAAGGAAATAATGATCAATTATTGATGAGCCCAAGATTTACGCTCCAAAATATACACCATAATATTATGTATAATAGTGAAAAAGTAAAAAGCAATAAATAATAATGTGGGGCAGTTTATGTACTTTAGAACTTTTACAGTGGGATCCATGATTTAATAAAAATATTACTTTAAGTAGTAAAACATTTTTTAAAAGAAAACATGTACAAAAAAATTTTGTTATTGGTTATCTGTGGTGGAGAATTAGGGCCATTTTAATCCTTTCATCATGCTTCCGTAGTTTCTAAGTTTTCCAAAGAAATGATAGTAATAAATAAAAGGAATTATAAAACTTATCTTTGTTAAAAGTCAACTCTCACATCCATGTTCTCTTACGCAAGTAAGTTGTGTAATTATAATTCACTGCCTTAAATGCACATAGTAAAGTTGCATTAATCGTATGTGAATATTAGTAGATTTTGAGGTGGCTGTCCTTAATTGCTGTATAGGTATTAGAACTTCAATGAGGAATGTTTAGCACCACTAAAAGTTTAAGGTTTTGAAGGTGGCTGTAAGGAGAGTTTTGTCAAAGACGAAGGAGGAAGATGTCTCTTAAATGCTCCCTTAACCCTTCCTCTTGGAAACCGCTTCAGCTCCCCGAGGGCCTACAAGGCCTTCTGGGTTGTGTGATCTCGTCCTCCTTGGGTTGTCAAGTTTCTTCCGTATCTTGCAATAAACTAAAAAGCTATTTTATGCAATTGAAAATTTCAATGGAAACAACGTGGACAAGATAACAGGACTTAGCTATGTGCAAAGTATACATTAAGATACGTTCTAGGGCCCTGTGCTTGGGTTAGTGCTCTGAGAGTGCCGTCTTGAATACTTTTTTGAACAAGGGGTCAAACGTTTTCATTTTCCGTGGGGTGCCCCAAATTACATAGATGGTCCTACATATTCTGATAGTTCTTTGCTAGGTTTCATCCAAATCCAGGCTCAAGCTTAGGTGTATCAGAATGAAGAAACCACCGGCCTGTTGACTTCTGAGTCATTGCTTCTTGGCATGAGCTTCAAGGGCTCATGGGATGGCAGTGTGCAGAATTTTGCACCCGTGTGATGGGATCTGACTGGCTGCCCCCTCCTATGACAACACAGGAGAGCTGATCTCAGAAAGCTCTTCACAATTAATGGGCTCTTCTGGCGAAACGTTTTCTTGCTGGTGCTCATCATGCTTGGCCATTTAGCTTGTGGAGCCTCATCACATGGTTGTGGGATGAATAGTTTGCATGACAAACCAATGACTTTTGCTTAACACACATCAAAGAGGGATAAGTTTTTTCACCGAGGTGAAGGGATTTTTCTCACCTGTCGGTGCACTAAGGCTGCCTGACCTACTAATGTAGATGATCCCAGCCAGAATAGTTAACTTTTTAGATTCCACCGTGAGGTTACTTAAATTACAGCTCTTGTTTCAGTTTCGAAAAGGATCACATATGGCTGCAAATAAGTCACGAGGAGAAGACTTACTTTGATGTCATGGAAGAGGGGCTTCCCGTATCTCTCTTTGTATCGTTTCCTTATGGTCATCAGGTCTATTTCACTTCTGGCAATGAGAATCCTGATCACGGTTTTATTATGGAAACCGAAGTCCTAAAAGACACAGCCCAGGGGAGAAAAACAAAAAGGAAACAGCAACTTAAAGTCAGTCTTTCTAAAATCGACTCATCCTCTTTTCTGTGGCTGTGGGCTCCTGGTCCTGTATCCCTCAAGCCCTGGCATCCCCACCCACGGGCATCAACTCAGACTCCGCCTCCCCTCTGTGACCCGGCCCCCCTGCACTGTACACACACAGTCAAGTGGTCCATCTACCCTGCTTCTTAAATGCCCTCTAATCTCTATTTTCAGGGTCACAGCCTTGATGCTGGCCCTCATCACTTCACCTGATTCTGCAATAATCCTCCCTTTCATTTAAAAAAACATTTTTTTATTGGAGTGTAGTTGATTACAATGTTGTGTTAGCTTCTGCTGTACAGCAAAGTGATTCAGTTATACATGTACATATATATAGATAGATAGATAGATAGATAGATATAGATATATAATCTCCACTCTTTTTTAGATTCTTTTCTCATATAGCCTATAACAGAGTGTTGAGTAGAGTCCCCTGAGCTATGTAGTAGGGCCTTATTAGTTATCCATTTTATACATAGTAGTATGTATATGTCAGTCCCAATCTCCTAATTTATCCCTCCCCCCTTTCCCCCTGGCCACCATAAGCTTGTTTTCTACATCTGAGACTCTATATAATTCTCCCTTTTAAACCTGGTCAACCTCCCACTGTCTCCTGAACACTGCATCTTAAGATGCAAATCTGATCATGTGCTCTTTCTAGGTAAAAATTCTTCCTGGGTTGGGAGGTGGGTCCCAACTCTGTTAGATGAACGTCAGCGTTTCTAAGACGGCAATTATATTTTTATTTTATCGTCTGCTTATTGTGGAAAACTGTAAAAGTAAGAATTCCAGGTACTCAAAATATTTACTGATTTAACCTCCAATACTGAAAAATACACAGCCGTCCCTTTCCGTGTACTAGGTCTGGAACGAATACCACTTTACAAAGCAAGTTCAGCTTGTCTGTTCAAACGGAGTACTGGTGACACCCAGTGGCCAGGAAGCAGCTAATTGTTGATGCCTGAATGTTTCGGGTATAGACCTGCTAACAAACTTTTCCATAATTTGAAGTGATAAAAATGAATGATCCAACCAACTTCCCATATTTAAGTTGTGTATCATTCGCTTAGAATACACAGGAGAAAAACAGAGATTTTCTTTGGTGAGAGCTGGTGAAAACAGCTTTTGAATAATACTTGACATTGGCAGGAGGCCCTTGTATATGAACACTCTGATTACTGGAATATACACTCCTCTGCTGTACCTGCAAACTGTTCGTGAGTACACATACCTTCCTTTTTGCATTGACACACACAGCAAGGGTAAAGTTTTTATTTAGTGTTAGGATAATTGGCCCTCACTTTGGGCACAATTGGAATCGGAGTAATGTGATTATTTTCCCAAGGTCATTCACAAGTGAAGCTTTACGCTTTTTGTCGGAGAAGGAAACGGTTGATGTCATCCAACATCCTTGCCCAATACACTTTTAAATATATAGTTAATCAAATCCACCTTTATTCTTGGAAATAGAATCAAAAAGAAGCAGAGGACTGTGAGCTCTGATCTTGATCCTGTGTTCTGAGGATACATGGGTTCTGGTACCTAATAAAAAATACTTGCACATCAATAAAAATAAAAATAAATAAAATATTCTTGATGATTAACATATTATCCAAGCTTGCTGGCTACCTCTAAGAAGCTGGTCTATGACAATTACTTTGAGGATAAAACACTCCCGTGAAATTATGGTACCACTGAATTGTTTTTAATGATTTTCTTTGAGTTTTCAGGGCTATGACATGTATAGTGATTTGTATGAGACCTTTTCATTTTGTAAATATTTTTGTGCACGTTGTGGTTGAGGTATGCATTGTCTCATGCACATAAGTGTTTGTTTCTTTGAAAATGAATGCACCAAAGATGTGCAGTTGACTATCACCCGAAACTAAAAAACATTCTCACTTAATTACAAAAATAGCTTTAGAGTTTATTGTTGTCTAGATGTCTCGTTTTAAGTGTTTTTTTTAAATAATACTTTATGTTTAAAAATAAGCACTCACGTTTTGTGTTTTTAAAGTTCAGGAATGCAGCCATTTCTTTCTGAGAGTTTGTAATGTTTTGACATTTTCTGCTTGATGCCATATGTTGTGTAATTGCCTGAGTATGAGGGGGTGGTCTTCATATGTGGTAAAAGTATTTGGACCTACCAGTTTCTCCAGATACTAAGAAATGCTAAAGCACATCTCCTTGCGGGGAGAGGCCCCAAGGAATACTTCTTAGGTACCTCTGTTTGATACGGAAAGCAGAGCATTATCTTTATTTGATGGGTCTCATTTTGGTGTATAATATATTTCTTCACTGGAGCATATTTTCTTTGAAATTAATATATTTGCATACAAATTCAAATATGGGAATCAATATTTAAATAACTGAAGTAAAACTAGTCCTTTGAGAAAGTAGACATGATTTCTGGGGAAATTTTAAAAATAGGTGGCTCATACTTACATGGATTGCACTGTATAATCTGTAAGCAAAATAGGCTGGTTTGTCTCGAACACAGAGAACTAGGAAAAATCAGAGAGAAAAGAAAGTTTGGGAGTGACAGTACATGTTTTCTTCAAAATTTGGGAAACAATGAGAATGCTTTTTTTTTTTTTCCAGTTACAATCCTGGAAGACTGATATTTTGTGAGTTCTCTGTGGGATCCCTCACTGTACCTTGTATTAAAATGTCAACATTTAGAATAGCGGTAAAACCATAACCTTCTTTACAAGGGAAAGGAAGTTAGTATGTACAAGATGAATTTAAAGGTGTGAGATCCCAATTACCTGAGAATTCAAGATTTCCTAGTGTGAAAGTTGACAGCTGTTAGGAAGGGTATGGGTTCATGAAAGTTATTAGCTTGCCAGTTTAGTGCATTGTATCAGTAGCTGATGCATGTTTCCTCTACAGAGTTAACATTCTGTCTAAATAATTAAATTCAGGGGAAAGTGACTCAATCAAGAGCTTGCTCATGCATCTTTAATTCAATCAGAGCTAATCAGCATTCATTGTGCCAAACATTATTACTCACCAATTGCAACTAGCAGCTCTTGAAAGGATCCATCATAACATTCATTAATGGCATCTACTATGTCTTGCCCAGAAATAGTTTGAAATTCCTGGAAAACTTCAACAAATCGATATAATTCAAAGGAGATTTTATGAATATTATAAATTTAAAATGCAAACATGGATTTGATTGCTTATACACAGTGAAGGTAAATAAAGTATAGGGGTGGGTGTTGGGTTGCAGTAGGCCATCTTTTAAAATTTTTTAATGGACTTTTGTGTGTTTTATATAGTAGAAAAAAAACAAAAAAGTATTTTAAAAAATAAGGGAGACAGGAAGGTACAGCAGTTTGGGGAAAGTTGAACAAAGTAGGACCAGTAAGGCAGCTTCACAGAAATCACGACTTCAGTAATAATGACCTTGGTTCATTACAGACTGTGTTCACCATATTCTTTTTTTTTTTTTTTTTTTGCGTTACGCGGGCCTCTCCATGCTGTGGCCTCTCCCGTTGGGGAGCACACGCTCCGGACGCGCAGGCTCAGCGGCCACGGCTCACGGGCCCAGCCGCTCCGTGGCATGTGGGATCCTCCTGGACCGGGGCACGAACCCGAGTCCCCTGCATCGGCAGGAGGACTCTCAACCACTGCGCCACCGGGGAAGCCCTCACCATATTCTTTTTAAGACAACATATGATGCACCTAACAGGAGATAGGTAATATAGGTGAGTAAGTTCTCCATCAGAAATAGAGGTGGTTTTAAAAAGTTTAGTATTGAAAGGTTATGTGATTCATTTACTGGCAAAATAAAATTCTAGGGGAACTTCCTCCTTAGCAATGTTATTAGATGAGGCACATCTCTATAAACATAACCCCAAAGAGGTACCTTTGAGATAACTGGCTTTCCTCTCTTTATATGTAACACTCCCCTTTCCCAATTACCTGCTTGCTTTTTATTCTCTAATCAGGGGATAGCTGTAAAGAACAGAGGGCAGTTACCCAGCCATAGCTGCTGGTAGCTCTTGTTACACAGGATCATTTGCAAAAGAGTTTTGTGCTCCCCTGTCCTCTTCTGGCAGGCCTCCCACAGCACCTGAAACATCACAGGCCGCCAGGTGGCACCGCGGCCGCAGGCTGGCGTGCCCAGCCAAGGTCCCGCGGTTGCCCCAGGGCTGGCCCGTTACCATGGCGTCCTGGGCAGCTGTGGCAGGGCCCGTGTACTCTTCTTCCCTGGTTCCCTGTGAAGTAAGCACAGGTTTCACTCTGTAAGTGCTCTGAATTGACAACTTAGTAGGGTTACCGGGACACAAATCTTTGAGCCACCAAATACACTGGAGACTCCTAAGAAAGTTCTATCATTAGTCGGAGCTAGTCTACATTTCTTGGGTACTTTATGCAATGCAGGTCTTTTAAAAAATGTGGGCACTTTTCATTTTTTCTTGGTAGCCGAGGTAATCTTTCAAAGGAGTTGACAAGTTTTTCGCTTTTCCAATTCCCTGGGCGGTATCTCCGCCGCCCAACCCCTTCAAACAGCGCCCACTGCCTGGCCGGCTGGTAGTGACGGGATTTTAACATCGTCAGAAGGAAAAGGCAGAGAGAAAGCGTGAGTTAATGCTCGGTCTCTGACTTGTAACATCTCATATTGGCAACAGTAAAATAACCATGAAATCCAGAATGTGTGCAGTGAGAGTATTTTGTAAATTTGTTTCACTCCTGCCTCTTTGTCATATGAAGAAAGAACAGACATGGCCAAGCTGCCCTAAGAGAAATCCTTTCAAACAGGAGGGAGGGAGAGCTCACTAATGCTGGACCCTCTGGTCCCTGAGGGTTATGAGGACCAGAGGGCAGAAAGAGAGACATGTGATGAGACAGTTTATTTAAGCTTTCCTTTCCTTTGGGTCCCGATCTGGAGGAAATGCTTTTTTTTTTTTTCTTTTTTGACTTTGCTGGAAGAACACAGAGTACACTGTCTTCTGCTCCTGTTGTCTTTTCGGACTCTGGAAATGAACTCAGTGACACAGCAAGATAGGGCAGCCGAGGCCCTGAGGACGCCTTCCTGAATTCATCTCAGTCCCGAAGCAGCACAAATGGGCCCCAAATCTCTCATCTGCTCCTGATGGAGGAACTTGCCTGCTGGCTGACAAGCCAGCAGCGGAGCCTGACAGGTAGAGTGGTTTATGGCCACAGCAGCGCAGACCCTTTCAGCAGGCCAGGGCTGTGAGACAGACCGCGCTGGCTGGAACCCTGTGGGGAACACAGCCGGGCACTAGTGGGAGTCTTAGGCTCCAGAGGGAGCAAGGGTGAGGCCAAACCATCATGAAGGTTACTTGGTTCTGATCAAACTGAGACAGAAAAAGCAATATAAGTTAACCAGCTTAACTGGTCAAGTCTCATCTTCTCAATGGGATTTGTCCTGACCAAGCTGTGCAACATCATAACCTACCCGCCATCCCGTCCCCTGCCCTGCCGTATTCTTCATCACCTAACATGCTGTGAAATGCACCAATTTATTAGATTTCTCCATAGCTGTCTGCATCCCACGACTAGAATGCAAGCTTCTTAAGACTGGGGTCTTTGTCTCTTTTGATAATTCCCAATTGTCCTTGGCACGTTGTAGGCTTTTGAGAAATATTCACTGAGTCAATACTAAACGAAGGAAGGGAAGTTAAAGAAATACCTTTTAGATGGCAGAATTTAAACACCAGTTAGTAGAAACGGGAAGATTTTCTGGATCATTGAAGTGTTTTTTGTGATTTGCAATCAAACGATGTACCTAACTAAACACCTACGCATGCAAAGTTTGTGAGAAATATTTAAGAATTTTCTGCAGTTCTGAAATTTTTGTGAGAGATTTGATTTTTGGACATTTAACTTGAAATGGGGCCCATCTGTTTACTTCTTTGTGCAGTTAATTGCCAAAAGCACTTTAAGCAGACTGGTAGATTAAAAAAATGTGTATCAGTTTAATGTGTGATTTAGCTTTTCCCAGCAAGTGGATTTTGTCATATAAAAAGCCTAAGACAGTAGACTGGTAGGTGATGTAAACGCCAGAGAAATGGCATAAATGAGAATTGGGGTTAAGGGCAAAATAAAAATGTGAAAGGAAGAAATTAAAGGAATTAAAATCTGGCTGGAAGTATTTGGAGCCAAGTGGCTACAGATGATCCTCAGAGGCCTCAGGGCATGAGTCTGAGGCAGCATCACCGGGAGACTCCTGACAGCCAAGATGAGGACAGTTTCCATTATTTCTGTCTGTGGAAACATTTATCATCTGCAGGGTGATTTGCACATACGGATTAATCGATCTCTAAGTGACTAACTTTTCATTATTTGACAGGTAATTAGATCTCCTGTAAATCTGGTTTAATAAAGGCACAGGAAGTGCTGTGAGTCAGTTCAGTGATTGGCATTAGTCTTCAGGAAGAACGCGTTCTGGTTGAGTGGTTTTTTCTTATTAGAAATAAGCCCTGTTGGAAAATTCTTTATAGATTAAAAGCTCTTTTTTTCCCAGAAACTATGACAGTAATTTAAACACTTCACGTTTCATGAATACCTTAAAGCTTCCAATTCCCTCAATCTCTATTAATTCACAAAAAAGAGGTGTATCTGAATGTTCATGATGTCAAAAAGATGAAAGCCATGGGCGGTGTTTCCCTTGATTCTGGAAGTGAAGCTGCAGAGGGAGGGAGGAGGAAGTGATTGTAACTGCTGAAGAATTTTAGAATATGGGTACTGAGAGGGAATGGAGCAGAATGGGTTCACTTCCTTTAATTTACAGGGTAAATATCTGGAATCTCAAGAGAGCAAAATGATAAACCCAAGGACACACAGTTGACTTAGAGCCAAGAGCAAAAGATACATAGATATATACCTGGTTGTTTTACATAGAGTATCTATCTGTCTGTCTACCTATTATCTATCCGTCTTCTATCTACCTACCTATCTATATCTCTATCTATCTATCATCTATCTATGTATCTATCATCTCTCTATGTATATATGTATGTATGTATCTATCACCTACCATCTATCAAACATCTATCTATAGAGAGAGATAGGGGCAGAGAGAATAAGGATCCCAACTGGAGGGTAGAAGGAACTTGGTCACGTGACAGTGGCCCTCAGTTAGTTGGCTGGAACTCATCACCTCTTTTTGTAAGATGTCTAGACAGAGTCTCTGAAATGGTGTACACACCACAGACAGTGGTCAGAAGTGATGGACTTCTTTGATTCTCTAGTTAACGTTACATCATTTTCACTCTTGGAAATTTACTGATCCAAAGCCTAAACCAGGAGGCCCAAAATGAGCCATTAATGTAGAAGTCAGAAGTCAGTGGTCAGACTTCAAAATATTTAAACATCTATGAGAAATTATACATTTTACTAAGCATTACATGGGACTCCTGATCTTGAAATATAAGGTTTTTTGTTTTGTTTTGTTTTGCGGTACGCGGGCCTCTCACTGTTGTGGCCTCTCCCGTTGCGGAGCACAGGCTCCGGACGCGCAGGCTCAGCGGCCATGGCTCACGGGCCCAGCCGATCCACGGCATGTGGGATCTTCCCGGACCGGGGCACGAACCCGCGTCCCCTGCACCGGCAGGTGGCCTCTCAACCGCTGCGCCACCAGGGAAGCCCGAAATATAAGTTTTTTACTTCCATTTTCAATTATGAGTTAAGTGCTTTCTTTGAAATATGTATTATCTTATACTCGTAAATTGTGTTTTACATTTTAAGGGGAATATACTACGAACCCTTATAAATACATAATATTTAAGTAAACCTCATTAATTCCCCTTGGCTTCTTATAAAATGTAGGTCTTGCTTCACCATCAATTTTTATATTCTATGTTGAAAGGACAATTTTACTGCTCTGAAGAGCTATTTCAAAGTTAAACACACACACACACACACACTTAAGTTCCAACTCTAGAAATTGAACTTAAGAAGTAATACTTTATCCTGTAAAGTCATAATCCAAATTAGGTGAAACCCAGTGATAAAATAAATTGTGTATTATTTTAAAATATGTGTGTCTATACAAATAATATTATATATACAAATACACATCCTCACATTTATACTCGATCAAAAATAAAGCATTATTGTTTAATTGCAGGAAAAAGGACCTGCAATTGTGCATAAGATGGATAGCTCTATTACATCAAGGGAAAATACCGTTCACTGATTTTTTTCCCCTTGTGATTTATTTTCTCTCAAGTTTAGTTTTCAGAACTGTGTGTTTTTTCCTGAAATATAAGAGCTTTGCTTTATAAAAACACACTGCGATCCTGATTCTTGGCTGTCAGTTATTTTTAGGGGGTTTGTAGCGTAACCTTTGACGAGGTGCAGAGATTCTGAGAGGTTATGTGAATACTTGATCATTGGAATTTTACCAGATAGGAGTAGAACTGGAGTACCAATAGATGGGGTTGGAGGTGGGAGCAATCACATTTAACAGTGGAGGTGGACGTATGGTGTCTTGGGGCTGTTTTCAGGTTGGTCTCTCACTCAGCAGACGTGAAACGTCTGGCCAGCCACGGAGCCCATCTGAGTTTCCAGGGACGGGGTGCAGCCATTCGGCTCCCCTGGGGAGCTGACTCCGAGACGGAGACGAGCAGGTATCTGGTTATATTTTTTTTTGCCTTTTTAAAAAAACAATTATTGAAGTATAGCTGATTTACAATGTTGGGTTAGTTTCAGGTGTGCAGCACAGTGATTCAGTCATACACGTACACATATTGAAAAGATACCTGCACCCCTATGTTCATAGCAGCACTGTTTACAATAGCCAGGACATGGAAGCAACCTAAATGTCCATCAGCAGACGATTGGATAAAGATGTGGTCCATATATACAATGGAATACTCCTCAGCCATAAAAAAGAATGAAAGAATGCCATTTGCAGCAACATGGATGGACCTACAGATTATCATACTAAGTGAAGTAAGTCAGACAAAGACAAATACCATATAGTGCTTATATGTAGAATCTAAAACATGATACAAATGATCTTATTTACGAAACAGGTTCTTGTTAATTATGGGATGTGCTGGGGATCAACCATGGATGGGAGAGAAAAGCCAAATTTGGAAGGAGAGGTTGGACTGTGATATAGGCCTAGTGGAATGCAAAATAGTCCTAATGAAATATATTTTTTGTCTTACTAGAAAGCTTATATATTTCTTTAATAAATTGAAATAAATTTCTTTTTGGATACTAAGAAAATAAAAACGTGTTTGCTATTGAGATGCAACTCATGGACTTATAATAGGACTTCTGGTTTTATTAGGGGCAGTACTAATGCCAACACGAATTTCTGACTGGAAACTGTTGTTTTAATTTACATTATGGAGCATCAGCCCTAGAAAACCAAAAGATGAAGACCCTTCTAAATTGAGAGAATGTTTTAATTAATCTTACAACGTTGAAAAGTTAGAAAATATTCAATTGACGTTGCCAAGTAAGATTATTTTTAATATTAATAATGATTATTAAAAACTTTTTTCCTATAATGACTCAACTTCTGTCACAAATTTAAATAAGCTTATTCCTACAACACCTTACACAGAAGTCTCTAGTTGGACGATATCTATTCTCTATTGATGTTCTCATCCCAGAGATTAGAATCTTCAGAATGGGACTTGATGAATTGATACAGGCAGTTTTATGAACTATGCGGCCATGCCATGCACATCCAAATTAAACCACAGCAAACCAAATTAAACAAGAAAGCAAATTCTTGATTTTGTTTTTACAAATAGAATTTTTACTTTAATTGAAAGGTCAATAGATTTGCTCAGTACTATGCCACTTTTTTGCAGTTGAAAAATTTGAAGAAATCCAACCAGCCCTAGTCACCAATCTCTCCTCCGTCTGGGGCAGCTAATACTTGCTTCCTCTGGAACCTTTCCTTTTGGATTTCTTTATTCCTAATTCAACACTGACAATAACTTGGGCACAAAACAAAGAGTAAAAAAATGTAAAATCCTTGTTGCCTGGCAACGAATGGAATTGTTAGTTTGTGTTCTTATCTGGCTGATATATTTATTCATTCTTAAATTGTAGAGTACAGTATAAAGTTTTTAATCACAATAAACACACATTACAGAAACCACACCTCCTGTGTTTCATTGGATGTGTTAATCCACCCCGAAGGAGGAAGATAGCAAAATTGCCCAATCAGAAAAGAAGGAAAATGAAGTAATCACTTAAATTTGCACACTGCCATTGATATTTTAAAGGAAAAAATATCATTATCAATAGTCATTTTCTCATTGTAACTATTTTCTGTATATAGACTAGTTCTAGACAGGGTAGAAAGAATTCTTAATTTTTATCTTTCTTGTGTAAAGTAATACAATACTTTAACTTGAGAAATAAAGTTGTTCATTTTTGTAAAAAAAAAAACTTTGTAGCATTAAAAAAAAAAAGAACTCTCTCTAGGTAAAAGTTTGAACCTGCAATTTCAGAAAGAAAAATTAGCATATGGCTGTGGGTCTATTTTCTGGAGTGGTTGGGAGATTTTCTGTATTTTTTTCCTGACCTGATGTTCCCTTGTTTTCTTTCATTCTATAAGTTCTATAACCTGGACTGGAACATCGAGTTCCATCCACTGCTCTCCCTGCTAGAAGATGGCTAGTCAACAATCTGAGTGATAACACAGAGGAACCGAAATAGCTTTTCTTGCCTAAATTCAAGCCCCTTGTTTCCTGCTG
>NW_006785319.1:4697324-4702388 GCF_000442215.2 Lipotes vexillifer
CTGCTGAATCCTCTCCCGTTTCCTGCATCACTTCATCAGGTACTGAGGGTGTGTCTGATTGATTTGGTCAACACAAACTCAGGGAGAAAATGGAATTACAGAAACAAAGAGATGGTAAGACGGGAAAACTAGTTTTTAATTTCAGTAATCCAGATTCTCCTAATTTAAAGTCATGCATGAGGCTCCTGGATCCCTATGTATATTGTACTCTCAGCTGGTGATTCTGACTATTCACCTATTGGTGTGGTCCTGGGTCCCTGGGGCCTTAGGCGATGTTCTCATTCTATTAATTGTAACCGTAGTATTTTTAATCTGTTAACACCCTTGTAATGTATAATTATTTATGCATTTATTGATAATTATAATCATTTTACTTATAGCAGATTGTTTTGAGAACAGAGATGGTGTCTTATTCATATTTGTTTGTTTCTATATCCAGCCCAAATTTCTATCCTAGTGCCTTGAATTTAGCTGGCATTGTTATTGTACAGAATTCACTGTTAAACTGGGGTAAACTGGAGCTTTCTGTCCTATTTTTTGAAAACGAAACATACCTATTTTTTTTTAATAGTGCAAAATGGTGTGAATTTTGGAGTTTCATACCTGGACCAAGTTCACCAGCGTATCTCTGAAGTGTCCCGAGGTCTCTGAGTAAATGTCCTCCTGCAGGTCGCGGCTGTATTCTGGGTACGAGAACGCCCATGTTGGAGGGTTGGTTTATGATAGAACCACGTATCGCTGTGCTTGCCTAGGTCAGCGCTACGTCACCCGTATGAGTGGAAAGTGAGGAGACATCTGCTGACATTTCTTTGTCTTTTACCACATTCTACTCACATGAAGCCAATGAACAATCCACCCAAGTAATTTGACAGCAATGGTAACATAGGCCCAGGTCGGGCCTCTTTTCTTTAAGAAAAAAAAAGTACTATGTCGATTCCAAAACTGAAAAACAACATTGAGAATCATTTCGCATTCTGCGATCTTTTTTTTTTTTTTTTTTGCGGTACAAGGGCCTCTCACTGCCGGGGCCCCTCCCGTTGCAGAGCACAGGCTCCGGACGCGCAGGCTCAGCGGCCATGGCTCATGGGCCCAGCCGCTCCGCGGCATGTGGGATTTTCCCGGACCGGGGCACGAACCCGCCACCCCTACATCGGCAGGTGGACTCTCAACCACTGCGCCACCAGGGAAACCCGCATTCTGCAATCTTTAAAATTCAGAATTCTGCCTTCTCTTTCCTTAGCGCACTGCCCAGCCCAGCTCTCCCCAAGTCTTTGTCCCGTCTTAATATTTTCAGTGAAGGGTCTTACTTCACTCCCCTCGGGAAAGTCTTGTTTTTGTTTTGAATGCAATAGAGCTGATTGTCTGGAACATTTTCTTTACAGTTCAATGTCACATAATACACGATGCAATGGAACTTAAGTCATTAAGCCTTTTTAAAAATGAAAAGAGTTAACCTTTCCACTTTTAAAATGCGTAAAAACCCGACTCTGAGGTGGATCGCAGTGATTATGAGGTTTATGTAAATTGAAGGAGTTGCCCATATTTGTAGAATTTGCTGAGCGATCATCGCGCTTTGCTTTGTTCTGTCTTTATACCTGGTCCCTCCTAGGTAAGAGATAAGATGCTCCCTGAGCCACTGTGCCAAGTACTTGCTGTCCTAATGTAAACACCCACCTCATAGAAACTAGTCATTATTTTCCTGGAAAGCCCGCTTAACTTGATTGTCTAGGGAATTGTTTCATTTTTAGTACCCTAATCATCGATTCTACCTAGTGAATTAATTAGTCTCGAGTGAGTGGTATTTCACACATGAGTGTCTTAGAAAATTATTTAAAATACATAAACTGGAATATTTTACATGCTGTTTGAAAATATAAAGTTTATATGAGTGTAAAACATATATACAAATGTGTATTTCCTTACGCAAATAGTAGGCTTCTCGCATCTGGAAAATTTCTCCGTTTGTTCTTGAAGCTAATATATCAATGAGGCAATTCTCATCAGTGCCTGCTCCCTAGAAGGACAGAGCGAGAGAAATATAAAGGCATCTGTGCTGGAAATAACAGTGCACTCTGTGCAGTAAAGGGATACAGCCTCCCTGGTGTTCTGAGAGGTGGCAGAGGGCAAGGAAGTATGTTTGGGATAAAGACAGGCCCAGTTCAGTCTGCCTCTGCTACTTACTAGCTGTTTGGTCCCAAGAAGATAATATTATCTGAAACTCTGTTCCTTCATAGAGTAAAACAGCATGGGCATTTCTAAATAATGTGGGAAAAGATGTTTAAACAATGCTCATGACACTGATTTTTTTCCTGCTAGAATATCAATTCTTGGGCAAGCTCGAATTTGATCCTGGGTCTCTAATTTTGCACAGATGTTTTAGAGACGTCTCCCTGCCTCTCCCCGGATGTGGACTTCTGCACCGTTTGCCTAAACAATTGGACTGGGTACTTTCTGTAGTCTCTTTCAGCCATAGGCATAAACTCTTCTCTGATGGTGATTTTAAAGACAACACATCAGAAACCCTTTCCATCCTATGAGACATTGATACAATGTAACAGTGTCTTCTAAACTGTAACATAGGACTTCACATCATTTTGCAAGAGGTAGGGATTGACATTATGCAACACTCAATACCCTGTAATGGGCTATATGGGAAACGAATCGAAAAAAACAAGAGTGGAGTGGATGTATGCACATGTAAAACTGATTCACTTTGCTGTACACCTGAAACTAACACAACAGTGTAAATCAACTATACTCCAATAAAATTTTTTTTTAAATAGTAAAACCAAAAATCAATACTTTTGAGATTCATATCTACTCACTGAATTTTGAGTAAATTCCACATATGGAATTGTAAAAAAAAAATTAGTTGAAATTCATATTTTACATAAGACTTATTCTGATCTACAAATATGATGGCCAAGATCCAGATTCCATAATTTTTTTCCCTTTCCCTTTTCGAGTCACACATTGTTCCTGGACCAGGGTTATCAGGTCATTGGCAGGCATTGTACTGGAATGATTGCAGTAGCTCTGCAGGTGTTTCATATCAGCATTTGGAAAGATGTGAAAAGCCGTTTGTCTTCCATCCCTAGCCAACAAACCTCTAACAAATCTGTAGTTAATTTCTTTCCTGTAAGAAAGAACTGTTCTAATCCTTCAGAAGTAACATTTTGCCACATTTGAGCAATAGTTTTTGTAAAGGATTAATTTAGGGTCACAGAAATAAAGATGTCATCTGTATTTTGTCTCTGACTCAGTGTTACTGCTGACTCATTACTTTATGAGCCCAATTTATACCACAGTGTAAAGAGATTCACATGAATTATAATATTTCCTCTTAATGTATGAAGATATACTGGGGAGAGACAAATCCAAACAGCCCCGGAAGCTTTCCTTTTGGCAGATTGGCACAGAGCGGGGTTGGTGGGTGTGAGTTTGCACAAGAGGAGAATCGACTGATCCCACCGCTGGGCTCTGGAGGTCCCCCCTTTCCTGACACCCCCCCCCCAGCATTTCTTTTGTTTCTTCTTTGTGCAGAAGTTCCCTCCCCTCCCTGATCACACATAGCAGCATCATAGGGCAGGTCCCGCACTATGGAAATATTTTCTCATTCGACCTCTACCTTCATGGCGTGCCAGAGCTCGTGGGCATCGTAGGAGGGCGGTGGGTACATGAGGCCCACCATGACTTCCTTGAAGTGATCGGAAAGCTTCTCCTTCAGGTCACTAACCAGGTCCTGTGGAGGGAAAAACAAATACCTTCATTATATCGCTTACCAATTTTATGAGAGAAATGGGATAATTGCAGAAAGTCTTCTAGTATGATTTCCTTTTCCACGTCACTTCACATAATAACTAGTCTGGTTTTAGTTCACACGTGTGTACGTGGTTTACACGAGATCGTGGACTTGAGGGTTTGAAAATGACTGATGTGATGACATCTCTGCATGAAACATCATCTGTATGGATATTCTAGTCATGTAAACACAGAAGGATACTCCTTTCCTAATCACAACCCGACCCCTCTTCTCATCTCATTATGAAAATAAATAAAATTTGAAACCTGAAAGCATTTTAGTTGGGAGTGCTTAGTTTTCTCGTGTGGAATTAATGAAAGAAAGTACTTAAAGAAAATATGCATTTTATTTTATCATTATAGCAATGTCTTTTAGCAAAGAGTTTCTAGTTATGCTACTGCCAAAAAGCTTGTGTAAATGAATTAAGTAGTCTTAGAACTTTCTTCAAATAGTCACATGAATATACTTACTGAAAATATTGAAAATTAAATGCTTAAAAGGAAAAATAAGTGTGCTGGATTTTTGGCCTTGAAATACAGGTACAAGAGCATGAAATTGATCGTTTTAATGTGGCTTTCCTTTTACTCATGTAGAGTGGATGTTTAAAAACATTTATGCTCAATTTATTTTTTGTAGGGTTACAAAGATATCTGAAAGATATTTAAAATTTACCATTTCTTGCTAAAATGTATAGTGTATATTCAGTTTTATGTTGAAATACACAACATTTTAGTTCTGACTTGGTTCAATAATATAATTCAATAAGGCATAGTAAATAAGCTTTGTTACAATAAAAACGAAATAGTCATAACTTTCATTTTATTTAGTATAATCTGGAAGCACGTTTCCTATACTGTGGGTTTTCTTTTTTAACAAATAAAAGCGTCATCCACAAAGTGGTAATTGGTAACAGAGAGAATCTGTTGAATTTTCTCCCAGGTCAGTGCAATTTGTTTAATGAGCAGTTTATAGGTGTCTGGAGTTGTGGCAGGTGCTTGGAGTAGATATAAGACTTATAAGATCGCTTCCTCATGGAGCTGGTAGTCTAGTTAATTCCCTCGTTGTTCACCGTCGACTCTTTCTAATCCCTTTACCAAATAGTCCTGATGGTGCTATTAGAAGACAGGTGATAGCAATGGATAAAGCTGACGTGAACATCTGAGCTTGTGAAGGCTTTGTTCTCATGCTCACACGAGCTCAATACATCTTTTTTGAAGGAAAGATGGGAGTGTATTCAATGGGTGTTTATTTCGACTCTTTCC
>NW_006785319.1:4702415-4738889 GCF_000442215.2 Lipotes vexillifer
CCCAGACATGGTGGTAGGAGCTGGAGAAAAATAAAACAGGGTCTCTGTTTTCAAGAGGACCAACATCCCATAAACCCAGACGTAGCGTAAGTAAAAATGTGAGCTAATGCTTTCGAAGGCT
The DNA here is from genome assembly GCF_000442215.2 of Lipotes vexillifer. NCBI lineage: Eukaryota > Metazoa > Chordata > Mammalia > Artiodactyla > Lipotidae > Lipotes > Lipotes vexillifer. Next base: position 4,702,537 of record NW_006785319.1, read on the forward strand.
CTGATATTCATGTTTTACTTTATAAGATCCTAAAGCAGTTGTAGTTCAAGAGAGTTCTAAGAATTCAGATAAGATCTCAGAATGGCCTTACAGGATCAGAGGACACAAGACACAGTTACACAAGGAAGGACAAGTGGCATGGAGATAGGAGTTCAGACACCATTTGTGATGGTTAATTTTATGTCAGCTTGGATGGGCCACAGCACCCAGATATTTGGTCATACGTTCTTCTAGATGTTTCTGTGAAGGTATTTAAAAAAATTTTTTTTTAAATTGAAGTATAGTTGATTTACAATGTTGTGTTAGTTACTGCTGTACAGCAAAGTGACTCAGTTATACATGTATATGCATTCTTTTTTCCTATTTTTTTCCATTATGGTTTATCCCAGGATATTGAATATAGTTCCCTGTGCTCTACAGTAGGACCTTGTTGTTTATCCATCATATATATAATAGTTTGCATCCGCTAACCCCAAACTGCCAATCCATCCCTCCCCCACCCCCCTCCCACTTGGCAACCACAAGTCTGTTCTCTATGTCTGTGAGTCTGTTTCTGTTTAATAGATAATGTCATTTGTGTTGTATTTTAGATTCCACAGATAGGTGATATCATATGGTGTTTGTCTTTCTCTTTCTGACTTACTTCACTTAGTATGACAATCTCTATCATATCATGTTGCTGCAAATGGCATGATTTCATTCTTTCTCATGGCTGAGCAGTATCCCACTGTATATATGGACCACATCCTGTGAAGCTATTTTTTAGATGATTAACATTTACATCAGTGGACTTTGAGTAAAGCAGATTACTCTCCACAATGTGGGTGGGTCTCATTCAGTCAGTTGAAGACTTTATAAGAAAAGATTGACTTTCCCTCAAGAATTCTACCAGCAGACGGCCTTTGGAACTGAGCGGCTACCCTCTCTGAGGCTCTAGCCCGCCATAGTCTCTGCTGGCCTGCTGTGTGTATTTGGGCTTGCAGGCCTCTGTAATCACGTGAGCTAATTCCTCAAAATCTCTCTCTGTCTCTACACATCTGTTGACATCGTTCCCAACAGTGAGGACCTTGCATAGTTGCAACAGCACGTGGTTGAGATGTTTCCTTCAATATGGCTCATAATGTGCCTCTCACAGGTGTTTATTCTCCCACTACAACAAAATTAACTTCAAACAATAAAAATATCTCTGGAGAATCCCAAATGTTTGGAAATTTATTTAAAAAATTTATTTAAAAAGTATATCTGGAGAATCCCAAATGTTTGGAAATTTTAAAATGCACAAATCTCAAAGAATATATCACAAGGGAGTTAGGAAATACTTTTAATTTAATGAAGGTGAAAATGCAACATGTCAAAATTTGTGAGATGCAGTGAAGATAGTGATTGAAGATACACTTTTAGCTTTAAATATTTATGTTAGAAGAGAAACATACAGTCAATGACCTAATCTTCCACCTCAAAAAATCTAGAAAAAGGAAGAGTACATTAAGTCCAGGATAAGAAGGAAGGAAATAAGAATAAGATCAGAAATCAATGAAACTGAAAATTAATAAATAGTAGAAACTGTGAATGAAATCAAAATGTAATTTTCTGAAAAGATGAGTAATGTTAATATAATTCTAATTAGACTGACAAGAAAAAATATACAAAAATATTGGCAAAGAGTGACATATACAAATAATACAGACGTTAAAGGAAAAAAGCATATTATGAACATATTTATAACACTATATATGTAAGTGAAATATAGCTGATTTACAATGTTGTGTTAGTTTCGTGTATAGCAAAGCAATTCAGTTATACATATATATATATATATATATATATATATAAGTTTTTTTCCAGATTCTTTTCCCTTATAGATTATTACAAAATATTGAGTAGAGTTTCCTCTGCTATACAGTAGGTCCTTGTTGTTTATCTATTCTATATATAGTAGTGTGTGTCTGTTAATCCCATACTCCTAATTTATCCCTCCCTCTCCAACCTTGGCAATCACAAGTCTATTCTCTGTGCTGTCAGTCTGTTTCTGTTTTGTAAATATGTTCATTTGTGTCATATTTTAGATTCCACATATAAGTGATATCATATGATACTTGTCTTTCTGTTTTACTTCACTTAGTATAATTATTTCTAGGTCCATCCATGTTGCTGCTAATGGCATTATTTCATTCGTTTTCATGGCTGAGTAATATTCCATTGTATATATGTACCACATCTTCTTTATCCATTCATCTGTTGATGGAAATTTAGGTTACTTCCATGTTTTGGCTATTGTAAATAGTGCTGCAGTGAACATTGGGGTGCATGTATCTTTTTGATTTATGCCATCATCAAAAAGTCTACAAATAATAACTGCTGGAGAGGCTGCTCATCACCTATAGGTTATGCCTATCGCCTTGCTGGTGCATCCCTAGAAGCTGCCTGTGGCTGCATCACAGAAACAGCCAAGCAGAAGCCAAGGCTTGATTTGCTGGAGAGGGTGTGGAGAAAAGGGAACCCTCCTACACTGTTGGTGGGAATGTAAACTGGTGCAGCCACTATGGAGAACAGTATGGAGGTTCCTTAAAAAACAAAAATAGAATTACCATATGACCCAGCAAACCCATTCCTCAGCATATATCTGCAGAAAACCATAATTCAAAGATACACCACTATATTTTAAAATTTAGTTGAAATGGATCAATTCCTTGACAGACACAAATTACCAGAATAAACTCAAGGAGAGTTTGAAACTCAGTCGCAATTTCCTTATATTTATTTTGAAAAACTGGATTCACAATTAACCCACACGCTTAATCTCTAGACCCAGGTGAAATCACTTGATAAAATCTATGAAACATTTAAGGTGGAAGTAAAATCAACTCTACACAAAATCTTGTAGAAAGCAGCGGATGAAAGAAGACTTCTCAATTTATTTTATGTGACTAGTGCTGTCCTAATACACCCCCCCCCAAAAAAAACCCAAACAAAAAAACAAATCCAGCAAACAAAAAATTAAATCCAGCGCAGTGCCTTGAAGGTTTAAATGCAAACAGACCAATGGAATAGACTTTTATGTAGAGAGTATAGGGTCGCGGCAGCTGATGGAAAGATAGAAACGTTAGAATTATCATCACTTTTGTGAGCCTTCCTCTGACCATCGGGGAAGCTGATTATTTCTTTGCCACCGCTGCTCCACCCTCGCACTTATTGCACTAGATTTAATGACTATATTATATACATTTATGTCCCCCCAACGTCTATCAGACACGGACTTTCTCACAAATGTCCCCAAATCCATCATCTCGCTCTGGCACAGTGCTGAGTACTCAAATGTGCAGAGTACGTGATATATAATGTATAAATGAACGTGTGAACAAGTGCGAGAATAAAGGAATAAATGTGGGAGGAGAAAGCCCTGAATTTACTGATTAAACGTAAAAGATAAAGGCAATGGCTTGGGCACTGCAAAATCTTCCATTTGATCTTCAATCACTTTTTGGGTCCGTATCCCTCCCAAACATTCACAACAGCATCTTCCCTTACTTCACCTGTGATCGCTTTGGGCGCTGACCCTGAACACCTGTGCGGTTTCCACTGCTGATAGGGATCAGCGCGGCCGCTAGATGGCGCGGGGGAGCTTTGCTTTGAAGCGCAGGTGTGCGTGCGTGCGTCTGTGCGTGCGCGTATGCGTGTGCGTGCGTGCGTGTGTACATGGCTCTAGCAAACTGATTTCATAAGGTAGCTCGAGGAAGTCAGAGAATTTTGGTGGAACAGGCAGTGCCAGGCGTCATCCCAACCCATCGCGCCCAGGTGTGTGGTTTCTGTTCTGGCCGAGCATCAGCTGTGAGGTGACAGGTAGGTGCCCTTACTTCTGTGTCTGCTTCCCGTCTGTACAGTGAGAATTCTAACAGCACCCACCTCATAGCATTGGCCTTAACAGAATATATTTAACTCAGGTGGAATTCTTAAAATATTTTCTGGGAGGTACGAGGCACTCAAAATGTCTTCCCCCCCGCCCAAATATTAGGTAATTTGCTGCAGATTAAAAATGGCTGATACAAGCTGTTTCCTCTCTCCCCTCTTTCTGTCTCTTTCTCTTTCTGCACCCCAGAAGTTTGCCTGTTACACTGCATTTCTCACACGTTACCGATATCCATTGTCAGTAAATTCTATGGTCTCTAACTTACATCCAGAAACTGACGATTTTCTCCCACTTTTACCGCCATAACCCTGGCTTCGGCACCGTCATGGCTCCTTACGTCAATGCAACAGCCTCCGAGTGAGTCCCCTTCTGCCCTTATACCTGTCCTCCCCACACACACCTGACAGGTGCTCCTGGAAAAATGCCGATCAGTTAGTCACTCCTCTGCAGAAACACCCTTTCCCACTCCAAACTCCAGGATGAGTTACAGCTACTGTTGTGCAGCTGAGCTCGGGATAAGCAAACATGCAGGTGTTTTTATGCGGTGGTCACCAAGGCACACGATGTCCCCTTGGCCAATCAGTGCCCTCACCTGCTGCCCCTCCTCTCCCTGCTCCCGACCCCCCTCCAGCCCCTGGGCTTCCGGTGGCTCCTGGCACAGCAGACCTGCCCCCTCAGGGCCATTGCCTTCTCCCTGTAGCTTGAATGTTCCTTCTCTAGCCCAGCGCGTGGCTCGCCCCTTGGACGTCTTCACAGAGCCTGCCATCGTCAGGCTATTTACAATTACAGTAAGTCCTCTACATACGAACGTTCACGTTGTGAACGTTCAGAGATGCGAATGTGCCCAGAGAAAGGACAAAGAGAGAGAAGAAGTAGCTGAAGAACCGAAGAGCTTCACGACGCAGGAAACGGCAGGGGATTCTCTCTATCTGAGGAGGCGCTGTTAGTCTCTGAGGCACAGGACCCGGACGTAGAACGGTACACGAAGGTTGCAGCCCCCGTTCAGAATGGAGTCCAGTGCTACCGTGTCATCTATGACGAGAAAAAGAGCTGCTACCCAGACATCACTGGATCGTTCTTTCAAGAGGGTAGATAGGGGCTTCCCTGGTGGCGCAGTGGTTGAGAATCTGCCTGCCTATGCAGGGGACACGGGTTCGAGCCCTGGTCTGGGAAGATCCCACATGCCACAGAGCAACTGGGCCTGTGAGCCACAATTACTGAGCCTGCGTGTCTGGAGCCTGTGCTCCGTGACAAGAGAGGCCGCGATAGTGAGAGGCCCACGCACCGCGATGAAGAGTGGCCCCCGCCTGCCGCAACTAGAGAAAGCCCATGCACAGAAATGAAGACCCAACACAGCCATAAATAAATAAATAAATACATTGTGTATTATTAAAAAAAAAAAAAAAAAAAAAAGAAGAGGGTAGATAGAAGTGAATCCAGCAAGGAACCAGAACCTGTGCCATCCACATCAGGCGGGAGTGACACTGCAGCTGGCCCTCCGTCCCCTATTTCTGACGATCCTGAAGCTCTACCATCTCCCACCTCCTCTCCCTCCTCCAGTCAGTAACTCTTCTTGCCTGTTCCCTCGATGCCAGCCCCTGGATGCCAGCTGTTGTACTGGAGTACTGTGCTTTTCAAGGGACTGTACTATAAGATTAAAAAGCGTTTCTCTATTTTTTGTGTTTCTTTGTTTTTTATGTATTCCTTGTGTGAAGAGTATTATAAACGTGTAACGGTACATATTATACAGCCGACGGTGTCAGTGGGGTTCCTAGGCTAACTTTGCTGGACTTACGAACAAGTTGGACTTGCGAACGCGCTCTGGGAACGGAACTCGTTCACACGTGGGGGACTTACTGGGACCTTGGTCCGCCAGCACTCCCTGTCCTTCTCACCACGCTTCATCTTTTCTCCAGAGCACTAGTCCCTTCTAACAGGACACGTTTCACTAATTTTTCTCTGTCTCACCAGGTAAAGACCCTGGCAGGGCTTTTGGTCTGTTTTATTCATGGCAGTTTCCCCAGCCATAGCACGGTGCCGGCTACACAGCATTGGTATAAAATAATGAACGAATGGGTCCACTCGTATTTCCTCAGTGGTTTGTTTGGAGGCATTGGCTGCTCAAGGAAAAACGAGCAACGGTCCCCATCTGCACGCACCTTGATTTCATGGAGGGGCTGGAACTCAGGGATTACAGTGCCCTTGCACTGCAAATGGGCAGAGAGAGTGCTACAGTGGTTTTTCAGGACATCACAAGAACATATCACTTTCATTTGCGAAGATACATATTGAATAGTATGTTTAAGTAGCTAAACTTTGCAAGTTCAAAGAGGAGCCTTCAAACACATTCTCTAGTTAAGAGTATTAAATTCTCTCTGGGAGGGATAGAAATAGCTTTGCCAATGCAACCTTTGGAGTGTGCCTTTCCCCAGGCCGACTGCCCCTGCTTTCTTGTTTGCCCTAAAGGGACGCTATGGACCTCACAGCCTGGCCCTGCATTAGGCTAATGAGTACATGCTGTTCAAACTGAGCTGCTCTGAGCTCCTGGGGGCTGCAGGTGGGCCTCGCCACAGCAATTCCGACAGCTCCATTTAAACTGAAAGTAACATGGCGGTTCCTTTTCCTTTCTTCTTTTTACCTTTATCTAATTGTGCACTCAGGGGCAAGACATAGAAGGATGGCTAGCAGTCTGTTTGTCTGAATATGCTCAGGGGAATAGTTTTATATGCTTTTAACTTCTATGCCTCTTCTGTTATCATAAAAAAAAATACTTGCTGTTGAAATGCTCTGTGATGTAGGCCTGTACAAAGTGTAACTTAGAAGTTGTCTTCATTCTACCCCCACTGATATTCATTGTGTAAATACTTGGGCAATTTTATATTATAAAAACACTAGTGCAAGCTGTCACTGTGCAGTAATAAGTAAATTTTTTAAAATTTTATTTATTTATATTGAAGTATAGTTGATTTATTATATTGTGTTAGTTTCAAGTATACAGCAAAGTGATTCAGTTATAGGTTACTACAGGATATTGAATATAGTTCCCTGTGCTATACAGTAAACCCTTGTTGTTTATTTTATGTATTCAGTGTGTATCTGTTAATCCCAAACTCCTAATTTATCCCTTTCTCCCACTCCCTTTCCCCTTTGGTAACCATAAGTTTGTTTTCTATTCTGTGAGTCTGTTTCTGTTTTCTATATAGATTCATTAGTATTATTTTTTAGATTCCACATGTAAGTGATATCATATGACATTTGTCTTTCTCTGTCTGACTTAACTTCACTTAGTATGGTCGCCTCTAGGTCCATCCATGTTGTTGCAAATGACATTATTTCATTCTTTTTTATGGCTGAGTAATATTCCATTGTATATATGTACCACATCTTCTTTATCCATTCCTCTGTTATTGGAAATTTAGGTTATTTCCATGTCCTGGCTATTGTAAACAGTGCTGCAGTGAACATTGGGGTGCATGTATCTTTTCAAATTAAAATTTTCATGTTTTCCAGATATATTCCCAGGAATGGGATTGCAGGATTATATGGTAACTCTATTTTTAGTTTTTTGAGGAACCTCCATACTGTTTTCTATAGTGGCTGCAACAATTTACATTCCCTTTTCTCCACACTCCCTCCAGCATTTGTTATTTGTAAATTTTTATTGATGGCTATTCTGACTGGTGTGTGGTGATACCTCATTGTGGTTTTTATTTGCATTTCTCTGATAATTAGTGATGTTGAGCATCTTTTCATATACATATCGGCCGTTTGTATGTCTTCTTTTGAGAAATGTTTATTTAGGTATTCTGCCTATTTTTTGATTGGGTTGGTTTTTTTTTTTTTTTGATATTGAGCTCTATGAGCTCTTTGTATATTTTGGAAATTAAACCCTTGTCTGTTACATCATTTGCAAATATTTTCTCCCAGTCCATAGGTTGTCTTTTTGTTTTGTTTGTGATTTCCTTTGCTGCACAAAAGCTTTTAAGTTTGATTAGGTCCCTTTTGTTTATTTTTGCTTTTATTTCTTTGCCTTGGGAGACTGATCTAAGAAAATATTGCTAGGATTTATGTCAGAGAATATTTTGCCTATGTTCTCTTCTAGGAGTTTTATGGTACCATGTCTTATATATAAGCTTTACGCCATTTGGAGTTTATTTTTATGTATGGTGTGAGGGAGTGTTCTAACGTCATTAATTTACATGTGGCTGTCCAGCTTTCCCAACACCACTTGTTAAAGAGACTGTCTTTTCTCCACTGTGTATTCTTGCCTCCTTTGTTGAAGATTAATTGACCATAGGTGTGTGGATTTATTTTTGGGCTCTCTCTTCTGTTCCATTGATTCATATATCTGTTCATGTGCCAGTATCACACTGTCTTGATTACTGTAGCTTTGTAGTATTGTCCAAAGTCTGGGAGGCTTATGCCTCCAGTTTTGTTCTTTTTTCTCAGGATTGCTTTGGCAATTCTGGGTCTTCCGTGGTTCCATATAAATTTTAAGATTATTTGTTCTAATTCTGTGAAAAATGTCATGGGTAATTTGATAGGGATCACATTAAATGATCGGGGAGTATGGCCATTTTTTTTTTTTTTTTTGGCGGTACTTGGGCCTTTCACTGCTGTGGCCTCTCCCGTTGCGGAGCACGGGCTCCGGACGCGCAGGCTCAGAGGCCATGGCTCATGGGCCTAGCCACTCCGCGGCATGTGGGATCTTCCCAGACCGGGTCACGAACCCATGTCCCCTGTGTCGGCAGGCGGACTCTCAACAAATGCGCCACCAGGGAAGCCCTCTCCTCTTTCATTTCTTATTTTGTTTATTTGGGTTCTCTCTCTTTTCTTCTTGGTGAGCCTGACTAGAGGTTTGTTGATTTTTTTTTATCCTTTCAAAAAACCAGTTCTTGGTTTTACTGATTTTTTTCTGTTGATTATCTCTATTTATTTCCTCTCTGATCTTTAATATTTCATTCCTTTTGCTAACTTTGGGTTTTGTTTTTTCTTCTTTTTCTAGTTCTTTTAGGTGGTAGGTTAAGTTGTTAATTTAAGATTTTTCTTGTTTCTTGAGGAAGGCCTGTATCACTGGGAACTTCTCTCTTGTAACTGCCTTTGCTGCATCCCATAGATTTTGTAAGGCTGTGTTTTCATTGCCATTTGTCTCGAGGTATTTTCGGATTTCCTCTTTGATTTCATCATTGACCCATTGGTTTTTCAGTAGCATGTTGTTTAGTCTCCATGTGATATTTTCTCCATTCTTTCTGTGGTTGATTTCTAGTTTTATGCCGTTGTGGTCAGAAAAGAGGCTTGAAATAATTTCTCTCCTCTTAAATTTCTTGAGGCTTGTTTTGTTCCTAGTATGTGATGTATACTAGAGAATGTGTATTCTGGCATTTTTTTGGATGTAGTGTCCTGTAGGTGTCAATTAAGTTAAACTGTTCCATTGTGTCATTTAGGGTCTCTGTTGCTTTATTGATTTTCTGTCTGGAAGATCTGTCCATTGATGTCAGTGGGGTGTTAAAGTCTCCTACTATATTGTATTTTTGTCAGTTTCTGCCTTCATATCTGTTAGCATTTGTTTTATGTATTTAGATATTTAGGTGCTCCTATATTGGGTGCATATATGTTAATGAGTGGAATATCCTTTTGTATTGATCCTCTTATCGTTATATAGTGTACTTTGTTGTCTTTCTTTATGGCCTTTGTTTTAAAGTGTATTTTGTCTGACATGAGTATAGCTACCGCTGCTTTCTTGTCATTTCCATTTGCATGAAATATCTTTTCCGTCCCCTCACTTGTAATCTGTGTGACTTGTGCCCTAAAGTGAGTCCTGCTAGGCAGCATATTGTAGGTTCTTGTTTTTATCCAATCTGCTACTCTGTGTCTTTTTAACAGAGCATTTAGTCTATAGACATTTAAAGTAATTTTTGATAAGTATGTATTTATTGCCATTTCAAACCTTGTTTTCCAGTTGATTTTGTATTTCTCTTTTGTTCCTTTCTTCCTTTTGTTTTTTCTTTTGCGATTTGATGATTTTCTTTTGTATTATGCTTGAGCGCCTTTCTTTTTGGTTTTTGTGAATCTCTTGTGTGTTTTTTATTTGTAATTACCCTGATTTTCAAGTATGTTAACCCTTAACCATATCTACTTGCTTTAGACCAATAGTCATCTAAGCTCAAACACATTCTAAAAGATCTACATTTTCTTACTCACCTTCCCACATTTGGTAATTTTGACATCCTATTTTTATCTTCATGTTTATTCTTTTGCTGTTAATTGTAGTTACAATCCCTTTTACAAAAACTTTTGATTGTTTTTAATCTATGTATTGGCCTATTTAAGTGATTTTCAGTCCTTTTATATATTTGCCTTTCCTGTTATGTTTTTCCCTTTCTTATCGATTGTTGTTTCTTTTCTATTTTGAGAAAACCTTGCAATATTTCTTTTAGGATAGATTTAACATTGCTATATTCTTTTAGCTTTTTCTTGTCTGAGAAATTCTTTATTTTTCTTTCTATTCTAAATGATAATCATGCTGGGTAGACTATCCAAGTTTGCAGATGTTTCCCTTTCAGGACTTCGGATATATATTGCCACCCCCTCTGGCCTGCAAAGTTTCTGCAGAGAAATCAGCTGATAGACTTATGGGAGTTCCCTTGTATACGACTCTTTGTTTTTCTTTTGCTGCCTTTAGAATCCTCTCTTTGTCTTTCCCTTTTGCCATTTCAATGATGATATTCCTTGGTGTGAGTCTTTTTGCATTCATCTTGTTTGGGACTCTGTGCTTCCTGTTCCTGGATATCTATTTCCTTCTTTAGGTTCGGGAAGTTTTTAGCCATAATTTCTTTAAATACATTTTCAATCCCCTTTCTTCTTTTTTCTCCTTCTGGGATCCCTATTTAGCATAGGTTGACACCCTTTATATTATCCCACAGATCTCGTATGTTGCTTTTTTTTAATTTGTCTTTTTGTCTGCTGTTCTGATTGGGTGATTTCCATTATTCTGTCTTCCAGATCACTTATTTGTTCTTCTGCATTATTTAGTCTGCTATTCATTGCTTTTACCTCAGTTTTTATCTCAGCAATTGAGCTGTCTAATTTTGATTGGCTCCTCTTTATGGTTTCTAGTTGCTTGTTACAGTGATCTGCATTTCTATCAAAATTTTTCTTAATTCCTTTAGCATTTTTATTACCTCCTTTGTGAACTTGGGAGCTGTTAGACAGGAGTCAAGTATATAATAATAGGTATTTATGGAACATGCCTAGAATTGTACCTTAGTAGCTAAGAAAATAATTCCCTCTAATCTTGATTATTCACATTAATAAAAATTTAAGAATATCAATGATTAACATACAAGAAATCTATAAACTCTCCCACAGAAAGGGAAAGCTAGCAGAAGACACACCTTGTCCAGGTGGAAGAAATCATTCTGAACGTTAGCAGTGGGGGAGGTCAAGGAGCCCTTACCAAGGTCAGGCAGGGTGACCCGTGGCAGCCAGAGCAGGGAATGAGGGAAAAGGGAAATGTAGGCAATTTGTGAATGTTCTTTTTAACTATTGGATTCTAAAGTGATGTTTTTCTTTTTCTCCTTTTTTTTTAGAGGCAGAGTGGAATTCTATAAATGCAGTGCCTGTTCTGTGTCAGACCCAGGCAGGACTCTGGAGGGAAGGATGGCAGCCAGTAACCCGGTCCCTGATTTCCAGGAGGTGATGGTCGAGGGGTCAGGAGGTAAGTAAACCTGAACACCTGGAGGGGAGGAGGACAGCATGACCACCTGACCTGAGTGCCTGCAGGAGAGGATGGGGCAGCAGCTGGAGAGAATGTGGTGCAACGGTGTCAGGTGTGAGGGATGCGTGTCTAGGATGGCCTGGCTGTGCAGGTCTGGGCCCTGGAGTACACAGAGCACCAGGCGGGCCGGGCAGCCCGCTGTCACTTTGCAGACCGCAGGGCCTGCCTTTGATGCGGTGGATGAAGCCGGAGGTGGTGAGCCAGCTTGAGGTGCGGAGCAGAGAGGGGCTGGGGGACTCTGTGAGCCCGTGGGCAGGTGGGTTGAATTCGGTGCCCAGATGGATATTTGTGAGGGGAATTGAGATTAACGCTCAGGGATTAAAGCAGGAAAGTGGAGTTTTAAATTTGGACTCTTTCTGGCTTCAGTTTGGGGGGTACCCAGGGGAAGGGCTGGGGGGCAGCAGCTCTGGGGGTGAGGGGCATTTCCACATCCATCTGGGTACCACATGGTGAAGCCCAAATCAGGACAGTGTGAGCCAGGGACACGCGACAGGAAAAGTGACTGTGAGACCCGGTAACCGATGTCTGACGGGGCATTTCAGAGCAGAGAGGCCCCTATCAGCTCATCTAAGGGTCCCTAAGTTCCCCGGTGCCCAGGGACCTCAGCACAGGGGATCTGACCACTCTGAGACCTTGGGCGTGTGGTGAGTGATCTACCCTGGAGGATCCATTGTTTGATGAGTTGTAAGCGCCTCATTTCTTAATTATTTTAATCTGTTTTAGGGTAATTTTGTAGAGAGTGATAAAGTAATGCCGTTACCCAAGTTAACCTGATCTATGAAAAGCACAGATGTATGCGAAGTTTTGGGTTAAAAATTTACTGAAAAATGACCTCTCTTATGGCAGTATGCATATTAAAACAATATTGGATTACTAATGCTGAAACTTGTATAGCTTTTACGTTCTTTCAAAAGAAAACTAGCACTGGTGTCATAGGAAGGTAAGAAAAGTAACAGTTTTACCTGGAAAAAAAGCAAAACTGTTTCCAACTATGGCTTAATTCAGCCAATTTCATGAGTAGTGGTGGCTTCTTGGACTCGTCATTCATTCTAAAGCAGAGGTATACCTTTGTTTTGCGTACTGTAGTTGTTGAGACTGAGGTTTGGAGATTGAGTAAGTTTTTAAGGACTAACGTACTGTAGTTGTTGAGACTGAGGTTTGGAGATTGAGTACGTTTTTAAGGACTAACGTTACAGAAAAAGATTTATGACGGTGTTTCATCGATAATGCTCAGTTGACAAAGAAATTGCTATTCCAGGTCCTTTTGGCCTGAAGAGTTTTTGTTCTGAATCTGTGGTTTAAATGCGTAACAAAAGAAAGCTTTAATGGCACTTGCTTTGAAATTGGGTGTGATTACTTTAAAGACCCGTGGGTAGTTTTATTGCCTGAAACTATTTTTAAGTGCCATTCTTTTCTAATGGGCCCCAACTGCAGCTGTGGGGAGAAAAGCTCGTGGGGAATTTGCTTGGGTTGAGAGGTGGGTGAGGACCTCTGGAGGAGTGCAGGAAAAGATCTTATTTGGGGGCCTTGGATTATTAGCCCCTTGTGCACCTTCCCTAGAGCTTGACTCAGGGGTGTTTTTAGCCTAACTGGACCAAGTGGTGGTGTCGGGCTATCAGAACGTTTACTTTACGAAGCTGAACAATTTCTGAGAAAGGGCTGGTGGGATCACAGGCACAGTTGATGTGTCTCTTTCCGACATTCTGTGCAACACATTTGGGGCAGAAGAACTGTTTCTGGTGTTGGGTGAGGTCAGAAGCCTTTGTAAATCAGAGGCTGAAAAGGGTAACGGTACCAGTTCTGAGGCGTCTCAGGAATTTGCTTGGAAAGGGGTGGGGATGGAGCGACTCACCCGGCCAAAGGTGCTCAGGTAGGCCTCCGCGATCACCAGCCTCTGCGCGTTGCAGCGCTGGGTCAGGATGTCGATCAGCAGGTCCTTGTCGCAGCCTGGAAAAGGGGAGTGTTTGGAGAGTCGTGAGACTGCTACCCTGTAGGTAGGAAGAACTCAGTGTCCGGGGATCAAAGCCAGCATGCAAGCTTGTCCCCGTGATGCTTCCAGCAGGCAGGGAACGATTCCAACTCAAATGGAAGTCACAGGGCAGCCCCTGACATGGCGAGGTACCTCCTGGCTCTCCTCTTGATGCTACAACTACAGATTTTTCTTCAAAAGGATTCAGTAAAAATACAGAGGAGTGAAGAATGTGGTCCTTCCACCACCCCTCCTACCCCACCAGCAAAAGGCTTTCCTGAACGCCAAGCTGATTCGTTTGAATTGGCCACGTGTCTTTCTTACTGTACGGTTTGATATGACTTACAACAAATGTACGTTAGGACAAAAGTAACTGCTGTGGTCCTGATGTCAGCAGGTGAGAGGATGCCGGTCCTTGTCTTCTTTGGAGAAAGAATTCCACAAAGAGACATTGTAAAGCAGGCACAGAGTTTATTGGAAGCACAGTATGTGCAAAGAGAAAAAAGAAGCGATTTATTTAGAGCAGAAGCAAAGCACAGGTACACACCCAGAGAAGAGTGCAGGAGTCCTGAACGAGGAGAGTGGATTCAGATCACTTATATGGGACAGTTCTTCCAGGTCTCTGTGCTCCTCTGGCCAATCATCTCCCTTCTTTTCCCACATCTGACCTGTCTCAGGGCCCTCCCGCTATGTGTGCACATCTTTTTGCCAAGATGGATTCCAGCGCTGAGGCTGACAGGAGGTCTGACAACACATATTACGGGGTAGTGCCCCCTCCCTTTTTGACCCCCTGAGGAGCCTCTCTGTGCATGTGCGCTTGGAGAGGTTTCCCTGGCCTCAGGAGATGTGATAGACGTGGTCATCTCACCTCTTCAGCAGAGCTCAGCTCCTGCCATTAACTTTGTCCTTGGAGTGTCAGGGGAAAACAGAGCTCCAGTTGAGTCCACTTGACAAACCCCAGCTGCTCAGCCCAGGGCTGCATCTGCCTCATACCTCAGTCCAGACCCCAACAGAAGGAAGAGTCCTGGGGAAGGGGCTGTGAGAGCGGGGGGCATGCCCCTGCCCAGGGGGGGGCGGCCCCTCCCCATAACAGAGGCTCTGCTCCTGGGCTCCGAGGCCCCCGCTTCCTCCTGCACCAACCCATGAACCTGAAGAAACGCCTGAATGCACAGCTGCTTCGGGGAAATTTAGCTGCAACGTTAGTGGTGGTAGAGTAACCAAGAAGGTGTTAGCATCGCCTCAGCTTGACCAAAATTCAGACAAACTTCTGATAAGAAGCCCTTGACCTCTTTCCTTCCTCCTTTCTCTCTCTCTCTCTCTTTCTTTCTTTCTTTCGTTTTCTTTCTTTCCTTCGTTCCTTCGTTCCTTCGTTCCTTCCTTCCCTTTTTTCTGAAAACTTGCAGTTGTAAATTCTCTCTTTTCTCCTCAAGACATAAATCTTCTCCCAGCCACCTGCCAGTTTTAATGCCCAGAAATGCCTTTTTCTCAAAGACTTGGGATGCATCCCTTTGAAATACAATCGCCAGGAAAGATAGAGCCGCTGTCTCCCAGCCTCTGTGGCAGGCAGGACCCTACGTACCAATGAGCAGCCTCCGAAGTCCTCATTGTGTTGACCAAGGCACCCACCCCTGTGACCTCTAGAACATCCCAGGGCTCAGACCTCGCCTGCCTTTTGTTTCAGAGGAGCTGAGTTCAGTCTCTCTCCTCTTTCATAAAGGCTTCCCTGCCTGTTGAATTCTGTGTGGTATACTTTTTCTTTGACAAATGATGGAGATGAGGAGAAAAACGAGTTGAAGTGCTAGGATGTTAAGCAGATCATCTTTTTTTTTTTTTTTTTTTGCGGTACGCGGGCCTCTCACTGTTGTGGCCTCTCCCGTTGTGGAGCACAGGCTCCGGATGCGCAGGCTCAGCGGCCATGGCACATGGGCCCAGCCGCTCCGCGGCATGTGGGATCTTCCCGGACCGGGGCGCGAACCCGTGTCCCCTGCAATCAGCAGGCAGACTCTCAACCACTGCGCCACCAGGGAAGCCCAAGCAGATCATCTTTTTGGAAGTTAAAGCCATCCTGGATGTGTTCGGATCATGGGAGAGTGATGAGCTGCATGTGAAAACATCCAGTGAATGAGGGCAGGGGACTGGATATACACGGATGACCGTGCCTGGAAGAACCCAAAGGGGGAGCGTGGTATTTATGCAGGTGAGAGAAATGGTCCGGCAGCTGCAAAATGGAGGGAGGGAGGCAGAGGATCAGCTCCAGAGCCTGGGATTTCGGGTTTGGGAGCAAAGGCAGCCTGTAGAGAAAGGCACAAAGCACCAGGTGCACGGGGCCCCAGGTTCAGCACTGGAGCCAAGGGACATTAGGTGGTTCTGAAGGGATCTGCTGACGGTGTGATGGGCGGTCCAGATGAACGTATTTTTAATAATAAATAGAAGGTTTTTCAATTGGATCCATTGTTGATTTTGCTATCGTCACACTTTTGTAATTTTTGTAGCCTTCCGGTTTTCGTTGTTGTTCTGTTGGGAGTATCCACAACCTACCTCTCTGAATTACTCTCCATTTTTCAACGTTCATAGCAGTTCTGGCTCATTTATCCTTCTAGAGATATTTCAGAGTAATATCGTGTGGATCTCAAAAATGTTATTAAAATTTCAATTAAAATAACTGTAAACTTAGGAATCAATTTAGAGAAATTATCTTTCTGTCACTAACATGATGAATCTGTTGAATTAATTGTGTGTTTTTCTTTTCTAAAAGACTTAGTAAAGATTTGTAGAGTTTTTGCAAATAAGAAGAAGCTTGATTTTGTTGAAATGATTCATATTTGCATTTCTGTTGATATTTCAAGCTATTTTTGCTTTGTTTCTTAACACGTAATTGCTTAATGAAGTAAATGATGTTGAATTTTATGTTGACTTTGTATCCAGAAACATTATTGAACTCTCATAATTTTTAATAATGCTTTTGCTTGATTACCTTGGATTTTGAGATATATTAATAATGTCCTCTGCAAATTCAGAGAATTTTGATTTGTTTTTTAGAATCATCGTATCTGTTTCTCTTTCTTGTCCTGTTACATTAGGGGCAGGAATTTCTAGATAATTCCTATCCGATGGTTTAACAGAAAAATCTGACATGATGAACCATAGCAGTCTTATAGGTTTTTATGATGTACAGTTGATTCTTGTTATTAGTGACAGGTTTCTACAAAGTCACCGTGAGCATGAATTAGTAAATGCTGAACGACTGCTTCTAGGGGAAATATAGGAAAACTCAGCCGCTAGGAATAGAGGGAAAGTCCCTCCACTTCTGTAAAGAAGGTCTACACACACCCTACAGCTCACATCATATTGGTGGTGAGTAAGGCCTGGGGCAGGTGAGGAGGCCTAGTCTAAATAGCACCCAGTGTTTCACAAAGATTCATTTTGTCCTGTATGCAGCTTTACCATGAGTTAGGCATATAGGTTAAAAATAGTTCCCCTTGCCCAGGATCTCATAGGCATGATCTGGAAATTATATATGTTAACTGAGACAAAATAAACACAGTGGTTCTAAGAGTGTGTGGGTAGGGAAATAGCTTGTTGCAGTTAGGACTTGGCAAGTGGACTGCACTGTTAGAGATTGTTACCTGAGAGGTACTGCTTTTCCTTGGTGAATTGTTATACAACTTAAGACACTTTTTGTTAAAACTACTCATTTCCATTTGCGTCAGAGAATATTTTTGCTTTCTGATTTTTCTATGTAAAACACAGTAGCCAAGTCAAAAACCAACAAGTGAGACTACATTAAACTCAAAAGCTTCTGCAGATCAAGAGAAACAATCAACAAAGTGAAAAGGCAACCTATAGAATGGGAGAAAATATTTGCAAATCATATACCTGTTAAGGAGTTGATAGCTGCAATGTATCAGGAACTCATACAACTCAGTAGTAAAAAAATAATAATAATCTGATTGAAAAAAATGGGCAAAGGACCTGAATAGACATTTTTCCCAAGAAGGTGTACAGATGGCCAAGAAGTACACGAAAAGCTGCTCAACATCACTAATCATCATGGAAATCAAATCAAAACCACAGTGAGGTGCCACCTCACACCTGTCAGAATGGCCATCATCTGAAAAACAAGAGATAAAAAGTGTTGGCAAGGATGTGGAGAAAAGGGAACCCTCCTGCACTGTTGGTGGGAATGTAAATTGGTGCAACCACTATGGAAAACATTACGGGGGTTCCTCAAAAAATTAAAAATAGAGCTACCATATGATCCAGTAGTTCCACTCCTGGGTGTTTATCCACAGGAAATGAAATTGCTATCTTGAAGAGTTATCTCCACCCCTATGCTCATTACAGCATTATTCGCAATCGCTGAGACATGGAAACCCCTTAGGTGTCCATCAACAAAGGAATGAATAAAGAAAATATACACACACAATGGAATATTACACAGCCACAAAACGAAGGAAATCCTGCCACTTGTGACAACATGGATGAATCTGGAAGGCATTACGCTAAGTGAAGTAAGACAGAGAAATGCAGATACTGTATGATCTCACATACATGGAATCCAAAATAGCTGAATTCATAGAAACAGCCAGGGGCTGGGGGATGGAGGAAAGGGGGAGGTGACAGTCAAAGTGCACAGACTTCCAGTTATAAGAGGAATAAGTCTGGGGATCTAACATACGTCATGGTGACTCTACAGTTAACAATACTGTATTGCATACTTGAGAGTGGCTAAGAGAGTAGAGGGCAAATGTTCTCACCATAACAATAATGACAAAAATGGTAATTCTGTGAGAAGAAGCATGTGTAAACTAACCTTATTGTGTTGACCATTTAGCAAAATATACATCTATGAAATCATCACATGGTAGACTTTAAACTTACACAATGTTATAGGTCATTTGTGTCTCAGCAAAGCTGGAAAAAACCCACAGTAGCCAAGGAAAACATTTGCAATTGTCGTTTTTGATTGCCCTTTGCCAGGGGCATCAGGATAGATGGACTTTCACAGCGTCTTGAGCTGTGTTCTTGCTTTGTCATACTAGAGCGGAGGTGTGCCGTCAAACCCCAAACCTCCTGAAATTCTTCAGCTAAAACACTGACAAGCAAAAACCTACAAGGGTCAAAATGAATCCAAATTCTGACCCTAAAATTGCGGCGACAGGAAAATTGAAACTGGCACAAAGAAAATTTTTCAGTGAATAGATTGCTCTGATTTATAGCTTTAAAGCAAAAATTATTCTCCTGAAGAAAAAGTTAATCCATAACTGTTTGCTGCGCTGTCTCCAGATTTTTCTAGTGATGATTAATATCTTAAAAGGCTTAAGCATTGCGAACTCTTAATCTTGACTTTAGAGCATATTCAAAGTCCTTTATTGTTTTCCTCCAGGGACCTGCTAGTGGACACACACACACACACACACACACACACACACACACACACACACACACAGTATAGCTCGTGTAAAGATGACCTTGTCTTCAAAGCTGAGAGCTTGCTTTCTCATGAAAGCCTTTTTATGTTTCATGCAAACGTTTCCTTTCTGTTGTCACTGTTCATCTTCGTGCGCACCAGAAGTCTCCTTAGGACGGGTTGGATGTTTAACAGCTCCATATCGTATCTTAAAGATTAAATCTTTTTTAAAAGGACTCCACAATTTCCCACTTCTCTCTACATTTCTTTCCTAAACTCTAGTTCATTCACTGGACGTGCACTTACAAGCACCTGACCCAGCCTCCGGCCCTGGGAGCTCAGAGGCCAGTCAGCTGGTGACAGGGGTGGGGGGAGGGGACAGGCCTGGTGGAGGCGGGGTCAGAGGCAGGACAGTGCAGAAGCAGGTGCTGGGCTTGGGACGACTGATGAGTTTGGAGGGCAAAGAAGGGTTCAAAGAGGAAGGCTCAATTGAAGGGATTCCTGAAGGAAGAGAATTTGAATTCCAAGTAGATGTGAGAAGGATATAGCTTTCCAGGCAGGGGGATTACTGGGCCAATTTGCAGGGATGTGGAAAAGCAGATCCCCTGGGGGAGCAGCAGGAAGTCTGATTTGGCTGGACGCGGAAGTCTCAAAGCAAACAGGCTAGAAAACAAACGGGCGAAAAAAGGATCTTTATCCCAGATTAAGTTTTTTGGTTTGGAATTTCATTTAGTTGTTAGGCATTTAAGCATCTAAGGCAAAAACATGTCAAGATCAGATCTGCAATTGCGAGAGGCAATTCTGTTGATCTTTTCTATTATTTTTCTTGTTCTACTTTTTTGCCCAGCTTTTTGTTTGAATCTGTGTTTGCTTTCTGTTAGACATCAGCTGTTTACACCCATATTACAGTCTTAAGACGAGGTAAAGCACAGGAAAAAAATGACCAAGAAAGGTGCTAGAAATCACCAGCCTTACCAAATCCCTGGAGTGCTTCCCCCAGCACTTGGGCGTCCATCATGGGGTTGAAATTGGGAGCTGGGAAGATGGTTCCCTGCACCTGGTGGGGAGAGTCAGAGAGAAAGGGATTGCAGTAATGCACACCAAAGGTTTCAACATTTTTTTAGATAAATAAAAACAAAAGTACATTCTATATGTTTGAATTACTCTAAGACATACACACGGGTCTATTAAACAAATGTGTTAATTGTATGTCAATTGCAGAGACTTAATTGTGTTCTTTATAGTCTATTGGCTTCTCCTGAACTGGCATCTATTGTTCATCTAGGAATCGGAGAAACTAGAACTAATAGTAGAAAAGTGTAAGAAGCAAATAAAAAGTGTAAGAATCAAATAAATACATGTCTTCTTAGTAAACAGTAAACATTTTCTTAGGAACTGGAGACTATTTTATAGAAACTGAAAAGAGATGAATTGTGGGGATTCATCCCATTTAAATGAGTTATAAGTGGCAGTTAACCACCACAGCTTTTTTTTTTTTTAACAATTCAGGGGCCCTGAAATCATATTAGAGGAAATTGAAACATTTGAATTTGGATTAGGGATTCATGATGAAGACGGGGCAGAGATTTTTGGCAAAGCCTCTGCAGCTACAGAGGAAGACGTGAAGTCCTGATAATTCTCTGTTTAAGTTCTCCCTCGTGCTAATAATAAAATGGCAGAAGACATAGGTGAGGCTTTGAGTAGCTTATTTGAGACAGAGCCAGCAGGACTGGGCTCTGTAGGATGACACTCAGACCACCAAAGTGTATTAAGAAGGGGAGCTCTCCCCTGTTTGTCGTGAGTTTGCCCAGAAACACTGGGAACAATGTCTTCCTGTAGAAAACGGGTCTCCAGGCCTTCAGCAGGCAGGTTCACCGAGCTCTTTTGCAGAAGGTGAAGTTTTCCAGGGCCCATGGTCTAACAGCAGAAAATTAATTAATTGATGAGCAAAAGACTGGACCTAACTTCTAGTCCAAGAAATATGCATATACCGATGCCAAAATATTTATGGAAAGATTTTTGGGGGATTAAGAAAACTACTGTTCACTTGAGTTAAAGCTAAGAATTCAATTCCATTTGTATTCCACTTGACTGATGTTAATAAGCAGGAAGCTGCCTGTTTGAAATAGACTGGAAGCCATAGAGTAGTTGTAATATGGACATATTTTCGTACATAGAAGTACAACCAAGTTAGTGAAACATTCTTCTTAAATCCTAGACGGACAGACATATGTAATTAAAATATGAACACAGTTTGCATCTTATGATGCCCGTGCCTGAGTTTACAAACCAATGTCCAATTTGCTTCTAATATTTCAAGCTTATTGGCAATGATCCAGAAACTAAGTTCTCTTGAGTCAACCCGTGATTCTAGAAACTATTTATTAGGAGACATCATGAATCTTATCTCCCTTATTCGCTAGCCAGTCCCATTGGCTGAGATTCTATTAGGAAAACAGACTATGATTCTTCTTATATTTACTAAAGTAAGTTCAGAGATCAGATTCTAAAATAAATTTCCTGATTGAGTTCTCCTCACCTCAGTCATTTTTTTTGAATCTTATAACCCTAGATAAATTTAAGATTTAAACTTTTGAAAAAAGAGCCATACCTTTAAATGTAAAATTTAGTTTCTGCTATTTGTCACTGCCTTTTACTAAATCCTTTTTGTCTGTGTAGCTTTTTCTGTTTTTTTTTTTCATTGGAAATATTAAAGGTTTTTTGGGTTTTTTTTGCTGTACGCGGGCCTCTCACTGCTGTGGCCTCTCCCGTTGCGGAGCACAGGCTCCGGACGTGCAGGCTCAGCGGCCATGGCTCACGGGTCCAGCCGCTCCGCGGAACGTGGGATCTTCCCAGACCAGGGCACGAACCCATGTCCCCTGCATCGGCAGGCGGGCTCGCAACCACTGCGCCACCAGGGAAGCCCTTAAAGGTTTTTTGAGGCATGGGAAAGAGATGCTTTAGTTCCCTGTTTCAGGAGTTAGAAGGCTTGTTTGGACAAGTCTGGAGGGGCCAGTACCATTCAATGCCTGGTTACCTTAGTCTTGCTGTGTGCTCTCAACCAAAGGACTGTTTTAAAGTATAAAAGAGAAAATGTATTTGAAAACAATGGGACATATTGTTAAATACGTGTAAGTTATCTAGGCAATTTCAGCACCAAGTGTGGAAATGTCCATCACAAAACAGAACATTTCATTCCTGGCTGGGCTAGGATCCCCCAATTTTCTACTGGAGTATGTGCTACAAAATGAAACTGTTTATCTTTTGCACAAAAAAACAAATGAAAGATAGAAAAAAGAAAAAAAAGCTCTGAAAGTTATACATAAAGTTGGTACTGTGTATAGTGGTTTATCAGACACAATTTGTATGTGAAATAAGAGTCCACAGTTTTTTTCTTCACAGTTTTTTTAATCCTTATATAGACTACTAGTACAATGTACTTTTACAGTGTAGTGCAAAAATTATTTATTTATTTATTTATTTATTACAGTTCCAATATCCTTTGCCACTTAAAATTATCTCCTTATCATTTGGCCTTAAATGAATATACTAAAAATGTTTTTTTTTTAAAAAAACATTGTGAATGTTTAGTAATTCAGGAAATAGTTTTATAGTATTTGTCATTCATGCCCATTTATATAGCGTATTAAACCATTGTATTCATGTTGTGTCAATTATACTTCAGTTAAGCTCAAGTGAGCAACATTATTCCATGTAAGACACGTACTTAGTGTTCCTTTTACTTATTTTCTCATTGGGATGCTGACTTTGTCTTTTAATGGTCATATTTTTCCAGTTTCATTGGGATATAATTGACATGGAACATTGTGCAAGTTTAAGGTGCACAATGTGACTTGACCCACGTGTACACTGTGAAGTGATCCCCACGGTAAGGTGAGTTAGCACACCCCTCACCTTGCATGTCCCTTTTTTCTGATGAGGACATTTGAGACCTACGCTCCTAGCAGCTTTCCTGTATACAAGACTGTTGAAAACTGGATGTGATGAATTGGGAGATTGGGATTGACATATGTACACTAATATGTATAAAATGGATACCTAATAAGAACGTGCTATATAAAAAAATACATAAAATAAAATTAAAAAAAAAAAAGAAAACTGGAGTCACCGTGCTGTACATGACATCCCAGGACTTGTTCAGCTCAAAACTGGGAGTTTGTACCTCTGACCAACATTGTCTCTGACAATCACCGTCCGTCAGGGACCATTTTGACTGAACTGACCAGTTAAGCTATGGAAACAGTTCAGTTACCAGTTTTAACTTTGTCCCCTGAATTAAACAATTATTTGAAAAAATTAATTGATTGCTTCATTGCTCTGGGCCATAAAACTTTTTTCAAGTGATTACAATATACCTGTAGGTATGTATTCCTCTATTTCCTTTGGACTGTTTTCCAATATTTGTGCTCGGCTGCATTCTATGCATCCTCACACCCAACACCAGGCTCCCTGATGATGTCAGTCTACACTGAGAGCTTCTTAAACTTCCCTACCACTCACTGCCCTTTTATTTTTCATTAGTATCTTACATTTTTCTATTTGATACAGTTCTTTTTTTTTTTTTTTTCCGTGGTATGCGGGCCTCTCACTGTTGTGGACTCTCCCGCTGCGGAGCACAGGTTCCGGACGTGCAGGCCCAGTGGCCATGGCTCACGGGCCCAGCCGCTCCATGGCATGTGGGATCCTCCCGGACCGGGGCACGAGCCCGTGTCCTCCGCATTGGCAGGCGGACCCCCAACCACTGCGCCACCAGGGAAGCCCCTCTTTTTTTTTTATTATTGAAGTACCATTGATTTACAATGTTGTGTTGATTTCTGCTGTACAGCAAAGTGACTCAGTTATACATGTATATACATTCTTTTTTATATCCTTTTCCATTATGGTTCATCTCAGGATATTGAATAGAGTTCCCTGTGCTCTACAGTAGGACCTTGTTGTTTATCTATCCTGTATGTACTAGTTTGTGTCTGCTAATCCCAAACCCCGAGTCCATCCCTCCCCCACCTTGCCTCCCCCTTGGCAACCACAAGTCTGTTCTCTATGTCTGTGAGTCGGGTTTTATTTCGTAGATAAGTTCATTTGTTGATACAGTTCTTAAAGTTGGGGCTTTGCCTATGTCAAGTACAGTATCGTTTTATCATTTGCTGCCGTACAAGTAGTTGTTCTGTGGCTTCATTCCTTATCCTTCTAGTTATATTTTACGTCCCTTGTCTGCAGAGGGTACATCAAAACTATGCGTGATTTTCTATGCAGTGAGACATCTTTTAAAAATGTTCTCATTCACTGGTGATGTCACTTAAGTTAAATGATTGCTTTAAAAAAATTCATTAATGAGATTTTTGGCCAAATGACCTGGCTTTCTATATAATTAATATGATAAACTTTCTTTCTTATTTTTTTTTTTTTACAAATACAGAATGTACATGAATTAAGCAGATTCTTGAAATCATTATACTGATCATATTTATTGTTTGTATTAAGAAAACTGAAGAGAGACAAACAAATCAGACAAATGAGAATTGTCCTGCAGAAGAGGGTGTGGGGTGGGAGACGGGCCTAGTTAATGGGGCACATCTGGCTTGACAGTGACTCGGGGGAGAAGCAAAGGTAGAGGTGAGCTGTCACGTGATTACCAAGGGACATCGAGTGTTTTTTTAAGCAAGAGAGTGAAATAATCTAATTGGAGTTCCACTCTACAGCCACTTAAAGAAAGAAACCAAAAGAAGTGATAGAGGTTGTAGGCATGGCTAATTCAGAACCTCTAGCAGGTATAATGCACACCTGAAGTGAAGCAAACTGTGTGTTCTTGATGAATGCAGTTTGCTTGTTGACCGAGTGTAATTTAACTTACTAAATTTTGAGGTGTATTTTAAGTTAACCCAGTCACGTTAGTTTAACCTTTTGAAAGAGTAAGAGACTGTTGTGTCAGGTATTTCTCAGCGTGTATACCTTTTAAAGCAAAGTCCTTTTTAATGTACGTGTTCCTAATTTGTTCACATCTTAGAGCAGAATGGAAATTTTGAAAAAGTGGACACTTTCCAATGTGACATGAAAATAATGTGTGTATGGTAAAATTATTTTTTTACCTTGAAAATGGTCAGATTTAGAAATAGTATCACTTGTCGCAGGCAAAATAAGTTCCAGTGTCTGTCATTTCCATTTGAATTCTCACCACGGGGTAATCAAAATATAATCTTTGCTTCTAGTCATTTGTGAATTTAGGTTTTGACAGAGGAATAAAAAACACTCCCTTTTTAAATGACAGAATAAACTGCCTCATGAACTCACTTTGCAGGAGATCATGAGTGATTTGAGGATTTAAAATTGGTTCCAGAATCTACCCCCTGAGTAAATAATGAACGGATTTCTTTAACTGACAGAAGAATTTCAAAATTATTGTCTGGAACTGAATACAGACTGGAAAAGTCACATATAGATGGCTCATGAAGTTGATAAAAACATGTTCATCATCTCATATCAACAGGTACATGGATAATGCATATTTCACTTATTCATAGTGACCCAGGGGCCCCGGGGTCCATACACCCATGTTGCTTCTCATTCAACACCCACATTGTAGTCCTTTCTCTCATCTGGCTTTTAAGTCACCCTCATCCCGAAGACTTTGGACTTTGAAATAACAGCTGGACTGACTGGGCACCTGCCAGCATGTGGGTTTCAGCGAATAATTCAGCTTTGTTTCGGTGTAACAGAGATTCTTAGATTTCTAGTGAACTGAGGGGTTTTGGAGCCCTGTGAGGAAATCCTACAGAAGTCCTGGGCCTCCATTTCCATAGGGCACGTACTCACCTTTGGGGCACTGGCCCCCGGATCTCCGAACGCCCTGAACCCCACTCTCCTTTGACTTCTGTCTGACAAGAGCTTCCTGAACGGTTTCAGTGGCTTCAACTTGACCAGCCCTAGGGGTTGAGTAACCAGTGTGTTAACCCACCCTCTCTCATCTTCCACGAGTGTGTCCTTCAGTCCAGTCCCGCCCATCCTCTCCCCACAATACCTTCCACAGGGCCCCCTTGTCTTAACCTCTGCTAATGCCCCCTTTACCCCTTCCCCCGGGTCACACCCAACGAGCTGTTCCCTCAGCCAGAATGGTCCTTCCCAAGATCAGACACGTCCTGTGTCCTTTCTGCCTAAGTCCTTCTTGCCCAGAGCAGTGCTTCTCTGTTTTCTGCTCTGGCCCACGGGGTGTTTGATTTTCACATGAAAGAAACACCGCCGGGAGCACCTAGGTTTACAAACACGTCCCAGTGTGCTAGCCTTGAGGACACTGCAGTGTCGTCCACTCAACAGAGTATATGGTCATAGGTCGGGGTGAGAATATCATATATTGGGCAAAACGTGAGTGTATAGAATAGAAAAAGACGTTCGAGCTTTGGCTCGTTGGTCTTGATGGGAGTATTTTCAGTGTTTGCGGCAACTCGTTCCCATGGCTGAGAATAGACGACTGTGGGACTCAATCGGATATTTTAACAGTGTGAACAGTGCTCTTCAGGACTGGTCCCTGACCGTCTGCGTGGGTTCGTGTCTTACTTTCTCGCCCTGAACCTCTTGGCTCCTATACACGACACACAACCCACACCCCAGCCCTCAGTGACTCTGGCCTTGTCCCTTCTGTTTGTCTCCACACCTATTTGCCTATCTCCACACACACTAGCATCCTCTGACTCCACCGTGAACATCTGTTCAGGATTTAACTGATGGCTCCAGGGCCCTCTGTGCAGGGAGTCCTTCCTGACACCACCCGCCCCACCTGCCGCCCCAGGAATTGTCTACCCTCTTCCTGGTGCCAGAGCTGCAGGACATCCTGCTCGAGTGCCAGGAGCACAGCAGAAAATATCCATTCCTAGTTCTACCAGGTTTCCAAGAGTAGTAAGTCTCATTAACTGGGCGTCCTTTGTTTTGTGGAAAATGGACCTGAATGTGAGTGGTTGTGCAAATTTAGAGATTGGACTGTTCTCGTGAATAAAGGAAGAATATTTGGATTTCCAGGAAACAGTTTGGGAAGAGGTATGGTATGACGAGTAACACGAATGGATAGTGATGCAGAATTACTCTCATTCCAGCCAAACTCTGGACTCAACTCAAATTCCACCTGTTATGTGGGGTCTTTCCAGGTTTTATCGAGTATAACCTATGGTTTACTTTGCGCCTCTGTTGACCACGGCCTTGCATTTTTTGCATTTGCCTTTTCCCCTAAATTTTCAATTTCTGAAGGGCAGGGCCACTTCTTTTGCTTTTCAAAGCATTTAGGGCAGCACCTTAGGTAGAAAGTGGGCTCTAAGAATATTTATAAAATACTAAATAGAAAAATACATGGACTCAGAGACATCTGCTCTCATCCAGCAGCTTAAAAATTCATTATTCATACAAGCAGGCTGTGCTCTGGGCATTTTCACCTGCATTTCCTGGGTAATCACCTCAGTGGTCTTGTGAAGCTGGTGATACTAAGCTTATTTCACAGATGAGGAGATTCTGAGGCTAAGTTGTCGGAAGCCATGCAGGTCGTGTGTCGTGAAGCTGACGCTCAAATCCAGATCTAACTCCCTGGCTGGAGCCTTTTCTCTTAGAGCTGAAACTGATGTAAAATAACATGTATGATTGAGGCCCTTTATTCATCTTTGCAACTGAAAAATATCTCTATTTGCAAAGGATCTTGTGGGTAAAACCAAAACTCTAAAAGCATAAGTTCTTCTTTTTATACCAATTCTAAGAGAAAAAGAAAGGGCCGTGTGTGTGTGTGTGTGTGTGTGTGTGTGTGTGAAGGAGGGATTGAGGAAATTAGAGAAAGAAAGCCAAAAATAGATTCCCATTTATTTAACTTCAGTAGAACCCCAGTATAGATCCCCCCTGTTATCATGAACCCCCGTTGTTTTCTGTCTCTTTTGGTGACCGCTATGGACAAGAACGGCGCCAGGCAGAGTAGACACCCTGGCCTGGCACCTGGCAGGGCAGTTGGCACGTCCAGCTCCAGCCCCAGATCCAGGACACCCAGACCATGTCCTCAAGTGGGGAGGAGGCTGGCTGTCCAGCTCATATGTGTGGGCTGGTCCCTCTGAGTGTCTGAGCTGCTGCCTGCATGTCCCCACCCCTCCCTCGTGGTGGGGCTTTTGGGCACACAGAGTGGCAGCCCCCGGGGTTCTGCCAGCCTGCTGCCGGCCACGGGGAGTGGGGCTGGCATGGGACGTGGCAGGGGGCCAGGCACAGTGTTGGTGGGGATGGCTTTCTCTTGATGGTATTTTGCAGGAGGGAAGGAATTAGGGTTGTCCCATGGTGGGTCCCCAGCCACTGAGAAGGGACAGCATACATGGGCTGGCTGGATGTCTCCCACATGAACAAAAAGGAAATGGAAGCATCGCTTACAGCGAGTGAGAGAACCACTGATCTTTATTCCCTGTGTTCCTCTGGCCTCAGATGAGAATCTTTAGGGAGGAAGAATAACCGGGAGAAGTTTTGTGAACTTAATTTGAGTCGTAAAGGACAGGATGACGGCAGCTTACCTCTGGGTTACACTTGCAAAGGAAATATGTATCTATCATATAATCAAAATAAAGCTTAATGATCTGATGTCTGCCACAGCTACTGATATTAAGATAGGCTGAGTTATATTTTCAAATTGATGCAGAAGTGTTTATGACTGCGAACCAATTACTAAATTAGTTGCTGTAAAATCTTTACAGCTTAGTAGATGGATGTCAAGGAGTTTAAGAAAAGCATGGAGGAACCTGGATTCACCCACACAGCCTCTTATGATTACCACCCAAGAGCGTCTTCACTCACGTGACTGTATGTTTTGAGGAAACAGTTGTGTAGGAAGATGAAATTGATGATAACTTTATCTTAATAACAGGTACTGTAAACTTTATCTTAGTAATATGTAGTAGAAGACTACAAAACTTAACCTCATTAGAGTAAAATCGATGGCATCGAATGACTGCTTACTCTTAAGACTCAAGATATTCGAATCCTAAACCCTGGAATCTGCGAATGTTACCTCACCTGCCAAAGGGGACTTTGCAGGTGTGATTAAGTGAAGGATTTTGAGATGGAGAGATTATCCTGGATTAACCTGGGAGGCTATAAGTATAATCCCACCTGCCCTTATGAGAGGGGGGGGCAGAGGGAGATTTGACTACAGGAGAAGGTGACAGGAAGCCGATAGCAAGATGCCACAATACTGGCTGTGAAGATGAAGGAGGAACACATGGTCCAGGGATGTGGGCGACTTCTGGCAGCTCGAAAAGCCGAAGAGGCCATCCTTCCCAGAGCCTCCAGGGGGAGCCAGCCCTGCTGACGGCCCCAGTTTTGCCTGGTAAAACTGTTTTCAGATTCCTGACCTCCAGAACTGTAAGAGAGTACATTTGTTTTAAGCCACTACCTTGTGGTAATTTGTTATAGCAGCAACAGAAAATTAACAGTCACCATGGAATCCTTGTTTCCCCGTGTCCTCCCATCCTAAACGCTTACGTCACAAACTTGGTCATTCCCAGTCAGGCCCACACCCCCTCATCAAAAGATACACTTAAACCAAACCCCCCAACCCTCATAAATATCCTGCTCTTCCCCCTCCACTCTGATATGCTATTAAGATCATCAAGGTAGACCTTCCCCTTAGATGTGCTTCATCCTCGGAGGGTTTTTGGTGCTGTTTTGGGGAAGTTAGCATTTGATAAGGTATAATGAGGAAATTTGAAGTAACATTCTGTCTGGATAAATAAAAGGCAATGGGTTTTTACTGTTCTATAAGTAAATCAAGAAAGTCACTGAAGTTACCAGAAAGAATATGTTTCATAGTGTAAAAGATCATAGAAGAATTTCATGTGACTGTTGCCACCTAAGGAGGATTGTAAGGAGATTATTGCTACTTGATAATTCTGTCCAGGGTCTTTCAGAATAAACGGAAAGAAGACTTGGCGATGAGATTATAAATTATGGAAGAAACAATAAAATACGGAGACATAATTTAGGACATTATATTTAATGTGTATACAGCTGGGAGAGAGCAGAACAATGGAAGAAAAACAATAACAAAAGAAAAAGTAGAAAAAATTCAGGCAGTGAAAGAATCACATTCTTGTGATGTGATGAAAAGGGACCACCCGTATTGGGGAATATTAATGAAAAAATCAACACTTAAGAGACAACGTATTCAAGTTTGCTTACAAGGGAAATAAATAATCAAGCTGGGATCCAAATTCTCTTCCACAAAATTCAATGTTAGAAGGCATTTGATCAGTCTTTCCAGAATTCAGAGGAAACAATTTAGGATTCAGAAGTTTTAAACCCAGCAAACTGTAATTTAAAAGAAAGGGCAAAAGAAAAAGATACGACCTACATACCCTTTTCAGATCATGGTAAGAATGATTCAGCCCAGGGAAGCTGAATCAGTGCCAGGAAGTCAACTAAAGAACAGAAGGAGTTCAAACCTCAATCCAATAGTCAGCACCCATTGAGTTTCTAGTATGGCTCCCAAATCGTGTTAATTTACACTACTGACCTCCAAGGAGTTAAACAATCAAAAGTACACACAAGCCACGTTGGTACAATTGCTACGAGGTTTAGAGAGGTCAATTTCTGTTCATAGACCACATACTTAGTGAGCGATGGTGCCCAGATTCAGACCCAGCTCGGTCTGATTCCAGTCCCCGTGTTCTTTTTTTTGTTTTTTTTTCATTTAATTTTTTAGTTTATATTGGAGTATAGTTGATATACAATGTTGTGTTACTTTCAGGTGTACAGCAAAGTGATTCAGTTATACATATACAGGTATCCATTCTTTTTTAGATTCTTTCCCCATATAGATTATTACAGAATATTGAGTATAGTTCCCTGTGCTCTACAGTACATGCTTGTTGATTATCTTTTTTTTTTTTTTTTTTCCTGCGGTATGTGGGCCTCTCACTGTTGTGGCCTCTCCCGTTGCGGAGCACAGGCTCCGGACGCACAGGCTCAGCGGACATGGCTCACGGGCCCAGCCGCTCCGCGGCATGTGGGATCTTCCCGGACCGGTGCACGAACCCGTGTCCCCTGCATCGGCAGGCGGACCCTCAACCACTGCGCCACCAGGGAAGCCCTGATTATCTATTTTATATATAGTAGTGTGTATATGTTAATCCCAAACTCCTAATTTATCCCTCCCCCCAATGTTTCCCTTTTGGTAACCATAAGTTTGTTTTTGAAGATGTGGTACATATATACAGTGGAATATTACTCAGCCAAAGAAAGAAGGAAATAATGCTATTTGCAGCAACATGGACGGTCCTAGAGATTATCATACGAAGTGAAGTAAGCCAGACAGAGACAAATATCACATGACATCACTTACATGCTGAATCTTAAAAAAAAAAAAAAAGTTACAAATGAACTTATTTACGAAACAGAGACAGACTCACAGACTTCAAAAACCAACCCCTGTGTTCCTAACTGCTAGACTCCCTTCTGAACATCGAAGGAATTCAAGTGGGAATTTTTTATCATTAAATAATAAACCTACACTCAATATAATTGACTTAGCAAATAAGAACATCTCTGACAAAAAGTTAAAACATCATTTATGATCTCATTGTCTACAAATCATTGTTAAATATTTAATGTCTATAACAAAAGGAAATATCTGCCACATCCTCTTCTTGTGATTTTCCTATCTTTACATATAATTGTATTTTTCCAAATGGAATCATGTGTTACATATTTGGTAGACTGTCTTTTCCTAGTGTACCACTCTATAGGAGATATCTTAAAGTCTCTTCTGCTCTTTTCTTATCTTTGAAGATAAAAATATCATGCAGCAGATCTAAAAATACTGCTCAACCTTATGTATGAATAGTCTAATTAATAATGTGTCCTAGCACTCTTTTAATTTTCATCCATAGTATATTATTTAAAGAGACCTGAAATCACATTTAAATCTAATAAACATATCCACGTGCCCAATAAGACAATGTGTAAGGGTATTTTGCAAACCTGGTTTTCTGCGGTGAGGGAGGCTCTATACTTCTTGCTTGCCGTATAGCTACTTTGCAGTTTAAACAGCGCCTTTGCGTTCTTTGTTTAATTTGAAGTTATCAACAAGGCTGTATCAGGCCAGGCAAGTGTTCTTATTTCTACATTACATATAAAAACTGATGACTCAATATTTATATAACACCATTGGCTTAATGATTGGCAGACCAGAATAATAGTGTTCTGACTTTAGACCCAGTGCTTTCCCTGTATATCCTACCTCTCATTCTTCTTTTTTACTCTTTGTTGATTATTATTCTTATATTTCAAAAACCTAATGCTACTTTCATATTTGTTTATATCCCTTATAAAAAGATTATAATATCCTAATGCCCATAACATAGTCTAGAGGAATAAAGCGTATCATAACTTCAACTTTTTAAAGGCTAACTAGGAAGCACATTCAATATAGGATCTATAGCTCAAACTCAAGGAACACGTGCAGTCCTGAATTTCACTTTTAAGATAGAGATTATGTTGACATTTAATGTGTCAAGAATTGCATCTCATGGGTTTATTAGAACAATTTCTACGAAATGAGGTTGCAGCTCTTCGATGAATGGTGATTTCAGCCACTCGCCTCTAATTCGATAGTTTTAGAGGTTAGTAACCAGCACTCTCAAAGCCCAATAATCTGTTTCACAGATAGAAACAGCCTCCTGGTGATAAGAATTCTCTAGCTTTTCCTTAACGGAAATCAGTGATAATGTTATCTAGTGAACTGCATGTCCTCGAGATGTTAACGAGAAAAAGAATGGCTTCTTCGGCCTGCCATTTACTTCCTTTTAAAATGCTGAAAGGCTCCTGTGAAAAAAAGTCAGGATGTTCTTTTCCCAACAGATCTTACCTTTGTAATAATGCTTGGTTCTAGCTGGTATGACGCTTTTTCTTTTCTCTGAGTTAATATAAACTAAAGCAAGAGAATATGTTTTTCTTTTTTTTAATCTCCAAACAAGCTTTATTTACATTTACTTTTAATAAGAGCTATAAAACAAGTATCAACAAGCAGAAATTTAATTACATCCATGCATTTGATCTGATGAACATACTGTTCACAGTAAAGCTTTACCTATAAATATATGCTGAAAATACAAATTAAGCATCTGTGTTAAGCAGTGTGGCCTGTTTTCTAGATATCGTAAATTTTGTTCTGGAATTATCTGTATAGTCTCAGGAAGGGCCTATGTTTTTATTTTTATTTTTTTTAAACATCTTTATTGGAGGATAATTGCTTTACAATGGTGTGTTAGTTTCTGCTTTATAACAAAGTGAATCAGCTATACATATACATATATCCCCATATCTCTTCCCTCTTGCATCTCCCTCTCACGCTCCCTATCCCACACCTCTTGGTGGTCACAAGGCACCGAGCTGATCTCCCTGTGCTAGGCATGGACTTATAAATACTACCAAATGTAAAATAGCTAGCTAGTGGGAAGCAGCCGCATAGCACAGAGAATATGGTTTTTTTTAAAAAAACAATTCTCAGCTAAATAAAATTTTGGCTGGATAATCTGTAAATTAAGTTGTTTAGCTATAAAACAAAGAAATTTTATATTTCTCTATTGAGGGAAATTTAACCCAAACAAAAGTTTTAGAATTTTGCAATTAATTTTGATAGACATATGACTAATATATTTTACAGAGTTAGACTAATGGCCAGTTTGTTTAGGGCAATTTTTGCTTTGAACTGTTTTAAATAAGTATCCTGCAAAGCATTTCTATTTCATTCAGTGAGTGAAGATGTATAAATCTAAAACTAAGCAAAACCAAACACCAAAACCCAAAAACACACACAAAAAAACCCAAAACAAAGAATTATACTGAAGAAAAAATATGGCATCACAATAAACATGGAAAAAATATGGAATCATAATAAAGGTGGAAATATGGAATCACATTCGTTACTAGAAGATTTCTTTATAGACATTAGTTGTGCCTCAGGCCATCATTTGCTCTGGGGATGAAGGAGGCAGAGGACTGCCTTGTACCTTGACTGGTTTTACATCAGTTAGTTCACAGCTTCCTACTTCCTTAATGAAATACATTGATGGCATCATAGTAAGGAATCCAAGATCAGGGAGACATTAATTAACTTTACTAACAGATAAAATGCTTTTAAATTGTTTAAAGTATTTAAAGGTAATTTTTAATTTCTCAAGAGTACCTGGGTTCTTGGATTTACATTTTGTTATGCTTTTACTTGTAAAAGTTGGTGAAGGTTATGACAAATAGCAATTAAGAAGTGACCTCATTGTGAAGACTAGATCTCAGAAGTCATCTAATGTTTAGGAAGGGAAAAATTCAGAAAATATTAATGGCTATCTGATTATATGGTAAAGGTGCCCCCCTTTTTTTTAGTCTTCAAAGTAATCTGTCAGCTATTTGTCAAACCCCACAATGATACCAGGATACATTCAGGAAATGATCATCACCTACTCAGGGGGGAATCCAGTCCTTTTATTTTTTAAAGTAATACTCAATTGGTTACTTTTACACTTTGAAGCATTGGTAATGCACCTGTAATTTTCCTAGTATGCACTTAAGTACAGTGCCATAATCTGCTCTAAATTGCATTTGACATGCTTTTATGTTACTTTTCTTCATTTAAAAAATGTAATAGCTACAGAAATGTAAGTGTAAGAGGTAAAGCAGTACCAGTATTCAGATACTTTACAAAACCTGAGAGCACGTGCTGAGGAGACCCAAATCCATCAACATTCATGTGGTATCTTATATTAAAAGGAAAATTTCTACCAAATAAAATATGGGTGTGTTAGATGCGAGTCAGTTATGGGTTGCACCACATGAGACATATATTAATCTTCTTTGTGGAAAGTGAAGATTGGTAGAGAGATTCATTTGATAGACAAACGATAGGGAAAAAGTGGCCAATGGTCAAGATGTTTATATAAAACTGTAGTAGGATTTTAACTTTGGTCCCTTCATAGTTCCATTTCCCTGAGGCTCTAATTTTCTGGCAAAACAGTGGCTGCCAGCGGCATCCACACTCCAAAGTGAAGGGTGGACCACCTGGGCGGAGGTTGCAAAGAAGGTTCTAGAAACCAGTTCTGTAAATCTTAGCCACTCAGCAACCTGGAGGAGGTGAAGTGGCTCTGAAATTATAGGTGGGAGTATTTGGGTCGAGGTGATGGTGTTCTGAGACCTTCCTGTGCTGCCATGGGAACCGGGGTGAAGGGTACAGGGCGGGGGTGTCTTCAACAAGGGGGCTGCCTGGAGAACTTGAATACATCCACAGAGTTCTGGGGACCCAGTGACACACACTGCAAATAAGGCTAAAGCCGAGACTCTGGCTAAGCAGCTGCCCAACGTGAGGAGGGCGGCTTTACTGGGGATGCCTCAACTCCAAGTGTTTATTCCATCCCAGAGCGAGTGGGGATGTAGGGTGTGTGCGTGTTTACTGGGGACCCAACGAGAGCCCCAAAGTAGGACACATTCGTCACAAGTCATTTTGAAGGGGTCTGGCTCCAAATCTTTCTTCAGGGGGAGTAATAGGAACTCTGAGAACAGATGGATAAATAAACTTCAGGAGAGGATTCCTGCCAGTGAGAGGTGTCCTGTAAACCCACAGTGGTCCCAAAGAGACATCTTCTATGGCCACAGAGCATCAGTGGCTAAAATACCTGTTAAGTAAGACCCAAGACGTTCCTGAACTTTTCCCCTACGTACACACTCTTCCCCAATCCTGGGGGTGTTGGGTGCCTCAGTCAGGGGACTCACAGGTGGAGGGGGCCACCCACAGAAGGATAAAAAAACTCAGTCTCACCCTCTTTACTAATGCAGGGTTTTGACCTGAAGCTGGCAGGAGTAGGTGAGGGAGAGATGCTTTAATTAAGAAGAAATGTTGCTTTTATATATAGAATGGATAAACAAGGTCCTACTATAGAGCACAGGGAACTATTTTCAATATCCTGTGATAAACCATAATGGAAAAGAATATAAAACAAAGAATTTGTAGGGCTTCCCTGGTGGCACAGTGGTTGAGAGTCCGCCTGCCCATGCAGGGGACACGGGTTCGTGCCCTGGTCCGGGAAGGTCCCACATGCCGCGGAGCGCCTGGGTCCGTGAGCCATGGCTGCTGAGCCTGCGCGTCCGGAGCCTTTGCTCCGCAATGGGAGAGGCCACAACAGTGAGAGGCCCGCGTACCGCTAAAAAAAAAACAAAAAAACAAAAAAAAACAAAGAATTTGTATATATATGTATAACTGAATCACTTTGCTGTACAGCAGGAA
>NW_006785319.1:4738899-4776218 GCF_000442215.2 Lipotes vexillifer
CAGCATTGTATCACCTAGACTTCAATAAAAAAGTAAATAAATAAAATTTTAAAAAGAAATGTTCAAAATTTTCACCTTGCACAGATCTAGATATTTTTAATTTCTATACATTAAATATATAGTGGAAGTGATTTATGAATATTTAAGTACCAAAGAGCAGAAGCCAAGTCATGAGATATCTTATGTGCAGAATGTTTGTGTCCCCCAAATTCATACGATGAAGCCCTAATCCCCAGTGTGAAGGTGTTTGAAGGAGCCTTTGGGAGGTGACTAGATCTGGATGAGGTCATGAGGGCGGGGGGCCCCATGATGGGATTCATATCCCGATAAGAAGAGGAAGCCAGAGCTGAGTGTCTCTGTCGCGTGAGGACACAGTGGGAAGGAGGTCTGTGAGCTGGGAAGACGGTCCTCAGCAGACCCAGAATCTGCTGGCACCTTGATCTTGGAATTGTAGGCCTTCGAACTCTGAGAAACAAATGTTGGTTTAGCTACCCCAGCCTATGAAATTTTCTTACAGCAGCCGGAGCTGACTAAGACAGGACCCAGGGGAAACTAGCCCTGTAGAGTTTAAACGGACAAAGTAGGAATCAAGTAAAGGTATATATTGTTTTCTCTCTGATAAGTAGTCCAAGTTTAATTTAACTACCTGAAAAAAATTGTGTTTTTTTCCCAAAGTACCTGTTAAATAAAGTATAAATAATAGTGCATTCATGTATCTAATCAGAAAAGTTAAATTAACAATGTGTCAGAGATTCGCTTAAAAAACCTCTTAGGACTTGCTCCCCACCTTTCACTGAAAGTCTTCATTCTGCTTTGCTCTGTTACCCGCTTTGTCGATTTTCTCATTCCGTACTTATTTCATTCCCAAAGAACTATCTAACCATGGAAACTGCAACCAACTATGAGCCATTTTGACTACAAGTTATAAGGGTTTGTCTTTATAATTTTTTTTATTAAAAAAAAAAAGCCCAATCTAAGAAATTCCAATGCAGCAACATATAAAAAGAATAAGTAGCATGACCAAGTGAGGTTTATTCCAAGAATGCAAGGCTGACTTGACATTCAAAAATCAATCAATTTATTTCATCATACTGAAAGTCAAAGGAATTAGAATAGCTGAAACAGATTTGAAAAAGAAAAACAAAATTAAAGGAATAATGCTAATTGATTTTAAGAATTATTATGAAGTCACAGTAATAATGAGATTGTGGTATTGGCTAATGTTATAGAAAATAAGATCAGTGGAACAGAATAGAGAATCTAGCAATAGATCCATATAAATACATAATTTTTTTTTTTTTTTCTTTCGGTACGCGGGCCTCTCGCTGTTGTGGCCTCTCCCGTTGCAGAGCACAGCCTCCGGACACGCAGGCTCAGCGGCCATGGCTCACGGGCCCAGCCGCTCTGCGACATGTGGGATCTTCCCGGACCGGGGCACGAACCCGTGTCCCCTGCATCGGCAGGCGGACTCTCAACCACTGCGCCACCAGGGAAGCCCAATACATAATTTTTGACAAAGTTCTAAAAGCAATTCAATGGAGAAAGAAAGTTTTTCCAAGAAATGGTGCTATAAAAACTGAACATCCATATGAAAAAAAAAATTAAGCTTGACCTATACCTCACACCTTATACAAAAATTAACCCCAAATTGATCATACACCTAAATAGCAATGTTAACTGTGTGAAATATCTGGAAGAAAATATAGGAGAAAATCTGCATGACTTTGGGTTAGTCGAAAAGTTTTAGACATGACAACAAAAATACAATCTATAAAGAAAAAAAGATAAATTGAACTTCACAATTGAAAACTTTGGCTCTATGAAAAATGTTAAAAAATGAAAAGACAAGTCACAGAATGGGAGAAAATATTTGTAAATCGCATTTTTTATGAAGCCCTTTTATCTAAAATATATAAAGGCCAATAAAAAATAAACAAACAAAAAAACCAACCTAGAAAATAAGTAAGCATTATAAACAGACACATTTCCAATGAAGGTATAATAAATAAGCATATGAAAAACTACGGATATCATTTACATTAAAAAATGCAAAGTAAAACTACAGTGAGATACTGCTACATACACTGCTGGTCGGAATGCAAAATTGTGGGCCACTTTGGAATAACAATTGGACAATTTCTTATAAAGTTTAAACACAGTCTTAGCATATAACCTGGCAATCCGACCCCTAGATATTTATCTAAAGCAACGGGAACTTTACTCAAAAACCTTAACTTGGGTGTTCTTAGAAGCTTTGCTTCTAATTATCAAAAGTTGGAAACAAGCCATTTGTCCTTCAAGCTGAATGGATAAACAGACGGCGGTATACTCATTCAAGACTGCTTTTCAGCCATAGAAAGACAGCTAGTGATTCATGCAGCAACTTGGATAACCGTTAAATGCACCCCACCAAGTGAAAGAAGCCATTTCCAGATGGGTTTATAGTCTGTGATTCCATTTATATGACAATCTGGAAAAGGTAGCACTAGAGAAAAAGTAAACAGATCGGTGTTTGCCAGGTTGGAGGGCTGGGGTGTTGGTTGACTACAAACCGGGAGCGTGGAGGATGTTTGGGGTGATGGAAGTCTCTATAAGGAAATGGATCGGATACATGACTCAAAACTCTTACGAGTGTACATGCCACAAAGAACACATTTTACCACACATAAATTTAAATGTAACAAAATCAGCTATGAAGTAAGGGAACCCAACAGGGAATGCAGATTGTAGCAAACAAATCTAAATTACACACGAACCTTGTAGCCACAGTTAAGTGGGCTGGGAGAAGGGACGTGCCCTAAGTAACTTCACAAAATAGTGTTTGTCGGGAGACTGTAAAGCTAAGGATGGAAAGAACCCAAACAACGTCCTCTCCTTTCTCACAGGGCTATGGCTCAGCACACTCTAAACTATATGTACATGTATGATGGAGTTAAACAAACGAGCACATGTATTTTAGATATTGATAGTTACTGTTTTTATTGTGTGAGAAAGAATTTGTAACTAATGGTGATGGTTAAAATGTGGGGCTGCATTAGATTGGATGTATCAATGTGAAGGTAGATGATAGGTAGCTAGAGAGAGAGGGAGAGAGAGAGAGAGAACCATCACCGTAGGTAACTTTAATATGAACCAGGTGTGTCGACAGGGAGGGACCTGCAAAGTCTGTTAAAATCCCTTCTGTGCCCCTTGTCTCTGCTGGCCCAGCAGACACGTGTTTATCAAACGTGTGCTTTTCTGTCTCCATGTGAATTGCCTTCCTCCCCTTTGAGGTCCCAACCCCTACCCCCCAACATTCTCGTTTATCTTTGAAGATGTTGTATAAGCTGAGGGTTTCAGCCATTTTGGCAAGTGACTCAGTTTTCCTGGGTCTCTCCCATGTATACATGCTTTTCAACTTTTGTGTGATTTTCTCCTGTTCATCTGTCTCATGTCCGTTTAATTCTTAGACCAGCCAGAAGAACCTAGATGGATAGAGGAAAATTTCTTCCTCCCCGACAGGCTTACTATTTGTACTTATTTCCCTCTGCTAAATAACTAAAGTAACATTTTCCAAAACCATTTCCATCTTTGAAGCATTCAAATTACTCCAAATCAGTATTATACATAAGAAAAAGACCAAGTCCACTAAATCAAGAAGTCAGCTCCTTGAAGGAAGACTTGGCATATCTGTACATGGTCACCCTATCAGGCAGTGTCTGGAATAACACAGAATAAGGGCTGCAGGGGCCTGAGATCTCCAGGAGCTTCTACTGGCAATTAAGTTGCTGTATGTTCAGTTGTGACCACGGTTGCACCAAAAATTCCCATTTCAAAACCAGTAATTGACATGTCATTGAGGGTTCACAAATCTGACCCTTTTTTGCTTTGAAAGGACTACTGTACTCACTATGAATATTTGCTTTTTTTTTTTATGAGTTACATGCTTGATTAAACACACAGTAGTCGGTAAACAGGTGATGAAAGGTACACAGAAGGTGTGTGGCCCCAGGTACCAGTGTCTCTTATCTTTCAGCACCCTTGTCTTTTTTTTAATTTACCCTTTAAAACAACATTTTGAGACTGGCAACTGAATGAAAGCTTACCAGAATGTGTACATATATTCAGTATCTCTAAAGAATTGAACAATAATTCAAGCAGATTAATATTGTAGTGATGACAAGAACACAAGAGTCATGCAACTATAAAATACAATAGGATTCATATATTTTTTAAACCATTACTAATACACATTTCTAAGAACAATGTGTCTGCTGGGGTTAAAGTGCTTTTTGTTAGTAACTTGAAAAAATATTTCTGCCATGCTATCAATTCTCATTTAAAAATAAAATAGTACAAACATTGCAATTGAGAGATAGGATGATAAAATACATTGATATTCAGTTGCTTTATTACAGACTGCCACAAAGTAAAGATGAAAAGACAGTCCAAAGCAGCCTGTGAGTGAAATTGATTCCCACTTTCTCCATAACAGGACAATGTAAAACACGGTATCTTGTGCACAAATAGCCTAGAATTACATTTGTGTTTTGTACCTGATACATGTCACGGTCTGTTAACATTCTATTTTCCTGGTTCCTTTGAGCATAATTACCAGAATGTCTGAAGGATATACATCAAAGTATAATTGAGAAGGAATATAGTCACAACTATGTGTTGTGATAAGATGGGATGCTGGAGAAGATGGGTCTTAAGAAGCAGTCTTTTCTACTCCCTGGATGAGAAAGGCATGTCCGCAAACTATAAGCAGAGTTTTAGGAATTCCTGGAGGCAATTCGAAAGGGGCTGAGGCAGGGAGATTGACATTGCGAACTCTGAAAGACTTAAAAATATTCCCATAATCCTTTCTTTTTCGGTGAATGGTTACAAGGAATTTGTGCTGATAGCAGAAATCTGTGGTAGATAGAGGGCTGGGTGTTGGTCTAGAGGTGGTGCTCCAGCAATGACAAATCGCCAAGTAACGCCCTCTAAATGGTGTCTCTCTATCTGCTTTTCCCAGTTCCCTTTGTCCCAGGAGGACGTGACTCATTAAAATCACTCTGAGCCTCATTGCTCCAACATCATTTCTTCGGTCTTTAACCTCGTGACTTAACAAAAGAAGCACAGTGTTTGAAAGTGATTTGTGATAATCCAATGACATTCTTCTTGCGCTGTTGAAGTGGGTTGATTAATTCGAAAAAATTAAAATATCATCAACTATATTTTTTCTGTTCCTTGGGTTTTACAGCCCCCAGTGCTGTTTACATTTGCAGTGGGTTCTGGCTTTGCCATAATGCTTATTGAAATGAGCACAATGTATTAATGTGACGTTAATACATTGTATAACGTCAAAATCTGGAAGCCTCTAGCATTTAAAAGGAGTCAGCATATCCAGAGAGGTATGTCAGAAAGGTGTCTTATCTTCCATAGACCCTGTGATCCGTATATGGTAAGCACTTTGGAAGATGGAAATGACCCTACACATTGAAGCCTCATTCTCTTCCTATCATGGTAAATACTCTAAGAACTGGTAAACCAGAACCAAAGGCTTGTTCACAAGCTCCTCTTTAATGTTTTGACCTCCTGCTCTGTAACTCACTCCAGGATGATGATGGCTCCTACACCATCATCAATGTGTCAGTAGAATGCATGTTTCTGACAATCATTCTCACTGTTGTGTCCCCAAGACATAGAAGCTGGAGCAAAGATAGAAGCAGGGGACCGGGTAGGAGGCTTACTGCGTGAAGCCGGCAAATGATAATGTTGCCGGCATGGACCAGGGCGGTTGGAGAGGGAGTGATGAGAGGTGGTCATATAATGAATACTGTGAATGTGTAGAGCCAAAAGGTTTTGCTGATGGATTATTTGTAAGGTATGAGGGAGACAGAGGAATCAGGGATAACTCCGATTTTTAAGTTGTTACTTTTTTTCCCCCCTTTGACCTAAAAGGAGGATAGAGTTTTCACTTCCTGTGTAGACACCTGGTTATACGAATCTGGGGTTTGGGCATAGGTGCTGGGTTGAGGTACATATTCAAAGAAGACTCCGTGTGTACGTTGTAATTAAAACCGTCAGATTGGGCACAGTGACCAAAGGAGTGGCTATAAGTTGGAAAGAGAAAAGTTTCCAGAATTTAGCCCCGGGGCTTTGCTGGCAAAAGGAGACTATCAGACCACACTCATATCTAGCAAGAAAAGACATGAGAGTCGGGTATGGGGTCAGTAACGTGGAGGTCGCTGCTTACCTCTGTCGGACCCTTCAGGCGGAGGGGCTTTGGGTGAAAGCCCAGTTAGGATGGAGCCAGAGATTTGGAGGAAAGGAATTGGATACAAAGGAATTGGATACAATTCCTACAATGAGGCCTTTTGCCATAAAAAATAGAATTTGGCAATAACTGATGCGGGAAGTAGGATTGTGAAATTTTTTAGCATGGTAGAAACTATTTAGAAGTAAATGTTATGCTGAGTTTAAGAGAAGATATCTCCACCCATGAAACTTTTGATGTTATTAAAATTTATGCATAAATGTTATGCATAATCACACACATATATGAATATACATATATATGTATCTATGAATATGTGTAATGGGTGCAAACTCAACCTCCCTTCCAGAAGCAGTGTATCGGGCTGTTGAAAGCCAGGGCTTTTGCATTAGTTGGGTTCAGGCTTTGGCACAGCTACTTAATTAAAGCTTTTAATAATAGTTCACCTTTCCAGGTGCTATTTATGCTCCTGGTCTTCTTGGTGTTTTACCTGCCACTTAATTCTCAAGAGACTCTTCTAATACACGCACTAAGATTACACCCGTTTTACAGGTAGGAAAGTTGAGATACAGAAAGATTAAGTACATTGTCCTCTGGCCTGAGTGCTTGTTCAATTATTATTCTACAGTCATGTTTGCCCAGCCCTTACCACAAAAGCAATCTATAGCTGTTAAAAGGGAGTTTAAAAATTTTAACCAACATGCTTACATATCACAACTAGGAAAAAGTGACTGCATTTAATTTTCCAATCTAATACGTGTTAGTTCAACAGAAGCTTCAGTTAAAGTGGAGGCCCTAACCAGTATGATTCATAAAACTTTTGTTGAATCCTAGTGTGTAAAGTTCAGACAGTGCAGTCTTGTGATAGTGAAAAGCAATCTACAGTATGAATAACCTTTTATTAATATTTGTTCAGTGAGTCGTATTGCAGATAAGCCATCAAAATCAGATTTCTTGGTTGGAAAGTTTCTCCCAGGAATCCCTTTCAATAGGAAAAACCTGCTTTAAAAATGATCTTGCTTTTAAATCAGCTATACTCCAGTAAAAATTAAAAAAGTGAAGATCGTGCCCCTCAGCAGCTTCTGCCCCCACGGGAGGCCTGCTCGGCCTGCGGCCCCTCCTGGATTAAAAGCCCGGAATTTGCTTCTGATTTACCGAGTGTCTGCTTTCACCACCTGCCATTCACCCCTGAGCAGCAGCGCAGTCACTTCATATTAGTTGGGCTATAACATGTGGGATGTCTCGCTGCCCATGCTAGACGTTGCCTCAGTTGCTGAAGTCCGACTTGTTCTTGAGTCATTCTGGGAGCACATTTATGAGTAAGAGCATCTTTGTGAAGATACTGGTGCTCATTTTCTCTCTTAATTGGGCTCACAAAGGATCTGCTCTTTCCTTCATAGCATGAAGTCTATATTATGTAGGATAATCACGCTTAGGCGTGTTTGACCTCCTTCTGCTGGGAAAATTATTTAACTTCTCTAAGCCTCAGTATATTCATATGGAAAATGGGGATGATAATACTTTCCTTGAAGATTGTGAAGCCTAAAAATAATACACGTAAAACCACTGAGCAGAGTATCTGGAGCCTCCAAGAAGAATGGCAAAACCCTTGCATGTTCAATGGTATTTTTGTAAAAAGATTTTCTGTGACTTTTAAATTAGACAAGGCACACAAAGCTCCTGAAGTTTAGTAGAGACTCAGGAAATTTTAACAGTAATAGTTTCTCTCTATGTAACAGAGAATGTTAATTCACGTTCTGAATATGCATTCCATATGTTATATTGCTTGTGATACGCCTCTGCTTAACTTTTTTCTGTTAGTCAA
This sequence comes from Lipotes vexillifer, assembly GCF_000442215.2. Classification (NCBI taxonomy): domain Eukaryota; kingdom Metazoa; phylum Chordata; class Mammalia; order Artiodactyla; family Lipotidae; genus Lipotes; species Lipotes vexillifer. The sequence continues at coordinate 4,746,969 of NW_006785319.1, forward strand.
TAAATATGGTAGAAATAGGAAAGCTGTTAAAAGGAAAGGAAAAGGAATAGGACTAAGGAATAGGACTAAGGAATAGGACTTTCCTTAGAGGCAAAAAGGAAGGGTGTAACCCAATAAAGAAATCTATAGTAAATATAATGCTTCTGTACAAAAAAGGGGGGGATCAGTTGATGACAAAACAGGACAACAGCAGCCAGCAATTTCGCTAGAAGAATCAGGGCAATATATTTGGAAGAGGCAGTATATTTTAGTGGATAAGAAGAGCTTGAGTTACAATGACAGAGAGATACCTGGTTTACATCCTGGCTTGGGCAAGTTATTTTTAACACTGCAGTGAAATTTCCTCCACTCCAAGAAGTGAATTATAGTAACATCTTCCTGAAGGGGGATTTATATCTGGCTAATAAATAAATCAAAACAATTCCAGGGCTTCCCTGGTGGTGCAGTGGTTGAGAATCTGCTTGCTAATGGAGGGGACACGGGTTCGAGCCCTGGACTGGGAGGATCCCGCATGCCGCGGAGCAACTAGGTCCGTGAGCCACAACTACTGAGCCGGCACATCTGGAGCCTGTGCTCCGCAACAAGAGAGGCAGCGATAGTGAGAGGCCCGCACACCGCGATGAAGAGTGGCCCCCACTTGCCACAACTAGAGAAAGCTCTCGCATGGAAACGAAGACCCAACACAGCAAAAACAAATGAATTAATTAATAAACTCCTACCCCCAACATGTTCTTAAAACAACAACAACAACAACGAAAACAATTCCAGGGCTTCCCTGGTGGCGCAGTGGTTGAGAGTCTGCCTGCTAATGCAGGGGACACGGGTTCGAGCCCTGGGCTGGGAGGATCCCGCATGCCGCGGAGCAACTAGGTCCGTGAGCCACAACTACTGAGCCTGCGCATCTGGAGCCTGTGCTCCGCAACAAGAGAGGCAGCGATAGTGAGAGGCCCGTGCACCGCGATGAAGGGTGGCCCCCGCTTGCCACAACTAGAGAAAGCCCTCGCACAGAAATGAAGACCCAACACAGCCAAAATAAATAAATAAACAAATGTGGGGTTTAAAAAATAAAAAGAATTTAAAATTAATCAATACAATCATAAATAGCATGTAAGGTCAAATAATAAAGCATAATTAAAATTAGAAAAATATTAAAAAAAAAATTCCAGGCTTGCCAAAATCCTTTAATTAAGTCTTGCTTTCAATAGACAGTTTTACAGCTAAGCACATAGTAAAGTACTTGCGTGCGTCAAGGGTAAATGTACCATCCCAGTGTAACTAACTCACTTAAATTACCTTCATCATTGAGGATCATTTAACTCCATAATTCTAGAAAGTAATTTTAAAGGAGTGCATTTTCTTATTTCTTGTAGAAATATAACTACCTTTCTATAATTCTTGCCTCTTGCTTGATTTATATTTAAATTTTCTATATTTTGTAACTGACATCACACATTACTTTGGTGTTCTCAAAAATAGTCATGCATTTATACGAAGGGGGTAAATTCGGATGTCATGTATGTTGAATTAGCATTGCTGAGCGGAGGGGCTGGGGGTCTGTTTGGAAGAAGCCACCCAGTCAATGGTTATCTGCACTGTGACATGAGGACTTCTGCTTTCCTGCCCATGCAAGAGCTTATCTTTTGCTTAAGGACGCCAGACCCAGAATGGAGATTAAAGAGACGAACTTAACCTCAAATATTGGTCTCTTTAATACTAAATTGTTACAAATTGGACCATATATCTTACGGATATAAATGATTGCTCTAAAATATAATAATATTGATGATGTAAAACCATTTTATCATCAAAACTTGCTGAGATAATACATAAAACCTAACATCTGGCCCTGAAATAGCTGATCAAAATTCTTAAGGTGAGGGCTTCCCTGGTGGCGCAGCGGTTGAGAGTCCGCCTGCCGATGCAGGGGACACGGGTCCGTGCCCCGGTCCCGGAGGATCCCACATGCCGCGGAGCGGCTGGGCCTGTGAGCCACGGCCAATGAGCCTGCGCGTCCGGAGCCTGTGCTCCGCAACGCGAGAGGCCACAATGAGAGGCCCGCGTAGCGCAAAAAAACAAAACAAAACAAAACAAAACAAACTTAAAGTGAATTTTCAGGTTTGCTCCAATCCAGCTTTTTAATCTCTGATGTTTTTTTTCTTTTTTTAATCTCTGGTATTCTTTATCTGCTCCAGAAGCATGGCAAATTATTGCATTTCTTTAAAAGCTTGTTATCATTTGTAACTTGTAATAATCCCTGAAATATAATTTAAATATTCTATAAATGTTTATTTTGGTACATTGGCATATAAATGTTAATATAAAAGCCATACATGGCACACAGAATATAGTATTAGTTGCTTCCAAATAATTGTACTAGAATGAATAGAAAGGGAGACAATTTCTATTCATTCAAGTACAATTATTTGGAAGTAATAATTGGGAGAAAGCAACCTGATTTTTACAAACTAAATCATTTACTGTACTGGCCTGTATTACCTAATGACTTTTATTTCTGTAGTGAAATGTAACTGCCTCACAATTAATAAGACAAAAAAGTAAGTTTCAACTGCAAATGAGATCCTGAAATCTCAAGATAAAATTAAGATTCTTGAGCCAACAGTGATGGAAAGTAGCCGCATTTTAGGTCCTCGTTCAGTATTTGAAAAACAATATAAGTAAATAAAATTTTCTAGGAATTAATACTTCGTAAATGAGTAAATAACATTATTTTTGTGCCAGAGTTTAACCAAATAGTTATGCTGTATTTTTTGCATAAAATTTTTGCATTAAAAATGAAAGCCTTCCTAAAAGCATATTTCATAATACAGATTTCTAAAACATCATCATCAACACACAACACATTTATGTGTAATTTCCAAGAGCATGTGAAATGGATATCTTTTCAAACAGTGTATATTTAGATAACTCAGTGTCTATGTAGACTCTTCCAAAGTTCGTGGACCATTAGAGCAATTGGGTCAAAATGATTCGGACAAGGAAGAAAAATAAAATGACTAAACTGAGTTTTGCATTTGCTTAAATTCAGCAGATAATTAGTCAAAAATGAACTGTACTTTCTGAAGATATCATGGATTTAAAATAAAAATTAACAATAAAGTTTATTTTTAGTTCCTTATAGAAAATAAATATGGAGACAAAAACATCTTGTTATAACTTCAGTTAGAATTCTGAGTCAGGTTACTTAAGAAAGTAGGCGTCACTAAATTTCCTCTAGAGAGCAATACCTTACTTCAAAATTAGCACGAATTTGACATTTAATAGTATTAACCTTGTTTAATGGTTACACTGAGCATCTACCAATTAAAACTTTAATGAAGGTAAATTAGAACACCAATATTTCCTGTTGAAAATGTCAAGTCCTGCAAATGAAATTTTATAGACAAGGTTCAAATCTCAAAGGACTGGAAAGTTTTACAGAAATAGTCATTATACTTACATAGTCTCCACAGAACATTTTGCTGTTAGTGGTTAAGTTCAGAGCAGTTCAGAAGGTCTTTGGTGTGTGGTCAGATGAATAGACTTGTTTCACTGTGTCGCTGGAACAAAGTGAAGTTCACTGTTCAATCCAATTTAAATATGTCCACCGTCCACCTCAGTTTCTCAGGCAAGAAAATGAAGGGTCAGTTCTGGACACAGCAGGTCTCGAGACACAGCATTTATACGTAGCTACCAGTCACAGGTGAGTAGGCAGAATCTGTGCACAAAACAAATAGAACCAGTAGCCTAGCCCCTGGCCCCATGTTGATATAACCAATGAAGGAAGTGTAATCTTTTGGAAAGCTGGTGAGTTATGGAAAGTAGGTTGATTAACCACGAAGTTAATGATTTATTTTCTGCTTTGTCATTTTTTAACACCCAGACTCTTTCAGGTACTCAAGCCCCTAGCTTCATGCTTGAAGTTGGTAGATTTTATGTGCATCTCTACCATTCTCTAAATATTTTGAACTATCATGTATCCCGTCATATGTTAAAAAATAATTGATTTAGGACAGAATTGATTACCCAGCAGGAAAAGTCTTTGGAGAAGTTATATATGCACCATCATTTTCACACTTTCATGTATATATTATTTTAATATTTAACTTTATTACTTTTTAAGGAAACAGAATTTAAAAATACCTTCAACACCCAATATATTGTTAGGAAATATCTATAATCATAAGTTTCATACATTATTCCAAAAATCACACAATAAATGTGTATTGTATCATTTTACTGCTACTTGCCATTTAGGGAATAATACAGTGTTCATTTAGTCTATAAAATTTTAAAAAGATTTTGAAGACAAATTAGGGATAAATAATTCTTGGTTGAAAGAACAGAGAATCTTAAGTATTAACTGATCATCCATAACTCTAGGACCACTTTCCCCCAAATAAATCTGATGTTAAAATACAAAAAAATCATTAAGCAGGATGTTTTAATTTAATATATATATTATGAACAGAAAAATGTCTGATTTCTGCAGAGTTCAATTTATAATAGAATATGATTAACTTAATAATATACTTAGTACTATGAAAGATGTAAAGAAGCATGCCTGCTTTCAAGGAAGTTAAAATCTAGTAAGTCATACTACGTACATGTATGTGTGTGTATGCACATTTGTATTTGTGTCTGGATTTGATTCTTGTGTTTTTTCTGTGTCGATTTAGAGAGCATATGGTAATTACTAAATAATAGTTATATGTATAGGATTCAGAATTTTAAAACAAATTTATGATTATGTTCTTTTTATGATTATTTTCAAAGGTTGTGTGATTTATGGCTTTAATTATATAGACTCAGTGTGACAACGTGAAATAAAAATTGTCAAAAAATTTGAAGCAAACATATGTTCTTTAAATATCAGATAATTGAGAGAAAAGAGATTTGATAATATTCCCTAATTTCCTGCCAAACAATTATTACTTACTGTTTATTTTTATTCATCATTATTTTATTATTTAGCTTTTTAAAAAAAAAAAATGTATGTAGTTTATAATGCCTGGGATTTGTTTTATAATAGTTCCTGCAAATAAAGGTTTGGGAGATATTAATGCAGTATGGAAAAATCTTGAAAACTGTTCAGAAGATAGAAGTCCATTAGATAATTATATTTTTTATGCATTTGAACATTTTCATAGTAAAATTTTAAACATTTTGCATTTAACTTATTTACTCATATTTAACTATGCTTTGAGTGTCTGCTGTATGAAAAGTAATAAATGCTAACAATACTTGAGCTTTCACTCTCTATGAGACACTGTTTCACTTGAATTTACCTGTATAAATAAATTTAATCCTCACAACAACGCTACGGGCTAGGTACTATTATCACCCATATTTTAGTGGGGATAACACTGAGGTACCGTGTAGTCAGAAAATGTGCCGAAGATCACACTCTAAAAAAGAGTAGAAATTTCAGCCTTGACGGTCCAGTGTCAGGACTTATACCCTCAGTCTCTATGCTGTTCAGGTACTCTGTGAACCTCAATCTCTGTGTGCTGTGTAGGTACTCTGTGAATAAAGCAAGACAACTGTTAAAAAGAAAAAAATTTAAAAGCACATTTCTTGATTCAAAGGGTTTATATTTTGATAGGTGGATAAAATTAATAGAATACAAGTTGAGAAGCAGTAGGTGCCGTGAGCAAGTTACATAAGGTGTTATGGACAATTCCATGAGAGGCAAGTTCTTTTAGGCTGCAAGTAAATCCAGAAGCCTTCCCACATGAAGCAGCATTTGAAATGTAGCTTAGAGATGGAAGAAGAGCCTTCCAGGTAGGGAAACCCAGAAACTAGCACTCACACGGATAGGTTAGGGAGGCGGAGGTCATGAAATGTATACTGTAATTGTATCAGTTCTAAATCTGACCCTGAATAGGTAGTTATATATGGCCAACAATAAAATGCATTTTTTTCTGCTTCATTTTTTGGAGTTAAAATTCAATGTGATAGACTCAAAGGAGAAGTATTAGCAGCATCCAATATCTTGGAATGAATATGTCCCCTGGTCATAAATCAACACATCCTGGATCAGAGAGGATCACATCTTCTTAGCCAAATCAGTCTAAAAATACAGAATGACTTGTAGGCCAAGAAGACGTGATCCTAACCTATCAAAGTTAATAATTTGTTTTAAAAAATAATGTGGATGAATTCAGAGGCAGGTGGGTCAGTTAGTAAAGCATAGACAAGTGGGGCAAGGATTGGTGGCACCCACGTAATAGTTACATACTTAGATGGCACATCGGCCCAAGTACCAGGCATGTGGGGTCTTTTGCTAAGTGCAAATGCACTTATGCTTGTGGTAGATTGTATTATTGTTCACAACGATTCACTCTCTTCACTTCTGTTATATGGTGTGTATTACTTTTATGCCCCTTCGATTTGGGGTTTGGTCATGTGCCCTGCTTCAGCTAGTGGAATATGAGTAGGTAATTTTATAGTACATGTGAGCACAAACTTTTAGACACATTGTAACTTTCTGTCCCTCTTTGCAAAAACAGTGTGTGCCAGAATAGAAGAAGCTTAAATGAGAGGCCAGGGGAGCAGCCTCTTAGATCTGCCTTAGCTAACTAACGCAGTCTCAGTTTTGGCAATAGCCGTCCTAGTCTCCACATTAACTTTACGATTTTTATCTTCTGATAACTATTCAGCAGCGACCTTCTAGCTAAAATTTGAATGCCAGTGTAGTGCGCCATACCAAACAAGCATTTAATCCTCCTGAGTGTCTAATTTCATATTATTCTTTCAATTTATTAGCAGATATTTATTAGGCAGCTAACATGTGCCTGGAGATGCACTGGGTGCTTGGGGTACTTCACTGAACAAGACAAAGATCCCTGCCTTGTGGTGCTTTTATTTATTAATGAATAATTCGGAATTTTTATTTTATACATGATTCAAAAAAGTGTAATTAATGTATATTGTTTGGTGCAGGCTTATGCATACTCATGTAAAATGATACTCCCCCTGGAGCAGTACTCACTGCCTGCAACATCATAAGAAGGCAGCTCTAAATAGCACAAATTTCCTTCCCGTTAGGCAGTGGTCTTCAAACCATTTGGCAGCAGTGAATTTTGAAAAACTATGTACCTCTTTATCCTTTTAAAAATGTGGCATATAAACACTTTAATTCAAGATGAGATAGTTGCAGTTTGGTTTTTAGTCTTCCAGAAGCATTCAGTGAGATCCAAAACCCAGAGCAATTCAACGCCCACAATCATTCACATAAAAATGTGCGACAAGGCCGTGTTTAACAGTTGAATATTTAGCATCTTCCCTCTCTCTCTCTGAACCCCTATTTCCATTTTGTTTCCCTTATGTTTATCATGAGGTGATTTATGGTTGAATATCTTTTGAATATCTTTTGAGGTCACCTTATCATTTATTTACAGATTATGTATATACATTTTTTCTCTGCTCTTGCCTGTAATGATTTCTATTTTTATTTACGTCTGGAAGCCACTGGCTCTTTTCCACGAATCTTTGCTAATTTTCATAAGTAACTTTAATGTAAATTATCTGCAAGTAACTGTATCCGTTTAAAGTGTATAATTTGGCGGGTTTTGAAGGTGTACGCATCTGTGAAGCTAAATCCACAATCAAGGTTCAGGTAATTTCCACCAGCCATGATGTTTTCCTACCTCCCTCCTGTAGTTTCTCCCCCCATCCAGGAAACCTCTTGCCCCAGGAAACCACTGGTCTGTCTTCTGCCGCTATAGATTAGTTTGCTTTACTTAGAATTTCATATAAATAAAATCATATGGTATGTACTCATTTTTTCAGCATAATATTTTTGAGATTCGTTTATACTGTGTATATATCAAGAGCTCCTTTCTATTTATTTATTGCTGAGTAATATTCCATATTATCCACCCACTTACATGATAATTATCTGCTGTTATAGATAAAAATGCCTTTATGCCAACACTTGACATTATCATCTTTTAAAATTTTAGTCCTCTAATTGTGTAGTTGTATCACGTTGTGATTCTAATGTGCAATTTCTTTTTGGCTAAGAATATAGAATATCTTTTCATATGCCAAATGGCCACTTTTACATCTTCTTATATAAATTGTTCAGATCTTGTATCCATTTTCCAACTGAGCTGATGGTTTTAGTGTTGAGTTTCAAGAGATCTTTGTACATTCTAAATACACATTCCTTATCAGCTGTGATTTACAAATTCTTCCTCTCAGTGTATGCCTTGTCTTTTCATTTGTGAAATGGTGTCTTACGACAGGAAAGACTTCTTTGTTTATTTTTAATAATTGGAAAAATTCCAATTAATAATTTTTAACTCATATTTTTTTTACTCTAAAAGATTTTTGCCTACTCCAATGTCACAATGTTTCTTTTAGAAGTTTATAGTTATATCTCGTACGATATACATGATCAGTACTCAAATTTGTATGGTATACAGTAGAAGTCATGTCTCTTCTTTCTCCCCATAGGGAAACTCAGTTGTTACAGCACCATTTGTTTAAAAGATTTTCTGTTCTCCATTATTTATCCTGGCACTTTGGTCAAACATTATTTTACCATATATGTGTGGGTCTAGTACGGACTCTATATTATGCTCCATTGCTCTAAATCAGTGATCTTTCACCAGTCCCACACCGTCTTAATGAATAACTGTACTCTATAATAAGTGTGGAAATCAAGTAATGTGAGTTCTCCAACTTTACTGGTGTCCCCCTCCGCCACCCCTTCCTAGTCCTCTTCGTCCTCCTTTAATTGCTTTGGCGTCTGTAAGTTATTTCCATTGTTTTATGAGTTTTAAAACAGCTTGTCAGTTTCTTCAAAAAAGCCTGCTGGAAGCTTGATTGAGATTGCATTGAACTTATATTGGGTGGGCCAAAGGTTTTTTCTAGTAGGTGGCTCTAGTAGCAGTTAGTTGTCTTTAACTTCATTTGAAACAATTTCGTTAGATTGTATGTGACAGCTGTCACATCAGCGTGCATTTAAAAAAAGACATCAAAATTGGTGAATTTTTGTGTAGCCGTTTTAATATTGAAGATGGAAGAAAAAAAGTAACATTTTCAGTATATTGTGCTTGATTATTTCAAGAAAGGTGAAAACGCAACTGAAACACACACAAAAATTTATGCAGTGTATGGAGAGGGTGCTGTGATGGATCGAACATGTCAGAAGCGGTTTGTGAAGTTTTGTGCTGGAGATTTCTCTCTGGACAATGCTCCACGGTTGGGTAGACCAGTTGAAGTTGATGGAGATCAAATAAAGACATTAATTGAGAACAGTCAATGTTATGCCATGCGGGAGAGAGCCGACATACTCAAAATATCCAAATCAACCGTTGAAAATCATGTGCACCAGCTTGGTTATGTGAATCGCTTTGATGTTTGGGTTCCATATAAGTTCAGTGAAAAAAACCTTCTTGACGGTATTTCCGCATGATATTCTGTACTTAAATGTAATGAAAACACTCTGATGTAAAAAAAATTGTGATGGGCAATGAAAAGTGGATACTGTACAGTGATGTGGAATGGAAGAGATCGTGGGGCAAGCGAAATGAATCACCACCAACCACACGAAAGGCTGGTCTTCATCCAAAGAAGGTGATGTTGTGTATATGGTGGGATTGGAAGCGAGTCCTCTATTATGAGCTCCTTCTAGAAAACCAAACGATTAATTCCAAAAAGTACTGCTCCCAGTTAGACCAACTGAAAGCAGCACTAGATGAAAAGCGTCCAGAATCAGTCAAGAGAAAATGCATAATCTTCCATCAGGTTAACGCAAGACCCCATGGTTCTTTGATGACCAGGCAAAAGCTGTTACAGCTTGGCTGAGAAGTTCTGATTCATCTGCAATATTCACCAGACATTGCACCTTCAGATTTTCATTTATTTTGGTCTTTACAGAATTCTTTTTTTGTTTTTAGTTTATTTTTATTTATTTAATTTTTTTTTTTGCGGTACGCGGGCCCCTCACCGCTGCGGCCTCTCCCGTTGCGGAGCACAGGCTCCGGACGCGCAGGCCCAGCGGCCATGGCCCACGGGCCCAGCCGCTCCGCGGCACGCGGGATCCCCCCGGACCGGGGCACGAACCCGCGCCCCCCGCATCGGCAGGCGGGCTCCCAACCACTGCGCCACCAGGGAAGCCCTATTTATTTAATTTTTGAATTTTATTTTATTTACTTTTTTATACAGCAGGCTATGGTTTCCTTTGCTGTGCAAAAGCTTTGAAGTTTCATTAGGTCCCATTAGTTTATTTTTGTTTTTATTTCCATTACTCAAGGAGGTGGATCAAAAAAGATCTTGCTGTGATTTATGTCAAAGAGTGTTCTTCCTATGTTTTCCTCTAAGAGTTTTATAGTGTCTGGTCTTACATTTAGGTCTTGAATCCATTTTCAGTTTATTTTTGTGTATGGTGTTAGGCAGTGTTCTAATTTCAGTCTTTTACATGTAGCTGTCCAGTTTTCCCGGCACCACTTATTGAAGAGGATGTCTTTTCTCCATTGTATATCCTTGCATCATTTGTCATAGATTAGTTGACCATAGGTGCGTAGGTTTATCTCTGGGCTTTCTATCTTGTTCCATTGATCTATGTTTCTGTTTTTGTGCCAGTACCATATTGTCTTGATCACTGTAGCTTTGTAGTATAGTCTGAAGTCAGGGAGTCTGATTTCTCCAGCTCCATTTTTTTCCCCTCAAGATTGCTTTGGCTATTCAGGGTCTTTTGTGTCTCCATAGAAATTTTAAGATTTTTTTGTTCTAGTTCTGTAAAATGCCATTGGTAATTTGATAGGAATTGCATTGAATCTGTAGATTGCTTTGGGTAGTATAGTCATTTTCACAATATAGATTCTTCCAATCCAAGAACATGGTATATCTCTCCATCTGTTGGTATCATCTTTAATTTCTTTTGTGAGTGTCTTATATTTTTCTGCATACAGGTCTTTTGTCTCCCTAGGTGGGTTTATTCCTAGGTTTTTTATTCTTTTTGTTGCAATGGTAAATGGGAGTGTTCCCTTAATTTCTCTTTCAGATTTTTCATCATTAGGGTATAGGAATGCAAGAGATTTCTGTGCATTAATTTTGTTGCAACTTTACAAAATTCATTGATTAGCTCTAGTAGTTTTCTGGTGGCATCTTTAGGATTCTCTGTGTATAGTAGACAGCATATAGATGGGTCTTGTTTTTGTATCCATTCAGCAAGCCCGTGTCTTTTGGTTGGAGCATTTAATCCATTCACGTTTAAGGTAATTATCGATATGTATGTTCCTATGACCATTTTCTAACTGTTTTGGGTTTGTTTTTTTTTTGTTTTTTTTTTTTCCTTGCGTTATGCGGGCCTCTCACTGTTGTGGCCTCTCCCATTTGCGGAGCACAGGCTCCGGACGCGCAGGCTCAGTGGCCATGGTTCACGGGCCCAGCCGCTCCGCGGCATGTGGGATCTTCCCGAAACGGGGCACGAACCCGCGTCTCCTGCATCGGCAGGCGGACTCTCAAGCACTGCGCCACCAGGGAAGCCCCTTTGGGTTTGTTTTTGTAGATCCTTTTCTTCTCTTGTTTCCCACTTAGAGAAGTTCCTTTAGCATTTGTTGTAGAGCTCCTTTGGTGGTCCTGAATTCTCTTAGCTTTTGCCTATCTGTAAAACTTTTGATTTCTCCATCGAATCTGAATGAGATCCTTGCTGGATAGAGTAATCTTGGTTGTAGTTTCTTCCCTTTCATCACTTTAAGTATATCATGCCACTCCCTGCTGGTTTGTGGAGTTTCTGCTGAGAAATCAGCTGTTAACCTTATGGAAGTTCCCTTGTATGTTATTTGTCATTTTTCCCTTGCTGCTTTCAATAATTTTTCTTTGTCTTTAATATTTGCCAATTTGATTACTATGTGTCTCAGCATGTTTCTCCTTGGGTTTATCCTGTATGGGGCTCTCTGCGCTTCCTGGACTTGGGTGGCTATTTCCTTTCCCATGTTAGGGAAATTTTCGACTATAATCACTTCAAATATTTTCTCGGGTCCTTTCTCTCTCTCTTCTCCTTCTGGGACCCCTATAATGTGAATGCTGTTGCATTTAATGTTGTCCCAGAGGTCTCTTACGCTGTCTTCATTTCTTTTCATTCTTTTTTCTTTCTTCTGTTCTGCAGCAGTGAATTCCACCATCCTGTCTTCCAGGTCACTTATCCGTTCTTCTGCCTCAGTTATTCTGCTATTGGTTCCTTCTAGTGTAGTTTTCATTTCAATTATTATATTGTTCATCTCTATTTGTTTGTTCTTTAATTCTTCTAGGTCTTGGCTAAACATTTCTTGCATCTCCTTGATCTTTGCCTCCATTCTTTTTCCGAGGTCCTGGATCATCTTCACTATCATTATTCTGAGTTCTTTTTCTGGAAGGTTGCCTATCTCCACTTCATTTAGTTCTTTTTCTGGGGTTTTATCTTGTTCCTTCATCTGGTACATAGCCCTCTGCCTTTCCATCTTGTCTATCTTTCTGTGAATGGTTTTTGTTCCACAGGCTGCAGAATTGTATGTAGTTCTTCTTGCTTCTGCTGTCTGCCCTCTGTACAAAATTTTCTTAATGGAAAAAATTTCAATTCCCTGGAAGACTGTAAAAGGCATCTGGAACAGTTCTTTGCTCAAAAGAATAAAACGTTTGGGAATATGGAATTATGAAGTTTCCTGAAAAATGGCAGAAAGTAGTGGAACAGAAGGGTGAATATGATGTTCAGTAAAGTTTTTGGTGAAAATGAAAAATGTGTCTTTTATTTATTTATTTATTTATTATTATTATTTTTTTTTGCGGTATGTGGGCCTCTCACTGCTGTGGCCTCTCCCGTTGCGGAGCACAGGCTCTGGACGCGCAGGCTCAGCGGCCATGGCTCACAGGCCCAGCTGCTCCGCGGCATGTGGGATCTTCCCGGACCGGGGCACGAACCTGTGTCCCCTGCATCGGCAGGCGGACTCTCAACCACTGCGCCACCAGGGAAGCCCTGTGTCTTTTATTTTTACTTAAAAACCGAAGGCACTTTTTGGCCAACACAGTAGATTCATTTGGAGGAAAAATAATTTCTCTAAAAATATGTAATCTTCTGATTCATGAACATAGTGTATTTCTCAATTAAACTCTACTTTCTTTCATGAATGTTTATTTTTTTCTGTGCATTTATTTTAAATTTATCTGAAATAACACATTTTCTAATTCCATGAAAATCATATTGTATTTGTTATTTAAATTTACAATTATTTAGTAATAATAATTGGGTATACTACTTATTTGTGATATTTACATTTAACTCTGTGACTTTGCTAAGCTGACTTGTTAGTTTTTGCAGCTCTTTTGTACATTTTTAATGGTATTCTACAAATACAATCAGGCCAATTTGAAAGAAAAACTAGTTTCACCCCTTCATCTCCAATTTGTGTGTGTCTTTTTAAAAAATTTGTTTTTGTTATTTTATTGGCTAGGAATTTAGTATAATATGGAATAAATGAGAGAGCTGACATCCTAACTGTTCATGAATCTTAGAGGGAAGCACTCTGTTTTTCTTCATTAAATACATTATTAGCTTATTTGTCTTCAATAGATTTCTTTTTAATTTGAGGAAGTCTCTTTCTAGTCATAGTTTAGTAGCAGATTCTTCTTTTCAGCATGAATGATTAGTGGATTTTTAAAATTTCTTTTTCTGAAACTATTAAGATAATGAAATGGATCGTTTCTTTTTTTTAAATTGCAGTATAGTTGATTTACAATATTGTGCCTATCTGCTGTACAGCAAAGTGACTCAATTATACACATATATACATTCTTTTTTAAGTATTCTTTTCCATTATGGTTTATCGCAGGAGACTGGATACAGTTCCCTGCGCTGTACAATAGGACTTTGTTGTTTATCCATTCTGTATGTAATAGTTTGCATCTGCTAATCCCAAACTCCCAGTCCATTTCTCCCCTCCCCCTTGGCAACCACAAGTCTGATCTCTATGTCTGTGAGTCTGTTTCTGTTTTGTAGATAGGTTCATTTTTGTCGTATTTTAGATTCCACATATAAGTGATATCATATGGTATTTGTCTTTCTCTGTCTGACCTACTTCACTTAGCATGATGATCTCTAGTTGCACTCATGTTGCTGAAAATGGCATTATTTCATTCTTTTATTTACGGTTGAGTAGTATTCCATTGTATATACGTACCACATCTTCTTTACCCATTCATCTGTTGACGGACATTTATGTTGTTTCCATGTTTTGGCTATTGTGAATAGTGCTGCTATGAACACTGGGGTGCATGTATATTTTTAAATTACAGTTTTGTCCAGATATATGCCCAGGAGTGGGATAGCTGGATCATATGTTAGCTCTATTTTTAGTTTTCTGAGGAACCTCCATACTGTTCTCCATAGTGGCTGCACCAACTTACATACCCACCAACAGTGTAGGCGGGTTCCCTTTCTTTTTTTTTTTTAACATCTTTATTGGAATATAATTGCTTTACAATGGTGTGTTAGTTTCTGCTTTATAACAAAGTGAATCAGCTATACATATACATATATCCCCATATCTCCTCCCTCTTGCGTCTCCCTGCCACCCTCCCTATCCCACCCCTCTAGGTGATCACAAAAGCACTGAGCTGATCTCCCTGTACTATGCGGCTGCTTCCCAGTAGCTATCTATTTCACATTTGGTAGTATATATAAGTCCATGCCACTCTCTCACTTCGTCCCAGCTTACCCTTCCCTCTCCCTGTGTCCTCAAGTCCATTCTCTACATCTGTGTCTTTATTCCTGTCCTGCCCCTATGTTCTTCAGAACCTTTTTTTTTAGATTCCATATATATTTGTTAACATACGGTATTTGTTTTTCTCTGACTTACTTCACTCTGTATGACAGACTCTGGGTCCACCCACCTCACTACAAATAACTCAGTTTCCTTTCTTTTTATGGCTAATATTCCATTGTATATATGTGCCACATCTTCTTTATCCATTCATTTGTCAGTGGACGCTTAGGTTGCTTCCATGTCCTGGCTATTGTAAATAGTGCTGCAGTGAACAATGTGGTTCATGACTCTTTCTGAATTATGGTTTCCTCAGGGTATATGCCCAGTAGTGGGATTGCTGGGTCGTATGGTAGTTCTATTTTTAGTTTTTTAAGGAACCTCCATACTGTTCTCCATAGTGGCTGTATCAATTTACATTCCCACCAACAGTGCAAGAGTGTTCCCTTTTCTCCACACCCTTTCCAGCATTTATTGTTTGTAGATGTTTTGATGATGGCCATTCTGACTGGTGTGAGGTGATACCTCATTGTAGTTTTGATTTGCATTTCTCTAATGATGAGTGATGTTGAACATCCTTTCATGTGTTTATTGGCAATCTGTATATTTTCTTTGGAGAAATGTCTGTTTAGGTTTTCTGCCCATTTTTGGATTGGGTTCTTTGTTTTTTTGATATTGAGCTGCATGAGCTGCTTATAAATTTTGAAGATTAATCCTTTGTCAGTTGCTTCATTTGCAAATACTTTTTCCCATTCTGAGGGTTGTCTTTTCATCTTCTTTATGTTTTCCTTTGTGGTGCAAAAGCTTTGAAGTTTCATTAGGTCCCATTTGTTTATTTTTGTTTTATTTCCATTTCTCTAGGAGTTGGGTCAGAAAGGATCTCGCTGTGACTTATGTCCATAGAGTTTTCTGCCTATGTTTTCCTCAAAGAGTTTGATAGTGTCTGGGCTTACATTTAGGTTTTGAATCCATTTTGAGTTTATTTTTGTATATGGTGTTAGGGAGTGTTCTAATTTCATTCTTTTCCATGTAGCTGTCCAGTTTTCCCAGCACCACTTATTGAAGAGGCTGTCTTTTCTCCATTGTATATTCTTTCCTCCTTTATCAAAAATAAGGTGACCATATGTGCATTGGTTTATCTCTGGGCTTTCTATTCTGTTCCATTGATCTATATTTCTGTTTTTTGTGCCAGTACCATACTGTCTTGATTACTGTAGCTTTGTAGTAGAGTCTGAAGTCAGGGAGCCTGATTCCTCCAGCTCCATTTTTCTTTCTCAAGATTGCTTTGGGTGTTCGGGGTCCTTTGTGTTTCCATACAAATTGTGAAATTTTTTGTTTGAGTTCTGTGAAAACTGCCATTGGTAGTTTGATAGGGGTTGCATTGAATCTGTAGATTGCTTTGGGTAGTAGAGTCATTTTCACAGTGTTGATTCTTCCAGTCCAAGAACATGGTATATCTCTCCATCTGTTTGGAGAGATGATATCTTACAGATATCATCTGTATCATCTTTAATTTCTTTCATCAGTGTCTTATAGTTTTCTGAATACAGGTCTTTTGTCTCCTTAGCTAGGTTTATTCCTAGGTATTTTATTCTTTTTGTTGCAGTGGTAAATGGGAGTGTTTCCTTAATTTCTCTTTCAGATTTTTCATCATTAGTGTATAGGAATGCCAGAGATTTCTGTGCATTAATTTTGTATCCTGTTACTTTACCAAATTCATTGATTAGCTCTAGTAGTTTTCTGGTAGCATCTTTAGGATTCTCTATGTATAGTATCATGTCATCTGCAAACAGTGACAGCTTTACATCTTCTCTTCTGATTTGGATTCCTTTTATTTCTTTTTCTTCTCTGATTGCTGTGGCTAAAACTTCCGATACTATGTTGAATAACAGTGATGAGAGTGGACAACCTTGTCTTGTTCCTGATCTTAGAGGAAAAGGTTTCAGTTTTTCACCATTAAGAACATAACATTTGTTATTTGTAGACTTTTTAATGTTGCCCGTTTTGACTGGTGGGTGGTACCTTATTGTAGTTTTGATTTGCATTTCTCTAATAGTTAGTGATGTTGAGCATCTTTTCATGTGCCTACTGGCCATGTGTATGTCTTCTTTGGAGAAATATCTATTTAGGTCTTCTGCCCAGTTTTCAATTGGGTTGTTTGTTTTTTGTTGTTGAGTTATATGAGCTGTTTGTATATTTTGGAGAGAAGCCCTTTTCGTTCACATCATTTCCAGGTACTTTCTCCCATTCCGTAGGTTGTCTTTTAGGTTTTTTGTTTATTTGTTTGTTTTATGGTTTCCTTTGCTGTACAAAAGCTTGTAAGTTTGATTAGGTCCCATTTGTTTTTTGTTTTTTTTTTTAATTTCTATTGCCTTGGCAGACTGACCTAAGAAAACATTGGTACGATTTAGTCAGAGAATGTGTTGCCTACCCTCTCTTTTAGGAGTTTTATGGATTGTTTCTTTTATCTTATTAGTTTGGTGAGTTACATTAATTTATTTTGAATGCTAAATTAACATGTATTCCTGGAAAAACCTCCACTTGGCCATTATACATTATATTTTTAATATACTGTTGAATTTAATTTGCTAATATTTTCTTTAAAAAATTACATCTGATATTCATAAAAGGTATGATATTTGTATCTTCTTTTTTATAATGCTTTGTTTAGCTTTGTTATCAGGGTAATAGTGGCCTCATAAAATGTGATTGGAAGGATTTCTTTTTCATCTATTTTCAACAGAATTTTAATACCATTTGTGTAATATTAACAATATTTTTTAAATATTTGATTGATTTCATCTGTGAAGCCCAACTTGTCTGGAATTCTTGGTAAAGTTTATATTTTTATAGATATAATGTTAATAGCTATTCAAATTTCTATTTCTTCTTATGTTCAAATGTTTATAATAGGGGATTTAGAGTCTTTTTCCCTAAATTCATGTGTGGGCCCACTTAGAATCAATTTCTATTGACTCTCTTCCTGGATTTGTGTCATACTTTGCTGTTTCTTAGAAAGGCTAAAAATTTTTTATAAATTTCCAGCTGCTATTACAATCCTAAACTCTCATTTCTGGTACTTTGCCCATGTAAAACTATATTTTGTTTGTTTGGTTTTGTTTTTTTTTTGAGCTATAGTTGATTTACAATGTTGTGTTAGTTTCATGCATGCAGTACAGTGATTTGGTTGTGTGTGTGTGTATTCTTTTTCATATTCTTTTCCATTAAGGTTTATTACAGGATACTGAATATAGTTCCCTGTGCTATACAGTAGGTCCTTGTTGTTAATCTGTTTTATATGCAGTTCGGTGTATCTTTTAATCTCAAACTCTTAATTTACCCCTTCCCCACCCCCTTTCCCCTTTGGTAACCATAAATTTGTTTTCTATGTCTGTGAGTCTGTTTCTATTTTGTAAATAAGTTCATTTGTATCATATTTTAGATTCCACATAAAAGTGATGTCATAATTTTCTTCTGCTGATTTGCATCATTGAAGGGGGTTTGAGAAGATCTGTAATCCAAAAGCCACAAATTCAGGACTGAAACCTCAAACTCACACATTTCTTACTATTTTAAGAGCTGTTTATTCAGAGCAAAATTTCCTGCAGCCTCTGTCTGATTTTGGATAATTTCTACTGCCTTTACATAGTTGAATTTTTATTTCATCTGGTTCTGTAATTGTTATCTATTATAATTTTTATCTAATGTGCTTGAGTCTACACAACCCTCTTACAGGGACACCGTTCCTGCAAGTTCTCTCTTTATGCATTGAAATTTAACTATTAAAAATCCTATGAATGTAATCCTCTAAGTATTAAAATTGTTTCTTCTTTAAGGAGATTTCCTTAGAGTAGTAGTGCACAGTTTGTCAAAAACATAAATATTTTCAGGTACATTGTAATGTAATGAGATAAATTATCTTCTCGAGTCCCCATGTTACTGGTGGCTGGAATGAGGGAGTAATAGCATACATTCTGGTTTTTAAAAAATAGGTGTAAGCTTTACAAAGCATATTCAGATAAGTATTTTGGTAGGAATGGGAGACTTTTTTTTTTTACAAGAATATAATTCAATTCTGTGAAGCTCTGATTAATATGAACATTGTATCACCAAAATATTTATCAGTTTATTAGTTGACAAATTTGGTTCAGAAGGATTTGCTCTTCAATCATTATAATCATTCATCTCAATTTCTAGTAAATACACCAACAAGCAAGACCTCCCTAATGACTATTAGTTTTGCTGTTAGTACTTTCTTAGATATATCTTGTTGCCAGGGTTAAAATTAAACATAACTGGCGAAAGGCAACTCTATAAACAGGAAAATTTTTACTCAAATTGTTTCTGTCACCTGGTATCAAAGACCTGTATATTTATACCAATGTTCAATTTTCTTGGTTAGCTTTAAGTCCCTTGAAAAGACTAGACAAATGGACAGAAGTCAGACACTGTAGAAGTATCAGATGTATTAGCCGCTAAATATCATGTTTGAAAATAATTAAGTTTATAATTTAGACTTTCACAGAACTGGAACAGCAGTGAACATCTGCAAGAAAGTAATTAATCTTAATCTGATGAAGCTAGTTTTCCAAATTCCTAGGCTTTAGTCCCAGACTGCAATGAGGGATATTTTGCCCTGTATCTGTACATAAGTTGATATTCTTAAAATGAAGGTCTCTGTACTTTGCAGACATTGATAATAAGGATGTGAGTAACTATTGGGTCATTAAAAGGTTCAGGGCTTACAAGTCATGGTATTAATTATCGCTAAGTGAATGTGTTTCCTATAAAATTCACGTGTTTCTGTTATGTTGCTCTAAACCTAATGAGTATGTGGTTGAAACTTGTATATACGAAGGGTCACAATGAAGGAGACATACACAGGACAGAAGCACTTTATCGATGGGGGTGCGGCACAGACATGGGACAGGGGACCTCAGGAGTGTGGGGACCAGCTCCGAAAAGCCACTCTTTTTAAGGCCTATTTCATATCTTCATTCCATCCAGCCCCCGCCTTACACTCTCCACCCTTCTTCCAGTTTTAGCTGAAACTGCTCTTGTTGTTTCATTGAGGGAACACCCATTAATGCAAATAGGTAAGAACGTTTTCACCCATCTGCCATGTGCTACCCTGCCCTGTGTCCTCCTCACGCCCCTAGTGATGCTCACCGCTCCTAACCTAGGACCTTTCCACATCTGTGTCCAAGCACTTGACTTGTACCTTCTTTCTCACTTACACGAGGTCTTTAATCCGGAAATTATCCCATTTCTGCTCAACATCATCATTTTATTCTCTTAATATTTCCATCAACTCCAAAACATGTTATAGCAACTCTCATTTTAGAAAGCAAGCAACCCACCAAATAGAAAACAGCTTCCCTTGACTCCCCGTTCCCCTCCGGCCACATCTCCGTTTTCCTTCCCCCAAAGTTGGGAAGCTCCTTCACAGGGTCCTCCATCCCCCTCTTTCCTCTTTCCTCTCATTTCAGTCAGCCCCACCCCCCAAGACTGAAGCTGCTCTTGTCGTGAACAGTGGTCCTCTTTGCAAACCTAGTGGCCTGGTCTCTGTTCTCATCTATTGGGAATGGTTGCCTTACCCCCTTTTGGATGCCTGTTCTCTTGCTCTTGGAGGGCCACCATCGCCTGGTTTTACTCTGACTCTGCACTGGTTGCACTTTCTCAGTCTCCTGTTCTGGAAATTCCTCCTCTTCCCAGCTTCTGTATTTAGAAATGTTCCCAGGATTAGTCTTTGTTCCTTTTCTGTTTCTATGTAAACACTTGTTCTAAATGATCACATTTAATCCCTGAGCTTGAAAGCCATCCCTCCACTTAGGAATCCCAACTTTACATCTTGTCCCTGAGCTCCAAAATGTTTATTCAGCGCCCTCATTTGACCGTCGAAAATGTACCAAATAGGACCGTACCTTTTCTTCACATCACTGCAGACCTGCCCTTCCACGTGAGTCAGGGCCACCACGATCCACCCACAACCCACCGAGCTGCTCAAGCCGAGAATCTCCGTCTCACCCTTCAAAGCGTTTGTCTACCTCGAGTCACCCGCAGGTCCTGTTGGCTCTGCCTTTACGATGCATCCTGAAGAGGGTCACTGTATCCTCATCCACCGGGGCCACCTAATCCCAGCTAGACTTCTGCACACACCGCCTCCCAGAGCTGCTTTGATGATGTGCTTCACTGTACAGGGTCCATTCTCCACACAGGACCCAGAGTGAGTCAGATCCGTCGCTCATCCCTTCAGAATCCTTCACTGAATTCTGACATTTCAAATAAAACCCGGACTTATTCCCCAGTGGTGCAAGGCTGTACGTGGCCTGGCCCTGGCTGCCGTTCTGCCCTTTTGTCCACCTCTTCTCTCACAGTTCATTCTTCCCAGACTAAAGGCCACCTCCCTGAGGTCTTGCAGACACCAAGCTCACCACTTACTCCAAACCGTCACACAGGACGTTTAAACTTGCCCTTCATTTATGTAGACCCTTCCCCGTCTGCATGTTTTGACCAGGGTGGCTCTTTCTTCTCATCTAGAACTCTGCTTAAATATTGCTTCCTTAGAAATATCTTACCTGGCCAACCTGTCTTTAAAAAAAATTTTTTTGTTAATTGAAGTCTAGTTGATTTACAGTGTTGTGTTAATTTCTGCTGTACAGCACAGTGACTCAGGTGTACACATATATATATACACACATTCTTTTTTAAAGTATTCTTTTCCATTATGGTTTATCACAGGATGTTGGATATAGTTCCCTGTGTTCTACAGTAGGACCTTCTTGTTTATGCATTCTATATATAATAGTTTGCATCTGCTAACCCCAAACTCCCCTTCCATCCCTCCCCCACCCTCTCCCCTTTAGGCCAACCTGTTTTTAATAGACCCTTCCTCTTGCATCACTATGTCTACCTTTATGCTGTTTTCTTTTTCACATCTCCTGTAGCGGGAATCATAGTTTTTCCTTTATTTTTTAAAATGTATCTCTACCACTAAAACTCTGTGAGGCTAGGACATTTCTTGCTCTTGTTCACACCATACTCACAGAACGTAACATAGTGTGTAAAATATATACAGCATCCAAAATCATTTTTGAATGAATGCATTTTCTTTTCTAAGAATTTGGAGCTGAGAGCAAGGCTGTCAGTCATGTCGGTGGGGCCGTGGCAGTGCTCTCACCCTGAAACATACATACAGATGATCTGCTAATTTAAAGACCAGAGTTACACGTCATCCGAATTCATCTACTTTTCACAAATACTCTCTTCCAGGACCTCAGAAATGTTATTATTGGTCATCCTAGCTAGCGATCTCCGTAACCTCTCTCTTTGTAAATCTCAAGATGCTTTCCGAAGCAAAATAGGAAAGGTAACCTTTCCTGAATTGTGTGGATTATCAATTACAACAATACATTTTTATTGCATATACCACGCTCGTCCTGCTCAAAATGCCATTGTCCATTTCATACATTGACGAAGAGAATTGCTGTTGAAATCTAAAGCAATTTTTTCCTGTAAATTCACATAGAATACGCAATAGGTATCCATGTCACGTATAAATGAACGA
This sequence comes from Lipotes vexillifer, assembly GCF_000442215.2. Taxonomy (NCBI): domain Eukaryota; kingdom Metazoa; phylum Chordata; class Mammalia; order Artiodactyla; family Lipotidae; genus Lipotes; species Lipotes vexillifer. Next base: position 4,769,283 of record NW_006785319.1, read on the forward strand.
AAACGTGATTGTAAAAATTCTCTTTATCTCTGCACTTTGGACATAGGCTGATATTTGAAAGCCCATTTAAGGCTCACTCTAATTGGAAATTTGCACTGACCCTTTCCATTTCATAGCAATAGAATTCACGAATAACAATAACCCATTTAAAATTATTTTTCAAATCAGATCTCCAAATCCTTATAGGAAGAGATTTAATTAAAAGTTAAAGAAAAAAGTAACATACTATAAAATTATTTTCATCACTTTGAAAATTAGTTTCTAGCACATTAGTTATGTATATTAATTTGAAACAAAGTTCACATTTCTGGTATAATCATTTTCATGTATTTCACAGAGCTTGGGAGTCAGAGAATCATTATCATTAAAGAAGAAGAAATATTTATGATGCTAAATTGGCCTCATCTGAAATTAATACTAAAAGCAAGGCGTATTAAAAAGTGGTATCACATGTTTCTGGATCATAGTTACCTTTTAGTTTATCAATACCTCTTCTTTTGTTTTGAAATGAAAACACATGATGCACCTCATTCCTGTATGACATGTTTAACCTGGTCATACGGAGGAGCGTGAGCTCTCGTGGAGCAAATGTGGCCAAAGTAGAGCCATAAACTTGATTTAACTTTTCTTGAAATCAGTAAATAAAGCTCATACCGTCAGATGAAAATACTCTGTTTTTAACATACATATGCTAATCTTACCCATTGAAGTAAGAAATATATTTTTGGTAAATAAGAGATTTCATTTTGATGTGTGACTATGAAGCATTTAAAAAATAGACATGCTAGAATGTGTATATCCAAGTGTGTATGGTCCTTGACCTTGGGAGATTTTTTTTTCTTTTTAGATGGCAGGTTTTTAAAATTTATTTTTATTTTTTAATTTTTTATAATTGCTTTGCAATGGTGTGTTAGTTTCTGCTTTATAACAAAGTGACTCAGTTATACATATACATATGTTCCCATATCTTCCCTCTTGCGTCTCCTTCCCTACCACCCTCCCTATCCCACCCCTCCAGGCGGTCACAAAGCACCGAGCTGATCTCCCTGTGCTATGCGGCTGCTTCCCACTAGCTATCTACCTTACGTTTGGTAGTGTGTGTATGTCCATGCCTCTCTCTCACTTTGTCACGGCTTACCCTTCCCCCTCCCCATATCCTCAAGTCCGTTCTCTAGTAGGTCTGTGTCTTTATTCCTGTCTTACTGCTAGGTTCTTCATAACATTTTTTTTTCTTAAATTCCATATATATGTGTTAGCATACGGTATTTGTCCTTCTCTTTCTGACTTACTTCACTCCGTATAACAGACTCTAGATCTATCCACCTCATTACAAATAGCTCAATTTCGTTTCTTTTTATGGCTGAGTAATATTCCATTGTATATATGTGCCACATCTTCTTTATCCATTCATCCGACGGCGGGCACTTAGGTTGTTTCCATCTCCGGGCTATTGTAAATAGAGCTGCAATGAACATTTTGGTACATGACTCTTTCTGAATTCTGGTTTCCTCAGGGTATATACCTAGTAGTGGGATTGCTGGGTCATATGGTAGTTCTATTTGTAGTTTTTTAAGGAACCTCCATACTGTTCTCCATAGTGGCTGAACCAATTCACATTCCCACCAGCAGTGCAAGAGTGTTCCCTTTTCTCCACACCCTCTCCAGCATTTATTGTTTCTAGATTTTTTGATGATGGCCATTCTGACTGGTGTGAGATGATATCTCATTGTAGTTTTGATTTGCATTTCTCTAATGATTAATGATGTTGAGCATTCTTTCATGTGTTTGTTGGCAGTCTGTATATCTTCTTGTGGAGAAACGTCTATTTAGGTCTTCTGCCCATCTTTGGATTGGGTTGTTTGTTTTTTGTTATTGAGCTGCATGAGCTGCTTATAAATTTTGGAGATTAATCCTTTGTCAGTTGCTTCATTTGCAAATATTTTCTCCCATTCTGAGGGTTGTCTTTTGGTCTTGTTTATGGTTTCCTTTGCTGTGCAAAAGCTTTGAAGATTCATTAGGTCCCACTTGTTTATTTTTGTTTTTATTTCCATTTCTCTAGGAGGTGGGTCAAAAAGGATCTTGCTGTGATTGATGTCATAGAGTGTTCTGCCTATGTTTTCCTCTAAGAGTTTGGTAGTTTATGGCCTTACATTTAGGTCTTTAATCCACGTTGAGCTTATGTTTTGGGAGTTTGTACGTATATGATGGCTGTGATGCCATTGTTTCAGTGATAAAAGGGAATACTTTTGAGCACCTAATGTGCCAGCTTTCTTCTAAACTCTTCAAATAGTTTAATTTACTCCTAAAAACAATGCTATGAAGTAGGCATTATTATTATTCCATAATATAGTTGGGGTTGAGTAGACTGAAAACTAGATTCAGATAATCAACTCACAAGAGTGCACAGAGCATCCTCGTGTAAGGCTTTTAGTGAAGACAAGGGCCCAGAGTGGCAGGGGAGACGGTTCAGGGAAACAGCAAGCCTGTTCATCAAGGGCCTCCTCCTTTGCGAGGATGTGGCATCTCCAGGTGGAACCATCGTTCGTGCAATGTATCTTGCTTTGGGAGATTTTGCTAAAAGTTCCTGGTGAGATCTGTATGTCTCTCTGGTTATGTAGCCAAGCCAGGCTGACTGACCAGTACCAGCAGTTCTGGGGTTATTGTGGGAGTTATTTGAGGGTTATTTTGGAAATGCTGCATTTTGATACTCACCCACGATTCTGAAAGGAGTTTCATAATACAGCGGTTTGCATTGGTGTTCTTTACCTTCCAGGCATGTCAAGCCTGTTTGCTGGACTGTATCGCAACCTTGTTGGCTAGTACCCAAGAACTGGCAAAAGTTTTGCTGTTGTCTGTGTCCCCTGATGTTGTGAGGAACACCACTTAATTCTGCCCACTGGGAAGGTTTTTCTTTTACCTCTTGAGTTAATGTAACATCATCAGTGCATCAACAGAGCCCCTGTTCTCTAGATGGAATGTAGGTTGGTCATCTAGATTGTTGATGAGCATCTACAATCCATGCTGCTTAGACTCTTTGATAATGTGTTACAGGGAGGGGATCACTCTGTCACATCCTTCCATAAGTCCCCAGGGAGATGTAGGACCCAAAGGGATGCCAGCCTCCTGTTCATACACGTGCTGACGACCCCAGCGGTCCCCCCATTGGATGTTCTTGAATGCACTATTTCTTTTAAAGATAATGAATTTCATTAAATTCTTCCCTTCATTTCCCTCCGTGTAGTTTGATGATATGACATAAGCCACAATGATAGGTATCTCAAGTCTCAAATGTATGTCCTTTATAATGGGAACAATTTCAGTTAAGTCCCCAGTAACAGTAACAAGCCCAGTCGTTTTCACATGGTGTCCGGGAACTTGCAACAGGTTACTTTCCAGTCTGAATACCAGCGGGTGCCACTGGGTGGCAGCAACAGGCTTTTGCCAAATGCTCCAGCCAGCTTTTAAGGGACAGTGGGAGAGGGGGGTACAAAGGTTTGATTGTGCTATGGTTCTTTCTTATTTATTGATTTATTTTTGGCTGCATTGGGTCTTTGTTGCTGCACGCGGGCTTTCTCCAGTTGTGGCAAGCGGGGGCTACTCTTCGTTGCAGTGCATGGGCTTCTCACTGCAGTGGCTTCTCTTGTTGCGGAGCACGGGCTCTAGGTGCCCGGGCTTCAGTAGTTGTGGCTCTCAGGCTCTAGAGCGCAGGCTCAGTAGTTGTGGCTCACGGGCTTAGCTGCTCTGCGGCATGTGGGATCTTCCCGGACCAGGGCTCGAACCCTTGTCCCCTGCATTGGCAGGCGGATTCTCAACCACTGCGCCACCAGGGAATTCCCAGTGCTATGGTTCTTTGAGGGCCTGAAAAAGGACAAAACTGCTGTTTCTCAAAGCCCTACTCAAATTTAGGATTTTTTTCCTTGGTAATTTTATGAATAGGGGCTAATAAATTTCTGAGATGTTACATGTGGTTTCTCTAGAAACCAACCAACCTACCTAATCAATTTTAGTGCTCCTTGCTTTGATTTTGGAAATGGCAGGACCAATAACTCAGTTTTGGTTGTCTGAAGGATGCCCTAGTCACCCCTGTCCAAGAGATGTCAGGGCATTTCACGGTTTTTGCTGAGCCCTGAACTTTAGTTGCTTTAATCAGTGTCTTCTGGTGTCATATGGCTAACAAGTATCAATCCTTCTAATTCAGTTTTAGCTTAGGGACCAGACTGAGAAATACACATATCAACAATGTAATAAATAACTGTGCTTTCCAACTGAATCTTTATCTCTAATGGCAAAAATATGTAAAGAGCTCATACAACTCAGTAGAAAAAAAAAAGCAAACAAGATGATGAAAAAATGGAAAGAGGAACTGAATAGACATTTCCCCAAAGAGTTAATTATACAGATGGCCAAGAGGTACATGAAAAAGTGTTCAACATCACTAATCAACAGGGAAACACAAATCAAAATCACAGTGAGATACCACCTCACACCTGTCAGAATGGCCATCATCAAAAAGTCCGTAAACAATAAATGCTGCAGAGGGTGAAGAGAAAAGGGAGCCCTCCTACACTGTTGGTGGGAATGTAACTTGGTGCAGCCACCATGGAGAACAGAATGGAGGCTCCTTAAAAAACTAGGAGTTGCCGTTTGATCCAGCAATTCCCCTCCTGGGTGTGTACAGAAAGGGAAAAAAAAAAGGGATATTGAAGAGCTATCTTCTCCCCCACGTTCACTGCAGCATTATTCACAATAGTCCGAGTGTGGAAACAACCTGAGTGTCTGTCAGTGGATGAATGGATAAAGAAGATGTGATATGGAATATTATTATTCAGCCGCAAGAAAGAAGGAAACCCTGTCATTTTTGGCAACGTGGATGGACCTTGAGGGCATTATGCTAAGTAAAGTATGACAGAGAAAGTCAAATACTGCATGATCTCATGTGTGGAATCTAAAAAAGCTGAGCTCATTGAAACAGAGAGTAGGATGGGGATTACCAGGGCTGCGGGTGGGGAGATGGGGAGATGTTGGTCAAAGATACAGACTTCAGACTTCCAGCTGTAAGGTGAATAATTTCTGGTAAAAGCAGGAAAATTTAAATATGTTCATGCAAACACAGTAAAAGTGTATTTTTCCATCCGTCTCACATGAATGCAAATGGGCTTTGAATTTCTTCTTAAGTAGAAATGGAGGGAAAGCATTAGACAAATTGATCCCAGACCTGCGGTCTCCCTTAGCTTGTCCCCCTGTCTGAATAGTTAATGTCACACCATGCACTACGTGTGGCCTGGAGGCCATTGTTTTTTAAGATTGTCCTCATCTCCAGCGAGTCTCCAGGATCCTCCAGCTTTTCTCACAGACCATTAAACAAGGAATTTGTGGGTATTGATGTCCCTGCCTCTAAAAGAACTTTAATCAAAATTTCTTTTTGCACCTCAGGTGTCCAACCCTGGTCTCTCCTAATTGTTTTAAATTAGCCACTTGAGTGGGCTTAGATAATTGTCAAAGTTCTCATTACCATGCTCCATTAAAAGAGAACAAAGAACAGATTTGCAGGACAGCCTCTTCCCTAATGATTGGGGTGAGATAAGACCTTCCATTCGAACATCAAGTCCATCCCAATAATACAGTCTGCTGGGGGTGAGACAGCACACAGACACACACACACCTTTTGTTCATAAATCCCTACATTTTAAGCCACACTTTTACCTGTATCTGAAACCAGGCAGGACCCTGTGGGGCTCCTGGGCATGGAAGCCTTTCTGTCCCCTGTTGCTGGTTTGTAGGGAACAGACCCCAGCCTCCATGACCTTCCCCGAGTTCCAAAGGGCAGGTTCAAACAGCTGTTAATCAGGGAAGGGAGGGGATGCAGAGACAAGGGAGGAGCAGTCAGAAGAAACAATAGTGCAGCCCTGAGGCAGGTCCTGGTTCCCCTTCAAGGGATACACAGAGCCATATCTTTGGGCTCTTCTGCAGAACTATAGCCCCCACCAGATGGAAGATGTTAGAATTCTTCATTCCAGAGAGGGTCACAGTTTGATAACCTTGAGAAGCTCATCGGGAGACCACCTGAGGCCAGATTACAAGAACGCAGGCCCTGCCTACCCCCTGATCCTTTACTGGGAACTCTGCCCTTGACATTGCTAGAAAACCCCTCCCCAGATCGCCCCAGGTTGGGCGCGCAGTTTTTCAGGGCAGGAGACCGCTGTGGCCCCGTTTGCCTCACAAAGCAGTAAACCTCTTCTTTCCTACTTCAGGCAGAGCTCTGTCTCTGAGGTTTGACTTGGCTCTGGTGCACGGAGGCCGAGTTTTCAGCATCAAAGTCTTTGCACTGGCTCACCATCTTTCCTGATGTGATTATAGTGCCTGCGAACTTTTCATCAGTTTCCAGTGTGGCATCGTGTCGGGCACCGGCGTCTGGCCATCTAACCAAAGCCTCTTTGTGTCCTCAGGCTGCTCTGCCCACATCACTGTCCACAGCGTCGGGCCCCTCACTGGTGGCTGAGCCTAGCGACCTTGGCCCTTCCGTCATTCAGATTCTTTCTTGACCTTTTATCCACACAATTCTCATTGGCCTTTACTCCGGGAATTATAAATTCCTTTTTGTATTATAATCAGATTTTAGAAAATTCATTAAGGCTAGGGTAACGTGAGCAAATCTGTCCCAGTTTTCTCAGAGCTTGAAGAGTTGGTGATGCAGTAAGGTCATCTCATCATTAAAATGAGATGTATAGTGAGTCATTAAAAATTTAGTACTTACCATGTATTGTGTCCTTTAATGCTATTTTAAAAATTTGAAATTAATTAAAATTAGTTTTTAATTAAAATATAGTTGGGGCTTCCCTGGTGGCGCAGTGGTTGAGCGTCCGCCTGCCGATGCAGGGGACGCGAGTTCATGCCCCGGTCCGGGAGGATCCCACATGCCGCGGAGCGGCTGGGCCC